>NC_133799.1:8426539-9026539 GCF_043250625.1 Sebastes fasciatus
TAGCAAACACGAACAACTCTCTCAAAAACTAGAGTGCTAAAATTGAAACTTGTGATGTCGTAGGGTATTAAGTGTGGAACTGCTGCATAGAGAAATGTTATAGATGACACTGAGAGCACCCAGGGGAATGTTCTGAGTATATGGAAACATTTTCTGTTTCACAACTGACCACTCTACAATACAATAAAGATTATTTGGGTATAAAAAAGAAAATCATTCTGTGGGTCCATAAAATCAGTCTCCCATTCATTGTCTATGGAGCAGCTCCAGACTTTATACCTTACAACATCAAACGTTTAAGACTTCCTTCTCTGGTTTCTGGCTTTGAGAGAGAGAGGAGCTCATGTTCCCCTTCAACATGGGCTGCTACATGAATGATTGATGATGAATGATGATTAGATTTAGGAGCGCCTTGTTGCGAAACTTGTTCATGAGAAAATGAGAAGCGTCTTTGAATTGAAACCTTCCAACTTATTGATTTTCTACCAGCGACTGCTGGTACAGCAAATACAAATATTATTCTGCTTTTCTGTTTATGTGTAAAATGCAGTGTTTTTACTCAGGGCAAATTAATTTCCTGTTAGCTATGTTACCTTCACACAAGTCTGTCATGTTTTGATTTAATATAGCTCTGACAAACACATTACCACCTACAGCAGAACAGCCAACAAATATCTTCCCCATTATTTAGAGAACCTCTGAAAGGTTGTGCACACTGATTTGGCAAAAAATAAAATGCAGAAAAGGCCTATAGAGAACAGTCCTAAACTGATATCATATGAGAAAAATATCACAAAGTGTGCAACTTAAAGGGACTATTTGTATCTTTCAGAAATGCTTCTTAACAGCGACACCTGTGGCCGTGAAATCAACGAAAGTCAGCGTCGGGCTCGTGCTTGTGCTCGCTCTAAATGGACATGACCGAGCATCGCAGTGAGGCGACACACGTCAGCTAAAAGCACAATATCACTCTATATTTCAGCTGCTTGGCAGTAATGTTAGCTGACCAGACGAAGGTCTCTCCATGAATCAATGCTGATACTGTGTTTGCTTCTCCTGCCTCAGCGCAGGCTTCAGCAGCGGGGCTCCCCAGCGAAAAACTCGTCTCCCTCCGCCTGCAGCCGGGGAGAGCAGGAAGACACCGGCAACCGGTCGGTAACGAGACGGTAACGTTTCTCTCTGCGGAGCCCCGTTACTTCCCAAGACAAGGGAAACCTCTGTTGGTCTGGAAGAGCTGCAGCAATTATTTCTGCACAAACGTCCACAGTACATTCACTAGATATTCTCAGAGCTAAACTTCTCTTCTGCAGTGTGGAGTGAGCGCGCGTTCACATCTAGAGGTGGAGCGAGTACGCTGTCTGAGTGAAGGCGAGCAGGCAGAGGAGACGAGACAGCGGCCACACGCGAGCGCGCATATGCGAGCGCGCATGTGTGCCAACCCGCTACATTTATACGCTTAGAAAGTTACAAACAGTCCCTTTAATGATAGCCAGTGGTGATAAAAAAAATGAGAGATGAAGTCTCTAGGTATAAGCACAATACTAAGCAATATATTATATTCTTTAAATAGCTACTTTAGAATGAATGTAAAATACCTTAATGTTACTGTCTATTAAATTAAGTCCATAAAACACACTATTTATCTTTTAAATTATAGGGATTATTATACAGGGCTTGACATGATAAACAAAATAATGCTCCAAATTTGCAGATGTGGTTTGCCACTGCAGATAAACAATGTAAGGTGGTCACGCACATCCAAAAATCGTAGTAGGCCGGTGCTGGACCAGCAGAAGACAGCAATGAAAAACGTAGAAGAAGATCTGCACACTGTGGCTCCCTTTAAGTGCAATTTATTGGCACATCTTAGTTAGTGACGTTTTGAGCATTAAGTCTGAAGAAGAACTTGTGCTAAGATGTGCCAATAAATTGCAGCTACAGTGTGCAGACCTTCTTCTACGTTTTTCATTGCCACTGCAGATAGAAACCAAATTCCTTAGACTATTTTCTACAGAAAACTACTGTCCGTAGAACAATAAAAAAAAAAACACAGAAATCTCTTTCTAAGAGTAGATCAATTTCACACAAGTTGATACCTTTGATTATGTTTCTATATTTCAATATACTCAAGATGCTCAGAATCACTTAAGTTAATCACCATTATATTCCTACAGTATGTTCCTAAAGGTGACATTTAGAAATACCCAGGATGTCCCTGTTTTTGTGGTGAGGAGGTTAACATGTATTGATCTGCAGAAACCCCACTTCTCTTTATTGTATACCTGTAAACTAACTTTTACAGTATGCCATTAAGCTTTCATTTAACTGTTGGGATAAAGATGTAACATGTTTTACCTGATTGAGCTGGACACTTTCTTGGTGACTCTGAAGCTGTGAATGAATTAAAGTCTTGGATTAGGAGTGGCATCTTGTTCGGGTCAAAACCTGAATCTATTGACACAAAGGAATGAAAATGAAACAGGTTGTTGATAAGAATAGTTTGACCATCATATTTTAATTACTACCGCTACTCCTCAGTTAAAGAGAAAGTGATGAAGCAGAATCATTTTAATTATATTTATTTTCTAATCTGAAGCCTTTTAGAAGTCTTGACATAGATGTGACTGTCAAAGAGCAGATGAAGAGAGCAGCCCAATCAAGTTAATCAAGTTTTGTCTACAGCACACAAAGCTGCTCTCCTCTGCTGGCATCAGTAATGAGTCATACTGTAGGTGGCAGCAGGTCGTCTCCCAGGATTCAACTCCTGATGACAAAAACTTGACCGAAAACATCAACAGGTTAAGATAAAAAACACCCATCAAGCCAGAGAAGTTTTGTCAGCGTGACCCAGTTTCTGACATAAGATGCCATATAAACACAAAACTGTTCTCCTGCCACGCTAGAGCAACAACACAAGTCTCTCCCTGCAAAGTAATGTGTTACTCACTATCTAAAAAAATATACAAAAATAATAAAAAACACTTTTCATTTAATTGTTATTCCACCCACGTCAACACACAGACGTCAACCAATTCCTCTCAGGGGAGGAGCACGCGTAGAGCAGAGGTTACACAAAGCACATTAACAAAATGGCACGCCTTCTACCATTACCAGAAACTCAGTCAACACATTGATATACTGTATGTTGACTGATAAAACAAAGTTACTTCACTGAGATTGTCTCATTTTTATACAAACAAAAACATTTGCTGTCTGAATAATTTGTCACATAATAAGAAAAAGATTCCACCAAAATGTATGTTGTTTTCAAAATCATTTTTATGAGACACAATTTCTTTTATTTGATTATTGCTGCAGATAAAAATCTACACATAGTTACGCATCTACTTTTAAAAATCCTTCAGAATGGCATTAGGTAAACTCCATGACACAATGTTATTCATTTTAATTATAGAGAATTTCTTCAACATACATGTGAACCTAAAGCAGCAACAGACAAGGAAAAAGTCTTTTGGTAACATTCAGGAAACAGATGCAGACCTCTGCTCTCATGCTCAGCTTTACACCAGTAGTTCACTTTTATTAAGTAAGATAAGTCCTTAGTCTTTAAAAAGAGTAACTGATCAGATCTACCAACTTCCACCATAGATAGTCTTGATTATCATTATTGTAGCAGTATGGGGCTGAAATTTACCCAGCATGCTCTGATGCCAAGGAGACAAAAGAAAAGGACTGAATCCTCCCTGTTTCCCACACCTAACCCCAAGAAATTTGATTATACATTGAACGACACAACATGGTCACACCCCAGATAATTGATCTGAGCTAAATCAAGTTTTCCTGTGAAAGACATGACAGAGCAGACCAATTAGAAGCCACAAAGGTCAGTATGAATTCACCGACATAACAACTCCTAGTTGGCCCAGAGAACTCGCAGGAGCTGGGGGTCAGCGACCAGGCTGCATGGTGACAACGTTGACAACGTTATTCTTGCGAAATTTTAACTCACGATGCATCTGACACCAGGAGCACCACACACAGAAACAGGATTTCATGATGTCGTTACAGGCAGAACCCTGTGGAGAAGCAAAGAACTGATTATGCTTTTTATTCAAATTGTATTCCTCAGTTATTATTTTATGTCTTGCATTAATCAGTAAGTTTAGTTTTAATATGTCCAGAGACACGTTTCTTGAATCTCAATAATGTCTGATAATATTGAATATATAATTATTCAAAGTTCTTTATATTCAAGTATAGAAAGCTGTAAATTAAAACATATTTTTGTAAAATTGCCTTATTTTCTATAGATGTAAATGAGGCTTTAATTAAAAAATTAAGGCTATTTGAAGCTTCGAGAACAGCGATATCCATCTGAGAATAACTAATAATAATTCATGTTGAATATGAATAATGAATAATGTTGGATTAGTCTTTATTTCATGGGCAGTTTTGGGATTTGTACTTAAAGTTTAAAATTGATACTATTATTACATACTTATATATGTAAAATAAACAAAGAACGAGGCATTCGAATAGGGATTTGGAGGTTGGTTACCAATGGTCAAAGCTCTGAAGCATTCGGGTCAGCCCAAAAAAAATGATAGAAGAAATCATTGTGCATCAGTTTTTATACCTTGATACCATATCTGTGTCGAATGCCAGTCCGTATAGCCAAGGCTGCAGGGGGCACACACAGAGGAAGTCCGATGGCTGATGTTATGGCGGGGCTGCATATGTCACACAACACGAGACAACGGTTCTCTCCAAAGCTTCCTGCAACCGAGCAGGCGAGGCAAGGGCAGCAAAAGAAGCCATAGCAGCCTGGAAAACAAGCAGTTTGAAGTTGTAACAGAGATGTAATATATAGTCCAAGTGGCTTTAAATGACTGAAGAAGGACACACAAACTGTGTAGATGTAGTGTTGATTCTTACAAGAAGTTTTGTCCTCACAACAGCCAAAGAGGCCCGTGTTCCACTTCACCAATTGATATGCCATTATTTGCTCTTGAACTTAACTAACCTGTTAACACACAGAAACCAGAGTTACGTTACATTCCAACTACATCTCAGAGGGAAATACTGTACTGTACTAGACATAAGCTACTTTTGTATTAAATAATCTCAACATTAAAAAGTAATCAAAAAATAAATCAACTAATACATTATGTTTTATTATGGATTAAGTTAACTGGCAATATATAAAGTCTTCCTTTACCAGCTGCAATGTTAGTGATACTTACATATGAATGCATCAATAACTGAATCCAATAATATGATATATGTATTATTCTGAAATGGGCCATTCTTTTACTTTTACCTGGACTTTAAATACATCTTTATGCTAATACTTACATACTTTTACATAAGTAAGTTTATAAATGCAGTGCTTTTACTTGTAATAGAGTATTTCTAGACGGTGATAATGCTACTTTTACTTAGGTAAAACATCTGAGTACTTCTTCCACCTCTGGTTTAAAATACAAATACGTTTCTAATGAATTGCTACTTATGTTTATGTATAAAATACAATGATTTTATCCATTTTTTTTGTGCCCTTAGTTTTGTAAACGTCTCGGTGGACAAGCTTTCTTGCATCTGTAAGAAAATAATCAAATCACAGCAATCTGGCTCATGTTCATTTTGTATCAGCAGTAAAATATTATAATATGATAATTACAGTACTGCATATAGTGAACATAATCTATAGGCTTTTTCCTTGCTCCATGTGTGGTATCCAACAGGTGTGTTTAGTGAATTATTATTGATTTTTCATCAATCAATATATCAAAATATAGACATTGGCAACCGAGGAGCTGCAGTGACGAGAGAAAACTCTTCACTTACTACAGTTGCTTCAGCTCAGCTTGTGAACACAGCACTCCTCAGGGTGTGTGAGCTTGTGTCTCAGAGGCGTATTAGTGAGTCAGTTATACCTGTAGTAGGAGCTGCTATGATAAAAACACTGATTTCACTAATATATATATAAAACACTGATTTCACTAATATATATAGATATAGATATATATCTATATATATTGATGAAATCAGTGTTTTTATCATGGCAGCTCCTACTACAGGTATAACTGACTCACTAATACGCCTCTGAGACACAAGCTCACACCCTGAGGAGTGCTGTGTTCACAAGCTGAGCTGAAGCAACTGTAGTTATCTATATATATATTCTAGCGACATAACACAAGCAGATGCCTTTCATTGCTTTTTTGTATTTCAGTAGTGAATGAAATATACAGCTACTTAGTAAGTCGCACAGTATGCTACCCATCTGTAACTGGTAATCTGCAGAAATAACCAAAATGCGTCTGTTTTTGTGTCAAGGTTAGTATGAGTTGTTAAACCTGGTGCAGGTCTGTGCTACAAAACAAAATCAACTGTATTGCTTTTCATATTAAATAAACCTCTTTTTTGCTGGATCTCCTGAGCTTCCAACATGTCAGGTTAAGCTTTCATTTTACTTTAAAAATAAAGATATGTTATTTCTCATTAGCAAAATTAAAAATCTCACCCGATTAAGCTGGAAGCCTTGTCGACACCTCGGAAAGCTGCAGGAATATGTCTTGTATGAGGAGTGGCACCTAATGCATCTTGAGCAAGTGAGCCGGAACAATGCTGCAGAACCTGAACCTTAATATGCAGAGAGAGGTAAAAACAACAGTGCACATTGTATTACAGGTCACCTGTTACAGGTGTGGCAAACCAGTCGGACACTAAGTTCCAAAGAATTTATGTATCTATTTAAAGAAAGGGACAGCACCTGGTTTTCATGAGAACTATTTTCTGACCTTGCATTTATTAACTATGTTTGACTCACTGGTGGGACTTCTGCAATTTCTTGGTTGTAGAATAATACATTCCTTTACATGACGATTTCATGCTTTTCATAGCAGACAAAAAATATTTCGAAACAGAAGTTGAACCAAACTTTCACAGTAGTTTGACATTAAGATATTTCTCCATTGGCACTATCTTCCAAAACAAATGATAACTTCTACATCCTGAAGAAGAGTAAAGAGGTTCAACATATACTGAAGTATAGTCTGAAGACACTTATATTCATATCAAGCCAGATGTCCTCTGCTGAAGAATATGATGTCCCACCTGCATATACATGTACAGTATATGCTCCTGTAGAGCCAGTGGAGAAATGTATTTTTGATAATATCGTTTAATGTACTGTAGATGGGCTTTAATTCTACATGATATTTGAAATCAGTGTTTTACAGGTGTCATACCTTGATGAAGTGAATAACATTGTTTATCTTGTTACAATGGCACCTTGCAGTGGGTGGGATATATTAGACAGCAAGTGGATATTTTGAACTTTGAACTTTATGTTTGAAGCAGAAAAAATGGGCCAGTGTAAAGATATGAGCGACTTTGACAAGGGCCAAATACTGATAGCTAGACGACTGGTTCAGAGCATCTCCAAAACTGCAGCTCTTGTGGGATGTTCCCGGTCTGCAGTGGTCAGGACCTACCAAAAATGGTCCAAGGAAGGAAAACCGGTGAATCAGCGACAGGGTCAGACCCGAGGCTCATTGATGCCCGTGAGACGCGAAGGCTGGCCCGTGTTGTCCGATCCAATAGAAGAGCTACTGGAGCTCAAATTGCTGAAAATGTTAATGCTGGTTCTGATAGAAAGGTGTCAGAACACACAGTGCATCGCAGTTTGTTGCGTATGTGGCTGCGTAGCCGCAGACCGGTCAGGGTGCCCATGCTGACCTAATGTTATGGCTGATCGGTGTATGTTGCACCTGAATCAGAACACAATGCAAGAATGCAACATAAACAATGTAAATCAATAGCATAGCTTGCTAACAATAATGTAAAATACTGGCTCTTCCACAATAAAATATCTGCATTAATCACCCAGCTCACAATATCAGATTTTCATAACAAGATTATTGTGGTTGATAGAATTCACGATAACGATATCTATATAAACTTTGAAAAAAAAGTAAATATACCGTGTCAAATTCAGCTTTAACTTTGTTTATTGTGCTTTTTGTCTCTTTTTTGGCGAATTAATTACACTCAACTAAGAGTATAAGGAGGTGGATAAAGAGTCTATAACCATAACTGTATATATAAAATGATTCAAGGGGTGCCTGATTATTTACACAATATTATCATGTGTGTTATTGACATGATATCAATATTTAATTCTTAAATATCACGGTTATCGTCAATACTGGTATATCGCAAGTTAACGCTACACCCAACATGATATTAAGATGGTTTGAATTGAATTTGCCAGAATGGGACTTTGATTCATCTTGCAGCTATTTTTCGTTACTAGAAAATGTGAGTGTAGCAAATAAATAAAGAGCCCAAGTAACTCTGCCAATGATGCCAGCTGTCTGTATTTGTGTTTAGAGGAGGACATTCCATTATTAAGCGTCATTAAGCTGGAAGCCTTATTGTGACGTCTGTCGTTGTGGCTGAGATCTGGCAAAATCCATTCAGTGATCCCTGGTGCCCTGTATTAAATCATTCCAATTTTGTATTCAATTCGTCACCTGTTCAGCAATCAAGACCAAAGATCACATACCAAGAGATTCAAAAACTAGTCTTTTATTCATAGACAAAAACAGGACCTTTCATAATCCAGGTAACATCTTAATGGTGTATACCCACACCTGCTGGTCATCAGTGGTAGAGCATTGAAACATCCCACTGAAGGAGAGGTAGTGTGACATGATTTAAATATAAATAAGCAGCAATAACACTACTTCTGTTGGACACCAGTCATTTGCCATTTATGTTCCCACTGTCGAAGAGCCAACAGGGCATCCTGACCACAGCCATTTTATTATAAATACACCCAGGCCATGGCCATCTCATTTTATACAAAAACAAATATCATAATATATTTTCCATCGTATAGCAACCTTAAAAAGAATACCCTTCTGTGCTGTAACACTGTAACTGTAGGTTACTCTGTAGATCCAACTTTTTCTAAACTTAATAATAGAATAAACATTTTAAAAGCATGTACACTTTAAGTAAAGTTAGCTTTATTACAGTGTACCGCTGCTGTTAATTTTTCACCTGTGAAATGCTGTCAAGAAGTTCATTAATTACTGCATGTCTAGTCTGGTTGGGTCATGTGCCTGTATGTCTATTAAAGTCACATATTTGCTTCATGTAAAGGAGAAAGTCCTAGGTTTTGGTTTCTTCTTAACCAGTTTTTTAGGCACCACCGTTTTCAGTAGCCTCCTCACTAGGTCCAGTCTGCCTGTCTTGATGAGAGCTTTGGATAACTCCGTGACCTCTTCTGTGTGAGTCCTGTAAAGGCACCTTAGCTCGGACTTCACGATGTCCTCAGGGTACCTCTCCTCTGCCTTTTGCACCCACAGCTCCAGCTGGGTGATGGCGAGGCTCGGGTCAGGTCCTCCCTGCATGAACACAGTCAGGAGGGCGTGTAGGAGGCAGCGCAGGGCGGTGGTGTTCGAGCTCCCTGGTCTCTCTAACTCCACCGCCCGTTTAAAGCACTCTGCAGCGTTCTGGTCCTCGCCCTTCAGCAGGAGGCAGCGTCCTCTGAGCACGTGGAGGTCCGGCAGGCTGTCACCCTGCTCAAACTGCAGGGCGTGGGACAGACTCACCAACGCACTGTTCACTGCCCCCTCGTCCACCAAAAGACTCTCCTGGAGTGCATCGACACCCATGTAGTAGAAAACCTAAAGGGAAAACATGAATGTGAAAACCCTGTTGCTGTAGCAAATCCATTCACGTTGCTCATTAGTAGTTTGTGTCTTTACCTGTGCCATCTCCAGGTGAGTCCGCAGACACTGACGCACAGTCAGGACCTTGTCCAAGTCTTTTCTGGCCTCAGTTAGCTTCTGTCGGTCTGGGACTCCACCTTGACAATGTTTTACCTTCTCCAGGTCGCTAATGTAGAGCATCATATTGATCTAAAAGGAAAACATATATAAATACTTGTACTATACACCTTTTTATTAACATCTTATTCTATCAAATAGAGACAGAGCGCAACGTGTCATACTCTGAAAACCACGCCCACTGGAGGGGAAACAATCAGTGCCACAATATCAAGCCCTCAGGAAGAGCGCCGGTCGGCGGTACTACAACTTCCGTGTCCGTCACGTGATGCCATTGGGCCCAAAAAGGCTTTATCCCATAGACTTACATTGGGAAAGAGACATCTGTAACTCGGCGGATAATTTTTTTTAGGTAAATCAACTTCCCAGTATGAACACTTGAATAGCCCTTATTTAAAACATTAAGTCCTAAAAGTTGTAAAATGCTCTAATAGCCGAATACAGAGTCATTTCCCTTCCTCTGTCCGTGTGAATGAGAGCCAGACCGAGGCTGGAGCGAGGGCTAGGAGGCGGAGTTAGCAAGCCGTGACGACACCGTGACCGGGCCATGTGACCGAGTAGACGCTACTGCGTCTGCTCCATGGGCCCAATGGATGCGCAAGATCGCCGTTAGATCCGGGTACTTTCACATGGTAATTGACTGAATTTTGACTTGATCTGCTGCGGTACCTTGGCACGGGTGCAGTACGCCTGCCAGTTGAGCTCTGGGTCTGGGAGCACGTTTAGAGCCATGTTGCAGATCCCTGTGGCCATCTCATGTTTGCCCAAAAGAAAGAAGATCTTTGCCAGAAGGTTCAGGGTGAACGCATCATCGCTGGCCAAGTTTATGGCCTGAGGACACAGACAGTTATATTGTACGTTATGGTGAAAATATAGAAATATAAACATATTAAATGATGTAGTAACTTTCACAAAATTACATAAACAACTAGTATTACCGCCTCACGGTTGTATGTCTCCAACAACCAGTCAAGTTGCAGTTTAAATCCATGTCTGTCTAAATCGCATCATTTCATCATTTTATCATTTTATCCTGTTATACTTTTGTGTGAAATTGTCATAATTAGCAAATTAATTCTTTAGTTATGGCCTAAAACATGTTTTGTGAGGTCACAATGACCTTTGTCCACAAAAATCTAATCAGTTCATCCTTGAGTCCAAGTGGATGTTTGTGCCAAATTTGAAGAAGAAGAGGTAGAGGAAAAAGTTTATCAGATTTAATAACTAGGCCTAAGTAAAATAGTCCTCACTTGTTTTTTATCCTAGCTGGCCTGATATTTGGTGAGAGATCTAAATGTGTGTGTTAACTTACAGTTCCAAAGCAGGATAGAGGATCAGAGGCTGAGTAGCCACAGTCGTGTACAGACATGGGCACAGTGGAGAACTCTTCCTTCCTCTCCAACATGATGCCAACAAAACACCAGGCTAAAGCTGAGGGGCGAGAGCAGAATCATTCATTGTTCAACTCCCTCTAGGTTGAAGAAATAGTTGTAACTACTGTATGTAACATAAAATTGTCAATATTATGACTAAAACAAAGTTTTCTACAATAGTCAACAGTCCTTTGCATGGATTGCAATGTACAGTACGAACTACAGAAAACCCAAAAGATTGCAGCACTTAAAGGTGTTTTTGACAACATTGATAACATTCAGCCACTAGATGTCACATTCTCCCTCCCCCGTTCCGTTGCATTCACTTCAAGACAAGTGGTTGCCAGGCACTAACCGTCAAACTCAGCCATTTTTTCCCACACTAACTGGCAACTTGGTCGCTGACGACACAGAGATACCACATGATACCAACGTCATCATACTATTGGCTCACAAGCCTTGTTGGAAGTGGGAACCAAATGTCAGATATATCTTCCACAGAGATAAACAAAACATTAATTTTGGACCCGCCAACATTTTCCACACCTTTCTGAAGGCTCTGTGGATGTATTACTTTTCCATTTATTCATCTACATACAAATTGTATCAGTAAGACCTTTAAACCAAATATTACCTACAATGTGCTGCAATGCATATTCAACATAATGCCTCTAAAAGTACAACAGAGCAGAAGTACTCAGAGAAACATACTGCGTTTACCTTTGTGTTGTGTTTTCTCCGATTCTAGTGTTTCTTTGAGAAGCTTCAGTCCCTTATTGTAGTGAGAGAGTCTGGAGTATTCAGAGTCCTCTTTGGTCTTTACTATGTCGTCCAGTCTGCAGGGAGAAAATTACTTAATACAAATTAGACATTAAGTGGTGTAGTTGTTATCTTTTGATGAGTTTGTTTTGTACCTTATATAGATGGTTGCCATTTTAAAATACCAACTTCGTTTTTCCTCTATTGGTATCTGGAAAAACAACAATATTCTTTACTAATAGTCTTCAGTTAGACATAAAATGACATTTATAGTGTATGAATAAATGTTTAACTCTTCAGGTGCATGCCTGCAGCATTGTTTAATTGCTATTCCACCCAAATTTACAACATTTTGCACTTGTCTTGAATGAAAAATAGTAACGTAAAGGTATATGTATGTGTATTATGTATAGTATTACAGTATGTGGATCTCACCAGATGTCCCCCATAGTCCAGGGCTCTGTTGTAAAGTGTCAATGCTGCCGTCAGCCTGTCTCTCAGGTCGTCTTCACTGTCCAGCTCCACATCGTAGGGGTAAACATAGGCCTGCTCAGCCAGGCAGCGAGCCGCCATGAGCCGGGTCTCTTCCTGAGAGGCCTCTCCAGCGTCTACTCCCATAAGGTCGGACACTTTCTCCACACACTCCGCTGCATCCAGCTCTCTCCCCAGCTTGTCGTACACTTGGCCTAGGTTGGCCCAGGCATTGAGGTTACCAGGGTCTTCTTTACAAATGCCTCTGAAAGGACACAGAGGGAGTGCGGTTAGAAAAAGATCCCTCCATAAAAGGTCTTGAACATTGATCATGATGTTTCATTCTTATTTTGACAAAAATAAGATTGGATCGCCATGAAATTTTGAAAAAACTTCCATGGTCCCCAGAGGACTTTTTCTCTAGTTGCCATTTTTTTCTTTATTGAAATGTTTCGACAACTATCGGATGAATTTCCACACATTCATATTCCCATCAGGATGAATTGTGATAACTTTAGTTATTAAAAAAAAAGATCTTAAGGAAAACATTTTGTCCCGTACTTTGGTTTATGATTAAATACCTGCAAAACTACATTCCCATCAACCTCAGCTGTACTTTGTGTTTTGTGCTAGTTAGCGAACATTAATGATAGCATGCCTAACTAATTGCTAACTCATTGTGAGCATATTATCATGCTGACATTAGCATTTAGCTGAAACCACCGCTGTGCTTAATTATAGCCTCACAGAGCTGCTAGCATGGCTGTAGACCCTTGTTAAGTGGTGTCTTCATGCAGTATAATTGAACTCAGGAATAAGGAAATCAGTGTTACTGTATTAGATTAAACTTGAAGTGTCATAGTACAAGAGGTACAGAATAATAGGGCTGCTTGATTATGGCGAAAATCAAAATCACGATTATTTGGGTCAATATTGAGATCACGATTATTTAACACGATTACTCACTGACTTTGGAAACATAATGCTTTTAGAAAGAATATTTTGTAGCCTACATTTTATATTTAAATGCATCAATGTGATTCACTTTGAGAGCAAAATTAAGAGGCTAGATCTATAAAGAACTTTGGTTGACAATCCCGAGCGGCTGTCCCTGATTTGCCAAGCTGGGTGAAAGTGCACCGCTGTAAAGGAAAAGAGTACAGTGGATTTATAAAACAAGACAAAACGTAATGTCGCACTATAATCATTTTATGTCAATTATCTTGTTTTCATAATTGTTGGAAGCCAAAATCATAATTGAACTTTGATTAATTGCACAGCCCTTCATAATAAAAGTCATAGTTTAGATAAAAGAAGTAAAATACAACTTAAATAGTATCATACATACTTTATGAGCATCTTTACAATATGAAGCATCAGAATAGAAAAAGAGAAGTACGATACACACCGGCTACGAAATGTAAAAAAGATAGTGTAATGGTTGATCGGAGGTTGGTTAACATTGCAGGTTTAACCTACTGCCCCAATTACACTCATAATAAAGATGAGAGGTAAAGATTGGGGTTGTAGGTTAAGTCTTATATCTGCAGAGAGCAGCAAAATAAAATAAAGATATTAATGTGTTAATCCTACCAGAGCAACTCATATTTATGATCATGCTTGTTGATTTGTGTGTGTGACTGCAGTCATGTTAACAGTATATTTTTTATGTAGCATCCTCCATTTTTGGCCCAGCCATTCACACAATTTGTCAACTAGTGCATAAGATTACTGTGAATTTATGGTCTTGATTTTTGTTAATTTTCTACTACAATTAGTAGAAGGTCAGGTTGTGTTTTTGTGCTGCTTTTTCTACTGGTGCGTAAGTGTGGTGGTTCTTGGTTAGCTCACAGAGATTAAGTATATGTAGTAAGACACATGTCAACCTGTGCAGTGTTTCTGTTGTTAAGAGTGCTACAGATCCCTTGTGAAATCATGTAACCACAGTCTCAAAATGAGGCCTCTTGCTTAGTAACCCTAACCCTAACCCCATAAACAACAGTGTATCATCACCTGAATATTTCTTCAGCTGTGTCCAAGTGTTCCAGGTGAAACGCCAGCAGGCCGAGCAGATTTCGGACAGCGTACTGTAGATATCCGGCTTCAGCCTCTAGCTCTCCTCGCAGGCTCTCCTGCTTCAGGTAAGTGTCCCTGAGTCTCAGCTTCACAGGCCCAACGGGATCACAGTTGAGGTTGAGGTCCAAGTGGAAGTGGCCGGGGATGTAGTCCATGTTCTCCATGAGAGACTCGATGTCGTCTGTGCCGTCTGCCTCCATGGCCTCCTGCTCTTCCTTCTCCACCTGCTGTTTAAAAAAAAAGACAAGAAATACAATAACAATACTGCTTTTCATATATTTTGATATATATTTAGATCTCTATTTAGATTTAGAAGAACATACCTCGCCCTCCTCAGTCTACAGTTCGACCTACTGAGACAAAATTCACCCAGCCGCGCTTGTCAGCTCACTCTGGTGCAGACAGGTTGAACAGGTTAGGCTCGGGAGTGACAAGGGAGTGGAATAGCTAATGTAGGCTACGGGGGAGAAAGTGTACAAATACATACTCTTCCCAAACACTTTTTTGTATCAATTCCCCCTTTTGATTCTAATCCAAAAATCTCAATCATCATCTTTCTTCATTTTTCTTTCATCACTTGGTTTTGCTATTTGTCATTATTTTCTTATTTGGCTCTTTAACACAAGTACCAGCTGACATTCCTTAAAGTTTGTTCTGACACGATGATATTATTTATGTCTTGAGTTTTGTAAAAATGTGTTTGAGGTCTTGTTTTGGAGAATGTTTCAGTTATCCCCCTTCCTGTGTCAGCTGTAGGCAACCTAAGAATGTGAACCATCAGGATCAGTGTGACTGGTGAAGCACTGAAGGAAACGTTACTACTTTAAATGACCTCATTTCATTCATAAATATGAGTCAGTTGCACATCTTTGATATCATAGCACACTGTTCCGTTAATACTGTTTATACTGTACATATCTAAACATATTCTTAACTACCTCTTATTATTTATTATATTTATTACCACTGAACATATGTATTACTCTGCACTTTACTGCTTTTTACACTTCTGGTTAGATGTTAAATTGCATTTCGTTGTCTCAATTCTTGTAAAGTTGAACCTGATCTCATCTAATCTTAAAGAAAAACAACATGCAGCTGTATGCTGAGCTGTTGACAGAACATATAAACACCTAAATTAGATATGCAGATACTAGTTCAACAAAAGCAGACTTTGACTGTGAATCCTCATTATCCTGCAGGTCACAATACTATTTTGGAAAAACACATGTTGAGCACATTTTTGTTTCAGAACACTTTTGCATACAAATCCAAACTCTTCCACTAGAGGGTAACCTTGCATTATAATAAACCAGTGGAACAAAAGGGAGAAGTATTTTAAACCCACTATCACATGCAATGATTCCATGGGCTTTACAGGCCCACATCACAAGTGGTTCTCAAGCAAGTGCAAGCTCTCTAACAAGACAGGGGAGAAACTCCACAAAGCCTCAGCAGAGACTGCTGAAGAGATAATTCAAAGAGAGATCAGCCCTCCTCTGACAGCTGGGGTGCAATAACAGCTATAGGATGGAACAAATCAATTACACAATAAAAAGTCCAGGACTCAGGAGGATTACAGTACGTGCACCTTAGGAATAACAAAACCAATATAATAGTACAAAGAGGTAAGTCCCAGGAAGTACTGTTAGTCAATATTCAAAGACTCAAGGGATGTATTATCATATGCAAACAGTGCATTTCCATACAATGAAAAACTTTCTCCAGTCAGCATATACACAGTATTAATCAGTCACACACAATGCTACAAACATAGTTAAATAATGAAAGTGATTCAATACAATAAAGAGCTCAACAATAAGGATTGCCCGATTGCCCGGGGCAAGTAAAACGCCAATCTATCAACTCTCTTGTCTTATCGGATAAAAGAATTAAACACATTGTTTTTTCCGGAGCTGATAATGTAATTAGCTAAGGATTGAACCATCAGGCTTCCTTCTCATCTCTGTTGAGAGCTGCACATGCGCAATATCGTTTGGGCACTCGCAAGAAAATGATGGCGGGTAAAGACAAAGTTTATGAGCTGAAGCGCAAGCGAGCATTTCAATTATCCTGGAAACAGGAGTTTAGTTGGGTGGTATTAGAAGATGTGGGAGGAACTCCAACTATGTATCGTTCAGTTTGTCGCAAGTTTGTGAGCAAGGCGGATAAAACAGCGACTTTTTCAAAGGCACGTCAAGTTTCTGAAAAACGTCATTGGAGCGCCATAACAAGAGCCGATAGCATCTCGCTTGCATGGCAGCTAAGAGTTATTCAATAACCGCTGATAAATAACAATTTGTATAGGGGCAAGTAAAAATTGACTTTGTGCTAGTAGATTTCTGTCCCACTTGCCCGACTGGAAAAGCAAAAAAAAAACATTAACCCTGCAACAGTTACAAATTATGTTCCCTGCATGGAGGTTTTAAATTTCAACATCACACTTGTGTAAGTTGCATACTGGGCCATGATTGACTTCCAAACTTGTCACAAAATCATCATCATCCGTCCTGGTCTTAAACTGATATTTTAGGCGAGCACACAGAAACGTTCCCTTTTCAGCAGATAAATGCATTCGTGTCAAAACCTGCACATACTGTACATCGTTCTGCACAGTCAAGGTCAAACATCAAAATGAAGTAACAATAAGGAAAAACGCATTTTTGAGCGGAGGGGGATTTTAAAAGACCAATATCCGTTCATCACAGTCCTGAGTACGACAGCCAGGGGCACAGGTTGGAGGGATAGGGGTGGGATGATGGTAGATTAATCAAACTGTTACTCAATGATGGAGGAGGCTCAGGCTTTCTGAACACTACAGTAGAAAACAGCAGTCCTGTCTGAAAAGTAAGCAGTTTGCAGGAACAGATCACAGGTCAATCAGAAGAAGAACTTCTAATACCAAACATGCAGGTTTTTTTATGATGTGGTTAGAAACTGGATCCCCTGGAGCAGCAAACCCACACAAATGCCTCAGTCAGGTTTGAACAGGACTGAACCACCTATGCCACCTCGACACTTACTGTCAGAGTGTGTTGTGTAATGTGCATTTAGCACTGCAGATTTGCCTCCTCGTGGGCAGCCTTTTCCATTTGTACCATGTGGGTGTACAGAAATCTGAAAATGTTCTCCTCTCGACAACCGTTGCCATGGTGGCCATCATGGATACCAGGCTGATTGCATAGTAACATAATGATGACAGATGCTTGTTGGTGTAGCTGTGCACCCTCCGAGCCACATTTAAACAGCATTTTGCTCATAAAACCTGCAGTTTAGGTGATGGAGTTTACATCCCAGCAGCCAAGAGACAAAACAAAGGTATTAAGGGAAAGATGTTAACCCCTAATAATCCCTGTAGCTTTAGCAGTACTCCCCTGTAACGTGGGATTAGGATACGTGTCCCACATACTGATAAAGGTCTTTTAAACTAACCCCTTGTTAACCTACTTAATTGTTTTGGTGTCCGTCTTAATTTCTGGCACAAAGGGC
Organism: Sebastes fasciatus; assembly: GCF_043250625.1. NCBI lineage: Eukaryota > Metazoa > Chordata > Actinopteri > Perciformes > Sebastidae > Sebastes > Sebastes fasciatus. The sequence continues at coordinate 8,444,532 of NC_133799.1, forward strand.
AGTATATAGCTGATGAAGAGTAATATACAGACAGTCAGGGATGAGAATGTAAAGGCTGCCTGGTATATTGTGAACACTATGAACGTGAACAAAGATGCCAACCTGGCAGCATCAAAGTTCTTTGAAATCCTTCTCTGCAGAGACGTTACATTTACATTGACAGGAGCATAGACGGGAAATTTGGGGCCCCTCACGAGATGTGACACTGAATACAAAAGGATCACAGGATCACAGGAAAGCCTTATTAATCCAGACTTTATACCTTCTCTCTAAAACTGAGCTCTCCTCAGTTATTAATGCCTTTGATTATTAAGAGTAGAGGGATTTAATGATTATGTATTATATTCTCCAGCTCAAACTGAAGCCTCATTCTGGTATCCAGGCTCAATAGTTCTCCTGCCATATCACAAAGAGTGAGACAGTCCTAATCCACTTCAGATCCTGAATCCTGCTTTTAAACGTATTGTTATTCAATGCAGATGTCCATCTCCCTTTTCACTGCAGACTCCCCCTTCATCTCTTATTCCCCTGAGACACACTTATACATGTAATTAGTGCTTGGAGCTGAAAGCCCTCTGCCTTTATAAGCCACCTCATCACTGTTAACTGTATTTCCATTCTTAGTCAGCTTCTCTCTGGCAGCCTGAGTGAGTGTTTGCAGTGAAAACCAACTCTTCAGCTCTCCAGAGGCCTTCTCTGACTGCACATTACACAACAGAATATCTCTTTGTACTGTCTCTGTGTGTAACGGGCATTTATATGTTAGAACTAAGGCTCTCCCAAATACCATTTTTTGGGCTTTGAAGCTTTCGGAAATATTCGAAGGTATTCGAAGCTTTGCAGCGCGGCGCAGCAGGCCGACATGTTCTTCTGTCTGTCTTCATCTCCCCCGTTTCAGTGCCAGGACAGCTCCGCTGCCACACTACTGTACACACACGCACCTCTACAAACAAACAGCGATATCCGTCTGAGAATAATTCATAATAATTAATATTGAATATGAATAATATATACTGTTGTGGGATAATTCCTTATTTCATGGGCTATTTGGGGATTTATACATTATTACTACAGTATATACTTATATATGAAAAATTTAAAAGAATAAATAAAAACGAAGCATTTTAATAGTGATTTGGGGGTCGAATACCATGGCAACGGTTGAAGCTTCGAAGTATTCGGATCAGCCCTAATTAGCACGCAACATTTTCAGGAAGTCTTCGCAGAGCAAATTTAGCAAAAACTATGACTAATGTTATTTGTTTTTATGATTTGTTTCATCTCTTTTTTCATTTACTTCTATTCCATTGTGCATAAAAAGTGGGATGCTGTTCGCCATGTGTCTTTGTTACTTAGCACTTGTGGATACAACAATCTCCAGATATAGATTTGTTAGCAAATTTTACAATGCTTTCCCATAAGCAAGCAATTTTCCCATAAAGAAAATGTTAAGGGGGGAAAATTACCACACATCTAATTGAATTTTCTAACTGGCAACATTTAATCTCCATTGCCCCGAAAGTGCCACAGTGCTCCTGGTTCCACATGAGGAGGTCCAGGCCTGTTGAGGAAAAAGTTGCCTGGACTGAGTGAGTCTGTGTAGGCTGGGAGAGAGTTGTCATGTAGAGCCACAGGGTGAGTTAGGGCTGTGTATTGGCAAGAATCTGGTGATACGATACACTACGTGTCATGATACAGGGATAACGATTCAATATATTGTGATACTGTAAGCAAGGCGATATATTGCATTCCTTTTTCAAAAATAGCCATGACAGTTTTTCCTCACCAAAATTTAGTGTAACTATGGAGCGTTATTTAGCGTTCTTCCTATATATTTGTGGTAGAGAGTAATGCAAATATGATATATTATTATAGGTTAAGCTACACAGCAATATATAAAGTAATTCAAATTAGCTCCATCTTTACCAACTTGAACATTTAGACATTCAGGCCTACATTAATCTATCAATAGCCTCATTATAATCCAATAATATATATTAGCCTGTGCTGAAATAGGCCAATCTACAGTTTACTTTTACTTTTGGTGATCTACTTTGATGCTAGTTACTTAAGTAACATTTTGAATGCATGACTTTTACTTCTAGGACAGAGTATTTCTACACTGTGGTTTTGCTACTTTTACTTATTAGCCTACTTTTTAAAATCATATTTGCTTCAATCTTGCCTACCTCAGCTTTTAAGTATAGTAAGCTGTTCAGTTCAATCATTCATTTTATTTTGGTAGTTCACAATACTCCAACGTGTTCCTTTCAGCGTGTTTTATTTTTGAAAGTCGTACCGGAAGCTCTGTGATGATGTAAATGCAGCTGAGCTGACAGTCTGGGATCTCCTCTCCTCTCCTCTCCTCTCCCACTCTGCGGCTGCTGCTCGCTGTCATCATGCAGGTGGAATCTGCGCAATGTAGCTCCGCGTAGCTGGATCTCCAACCAGACAGACACATCACCGGCCTGCAGCGCTCAGACACCGGACACACACTGCACTCTGTGGAGGAACCAAACCAAACAAGACAACAAGGGGAAATTAACAGAAAATTAGAATTTTTTCCTGCTTCACTTGATGATCAGTTTGTTTTAGATATCATCAGTTTGACATCAGATGACAGGGATTTGTTTATTCTAAAGGGAATAATAAGCACACATTGTTGTGTTGATGCTGTCAGGTTGTTGTTTTTCCTCTCTTGGCGCAGTCTAACTCAGCTGGAGTCGCATAGGGATGCCATACAATCCTATAGGAAGCGACTCCTCTCGCAGTTTTGACAGGCAACAATTTACCAAGAAACAAAAAAAGGACGTAATCTGGAGGATCTTTTCGCTTTATTAAACACACGACCGAGATGGATGAAGTCACTGTCAGCGAGAGCATCCCAGATCTGAAAGACATAGAGGTGAAGATCGGACGGAAGACCCCCGAGGGTTTGCTCAGGTGGATGCGGGAAGAGGCGTCTTCTCTCCGGGGAGACGCCAAGCTGACCACCGCTCAGGCTCAGCACGACACCAGCAAGGAGACAGGGAGGAAGAGTTTGGATGAAAAGATCAGGAAGCTGAAGATGGAGATGGTAAGACAATTTAGTTCATTAGTCTCTCTCTGTGTGTGTGTGTGTGTGTGTGTGTGTGTGTGTGTGTGTGTGTGTGTGTGTTTGTCTGTCAGACTCTTGTTTTCCAGGATGTGGCATTTTAATGAAGTGACCACCTTATTGAGATATCTTATTGATTGAGAATTGGAGCCAGTCAGCTCTGCTCCACTGGACTCTGTTGTGAATATTTTAACATTTATCAGCAGATCAGTTTATCATGTCTTAGGGATGGTAGAAATCTATGCAGCACAGTCATATAGACTACAACTCCAGAAAGCATAGATTAATTAATGAAAAACAATTCTGTCCCAAAAAACCCCCGACCAAGATTAGTTATTTGAAAAAGAAAGAGCCGTAAAATATTAATAATAAGGATAACAATGATGATTCAATGTCCAGTACTTGTTCTGGATATAAGTGCAGGCCATTTCATGGTAAACATGCCAAATGATGAGCCTATTTAAATATATAGATAGCTAGATAGATAGATAGATAGAAAGATAGATAGATAGATAGTAACTTTATTGATCCCGAGGGAAATTTAAGTTTCCAGCATCACAGTTCCATAGTGCAAAACATGTTTGTAAAAAGGCAGTAAAAAGTATGACTAATACATTAGATCTCAATATTTTATGTTTAGTTAATGTGCAAATCGTGATAAAGAATATACTGGCCGATTGTACATTTTTTTAATAACATAAACCACTAATCTTGATACAGATCCCTTAGATTTGTTTTGTTTTTTAAAGTTGTGATCAAGATACATACTGAGCGGGACATTTTTCAGTTGAAAAATCAACTTGTCAGTGCTCTCTGGTGGACAAACTATAACGGTGATCCTGCTTCTAAATGACCTCAAACCTAGTTGACATTTATGTACTGCTATTTCCTGTTAGGCTACTGATCAGCTGAAATATACACCAATACTCCATATGTCTGCAATAAGCTAATATCGGCCTGGGTGGTTTATTGGTGTAATTAATTCTAACTATAAAATGAAATCTAAAACATTCCTTTTGTCAAATGTCCACAAAAACATCAGCAGTGGAACAAAGATTTAAATCATTTTAAATTTCTCCTTTGACACTGCTACCTGTGACATTTTAGGAAATTTATTCACTTTCCTGCCAAGAGTTAGATGACAAGATCGATACAGTAAAGTCAGCAGCCGGTTAGCTTAGCTTAGCATAAAGACTGGAAAAGGGGAAACAGCTAGCGTGGCTCTTTCCAACGGGGATAAATCTGCTTACCACCATCTATATGGTTCACTGATTAACTCCATATACGCTATATTGTTTGTTTAATCTGTACAAGAACCAAAGGTTACGTTTTATGGGTGGCTATGTGCCAGACTTATCTGGGAGTAGTGACTTCCTGGAGGCTTGTCGTTAGGGATGCGACGGTGAGGACATTTTCCCATCGGTTAATAAACTTGTGGACATTTTACAAGAAAAGACGGCGCTCAATATGTGTAGAGCACTAACTTTGATATCTACCGTCGGATGGCTGTGTGTCTGGCCTCTCCGGTCCAGCTTTCGCTGCGAGGTCGCAGGTCTCCACTCGGCGCCGCTGCGCCGTGCACACCAGTTGTGACCGCTGCGTCCTCCTCACGGTGATTGCCTCATTAACGTTGTGGTTCCCTTATAGCATTGGGTTTAAATCCGAAATATTGCCAAATACGCGTTTTTGCTTTTCACTTTGACACCAAATCCTCCGCCATCGTCTTGTCTGTCAACTCTCTCTCGTCCAGTGTGTGTGAAATATGACTCCTGCTACTCTGAGCTGAGACACCATACGGAGCAGACGTTTTCACTTTCAGATTGTAGCATCCGTCGTCCGACTATCTATCGATAACATGCCGCTGATACGCCAAAATGAACTAAATGGGTTTTATTTCTATAAAAAAGCAAAACGACGTGGGGCCGGTTGGCAAATAATGTAATTGTAATTGTTCTTGTTTACATGGACCCCTCCTCCTCCAAACAGTGGAGGTCTGGAATAATAATGCACTATTTTACTGCTGTTTTGTTTCCCCTACTGTGATTCTGTGTATGTCATACATTCCTGTGGTTGTGACACAGAGCTCATGCACCGCCACCAAAACTCCAAAACAAAATAAGCTCTCCTCTGAGAGAGTTGCTCCAAAACATGTCGGTTACATTCAAACATCCAAAAGACATTATCGGTTTTGGTCACGTGTCAGAAATGTAAACTTATTTCACTCCAGCGTTGTAGCAACGTCGGCTCATGATGCTGGCAGGCAGCCCAGATACACTTGAGAAGTCTGGAGCGTCCTGAAGAGGAAATAGTGCTGCTCTCCCCGCTGTAATTGAACGTTTGCTGATGGAACATCGTCAGCTGCACTTTCAGGAATGTGGGCTTATAAATACTATGTGGCCCTCTTTCCAATATCTTGCATTTAGATGGTTTATGATCTATCGTAGTTTAGTTGAATTTACTCATGACATTAAAATTAGTCTGCACTAGAAATATAACTAAATATAACTAAGTGTTTTTGTTGCCTAAACCTAAAGAAGTCATAGTTTTGTTGCATACACCTAAAAAAGTTGTAGTTTTGTTGCCTAACCCTAAGAAGTCGTAGTTGTGTTACACAACGTTTCATGCAGTTTTACAGTATGTTAGAACATGTTGTTTTTAAGTTTCGACAAAAAGAGATAAAAAGTCACGAAACGCATCAAATATCCACAGTGCCTGTAGCACCTTGGGCAACAGCTAGGTGCTAGCTAAAACTAAACAAAACTATCATCACAAACAAAGCATTATTTATTTATCCTACATTTATTGATTGACAATAATCACTCAACATCAGCAGGGGGAAGCGCATAGAAACAGTAGATTAGACCGGGTGTGGGAGGTCGCGACTCGAAAAGGTTGAGAACCACTGTCATAGGGAATGATGACAATTATTAGGCTGTCAAAATGGGAATGTTAAAAAGAAATGAAACCTCCGGACACCGATGTCAGACAGTACCCAAGTGTATAGTTGACCAAAGTGCCCAGTTTGGATTCACAAAGCATCCAGAGAGTTTCTATAAATCTGTTGAGAGTAGAGCGCCAGACTGATTTGTTAGCAGTTTGAGCCATTAATCAGGTCTGCTGCAAAAGAGGGAGGACTGACAGAGAAGTGATAAAGAGCCTCTTCCTAACTGAAGGGGTGGGAAACTTCAAGTTGTGTGTGTGTGTGTGTGTGTCTCTGTGTGCTTCATTCATCTATGAGAGTGGTGTAATGGGATTGCTGAAGAAGAGTTCTGAGCACTTCCATCAGAAAACTGCTTAGTAAGATGTGCAGTAACGCCTGTGCAGAGTGTCTGCAGAGAAATGCTAAATGGAAAAGCTCACATGCACACACATACTCAAGCATGCATACTTATTAATCTGGATGTGTTTTTGTTAAAGGTACAGTGTGTAGGTTTTCATCTAGTGGTGAGGTTACAGATTACAAACCAACTGACCCTTCAACGTGAGCTGCTGAGTGCAAAATCATGGTAACGCCACTTTCCTCGCTCAGTGGCCATCCTTACAACAATAACACTACTTTAGGAGCAACGGAAGTCAGACGGCGGCTGGCGGTACCACGGATTTACACCCTGCGGCTCACATTACCACAGTTTCACAAGTGTGTAGAGAACTACGGTGGTCTTCAGGTAACGTAAAAACGTTAAAGGCTCTCTAGAGCCAGTGGTTGATTGTCCGTTCTGGGCTACTGTAGAAACATGGCGGACTCCGTGAAGAGGGTCCGCTCCCTATGTACTGTAGATATAAAGGGCTCATTCTATGCTAACAGAAACACGATTCTTCGTTTCAGCTGATTATACACTAATGAAAACAGTTATGAATATTATATTCCATTTCTGCTGATAGATCCTCCAGAAATGTTACGCACCGGTCCATAAAGTGTTAATTTTAAGCAGTAGACTAATATCTGCTTCTTTTTCTCACTTATTTGTGTGAGTGTGTGTGTGTGTTGTGTTTCACAGTCATCTGTTACTCTGCTGTATCTGTAACCGCACAGCATGGTGATGGTGGGCTGCAGCATCTGTCTGCTGTGAGATCAAGGACGTGTGTGTATCTGTGTGTGTGGGCCTTGTTGTCACTGTGTCACCACTAGTAATGAAATGCTGCTCTGCTTCTTGTTAACTGTCAGTGTGCTCCTTATAGTGAATGTTGGACTGGAACAAACACACAGTTTTTTAACTTTTAAGTAAACTTCACACGACAAAAACACGTTCATCAGCCCGGGTTACTAAGTGAGAGTCAAACTGAATTATTTGACAAATAAGGCAACAATGTCTTTCCCTTTGTGTGTCTAGTGTTATCGTGTACGCAAAAGCACCCTGTGGAGCACTGGCAACGCTATGGGGCTATTGTTTGGTGCCGTTTTGTTTGGGCGTGTGGTGACACACATTCTTGCCAATAGTTTCACACTATTTCATTGATCAACAGTTGGTGGTGGTAAGAAACATGGCAATGCAAAAGCAAAAGGCAGGGAACAATGGAAGCAAATAAGAGACATAAGTATTTGAATTATAACAGCCACTGAATACTGAAAGGGTGAGTCCATCTTTTCCGGGGTTTCAAATGGAAACGCCCATTCAGCTGTTAGCAAAAAGCAGAGATGTAGGTTACCAAAGTAAGCTAATCAATAAGGTTATGAATAATGTGAATGCTAGCACTAGCTGAGTTAGCTGAGCTAAGTTTGGTTTTATGAATACTCTTGTGTTCTTGTGAATGTAGTCTGGTGACTTTGATGAGAGTGTTATAACGGCTTCAGTTCTCTGTCGGAAAGGGCTGTCTGACGGCGATGTGCTTATATCTCTTAGTTGCTTCCATAAAAAGAAGACTGCTAGTTAGCAAATGTGTATGCAAACAATGCAGGTTTTGAAATGTTAAAAAGTAATCTACTATTGCAAATGTTTTATGAAGAAGAAACTGCATTAAACACGTTTGTCAGATGTCAAGGATAGACACAATGCATTATGATGATGACGGACAGGGTTGCTGTTTAATTAGATGTATGGCATGATACTGATCGGACCACACTGATTATTTTCATCATCAGTTAATCAGTTTTCTATTCATTGTTTAGTCCAGTGGTTCCCAAACTTTTTCACATCAAGACCCCTAAATGTGACAAAAAGTTAGACCACGGACCCCCATTTGATACGATTTTTGCTTTTAGATGTTTAAATACAGACAGTGTATGAAATCCATGACCAAAATAGTCATACACTCTGTTATTGTGTTACTTATGGATGGATTTATAGTGAAATTAAATGATTCCCCTTTTTGCTGGGGAAACCCTGGAACCCCCTCGAGGACCCCTGGGGGTTTAGTCTATAAAATGATAGAAAATACTGAAAAATGTCCATCACAATTTCCCAATGGGATGTCTTCAGATTTCTTGTTTTGTTCCACCTACTGCCGAACTTTTCCACTAATTGATTCAACAATATATGGAAGAGATCAAATATACAGAAACGTGTAGAAAGCGTACTTCATTAGTGAAAAGGCGTTTGGTGTGATCTTCTTAGCTGTCTGATATCTGTCTGCGGCGTTGATGGGCAGTATGGTAGAGAACATTTTACAGCACTGTTAGCTGAAGTCAAATAAACATTGTTATTAATGTTTTTAGTGTAGCTGTTCATCTCTGTGGGAGCAGTTTTAAAGCTTCCGTCTTGTGCATTTGTCTCCAGCTGTCTAATGGAAGACAAACTCTCCTCTCATCTAAACAGATTTATTGGATACAGAGACACTCCTTTAAAACCACACAAGACTGGCAGTCAGCCACACACACACACACGCACACACACACTGAAGGCCCTTTGTATACTAGCTGCTTTGTGTATGTTATACATGATCAGCACCTGTATTTCAGCTATCAAAGGGAGACATACAGGATGAATGCTTTGTTATTGCTCGTATATCATTCTTCCTTCCTTCCAGCGTTTCCCTGTCAATCTATCTCTGTCTTCCACCTCTGGGCAGATGAATGACATTGCAAAGTCAGCTTTGAGTGTAGAGCTGAGCTGTAGGGAATCAAAATCTAGTCTATTTAATCTTCCTTCACTATCTGGCTACTGGCTGTCTCCTCAAACACTTTGTCTAATGAAATTATTGCCTATCGACCTGATCTCCTTTATTTATCCGTAACATTTTATTTTCAACCCTGTCTCAGAGAAATTATGTTTATATACTACAAATTTGTTTTCCCAAATATGTTTTAATAGAGAAAAGAATTGCTGCTGGATTATGTTCACAAGAAAAATGTTTTCTTTTTGTAAGTGAAGGAAGCGCTATGTTTTTTAACTGCTTGCAAGTGGTAGGAAGAATGGAGTGGAAGGTCGGCGTACAAAGTGCAGGACTGTGACATTGGAGAGTCCTGTGTGTGATTGGGTTTAGGCAACAAAAGCAGTTTGGTCAAGGTTAAGGAAAGATCGTGTTTAAGTTAACACATACGGTCTCATGCTTCAAGTTAGGGCTGCACAATGAATTCAATATTAATCGCAAACACGATTTTGGCATCCCACAATTAAATGAACATGATCGACTGCGATATTGACGTTCATAGAAAACTCTGCTGCATATCAAATCAAGCGCTTCAGCCAGCCACCAGGGGGCAATCGACATGTTTTGGCTTCAAGTTTGGGGAGCTGTCATGCCTCTGAACGTGCACCCTACAGCGGCAGCCTGTGAACGACTTTCCTGAATGTTGCGGCTACAATCCAGAGTAGAAGAGTAATACATTGCTCATTTTAACAGAAAGCAGACTGTTAGTTGGACCCATCCACCTTCCCTCCTGCACACCATGTCTTTCTCACTTTTTATTCTACGTCACTAGCTCTGAGCGTAGCATATTTACGGGGATGCGTTTAACATGTATTTTCATTTGGTCAGACTCGTAGCCTATACTGTGCAATAAAATTCTGAATGTTGCGATCCAAACTGTATTCTGTAAAGGACAAACGGAACAAAAGAGAGGGACAACAATGCTTTAATCAGTCAAATACAGAAACACAAAACAGAAAATGAGACAAAAAAGAAAGATGAGCAGATATTTTACGGATCATTTAGAGGTGAACGCAGGCAGATGGAGCAGCTGGAGGTTTACAGAGAGATGGGGTCCGACCTTCTGCTGTGTATTGAGACTGTAGGGACTCTGCAAGGGCGCTGTATGTCTGCAGAGTTAGATTGGGAAGGTGAAACGACAGACAGTGACAGCAGGGGACATGAGAGAGAGAGACGGGTGTTTATTTTGCTGGTGTAAGAGAGAACGAGTGTGTGTTTGTGTCCCTGCTGGCAGTGATTCAGCAGTCTGTTAGGTCGCTGTGTGACATTGGGAAGCTGTTTTCGTGTGCGTCATGGATCACGCTTCAGCTGCGCATACGTTATCACGTTGCACCATATCATGACTGAATGTCTGTGTTTACACAATCTGTCGATATTGAAAATGCATTATTACTGTACACTTAAAATTCCCCCTAAAGAGAGGATGATCTGATCAGGATTCATTTTGCATATTGATGAAGGTCTACCATAACAACTAATATATGTAAATATGTATTATAACTTAATAAGGATAATTGTGTTTTATTACAAGTTGTCATTGTCATTTTTGATTATGATAGCTCACCAAAATAACTGATGATTTCATTGCAATGAAGACAGATGGAGTTACTCTCCCCCACAGAAACACTGCTACTGAACTGCCTGAAAAGTCTTGCTTGAAGTCCTGCCTTTTCTTCCCTAACGTGGTGATGTCACCAAGTAACACACTTAGTTAGAGTGCAGCTGGAGTGGAGTCCAAAGAGTTTGGTTAGGTTGACCAATCAGAGCAGACTGGGCTTTTTTTGGGATGGGGGGGCAGACAGAGCATTTCAGAAAGGTAAAAAAGTGGTGCTGCAGCACAGCCGGTATGAGAAGAGTAACATAATACGTCCTCTGCCTGGATACAACCAAGGTTCAAACATGTGACCCAAAACACTGCACCACAATTTGCTCTGCCACAAAATCCAAATTTTGACGGAAAAAATGTCCAAGAAAGTGTCCAAGGAAAACTACAGTCTGACAGAAAACCAAAGTCCAACAAAATATCCATCCAATAGTAAACTTTCCAACAGTGTTCTCAGTGTGAAGCTGTTGAAGGGACGTCTGATGTGTTTGGGAGTCGTAGCACATTCAGGATCTCACTGGTTCTTTCTAGTTTCAAAGAGGTAGAAATAGGTCAGTCAAAGTCAGAGACTGAAACACACCTTCAGTTAAATTCCCTCATGCAGAGGAGATCACTGAAGTGTTACCATCAGTCATCTTCTCCTGTTTGTATTCAGTGCTGAAGCTCAGTGGTGTTACACTGAGGCACCATGTGCTCCAAGTACACACATATAAGGACCACAGCTACTTTTTTTCAATGTTAGTTTATCTATTGTGCACTTAAAATAAAATTTAGTCTATGGAATGTCAGAAATATTGACAGATGCCTGTCACCAGATCCCAAAGTTGCTTATTTTGACTGACAAATGACCAAAAATACAAATTTAAAGGACCAGTGTGTTACAATTTGGGGGATCTATTGGCAGAAATGATATGAATTAGTATGTTTTCTTTAGTGTATAATCACCTGAAAATACGAAACGTTGAAACAAAATGTTTTTGTTACCTTAGAATGAGCCGTTCATATCTACATAGAGAGCGGGTCCTCTCTTCACGGAGTCCGCCATGTTTCTACAGTAGTCCAGAATGGACAAACCAAACTTACTGGTAACTTTTCCTGCTTGGGCCGAAGTTGATAACGTTACTCGCTTCAGTCGCCACCTCTCTCTCTCTCTCGCTTCACCACTCACTTCCCACGTACACACACATTCTACGCACTGGCTCTGCTCCAACTGGCTCTAGAGAGGGCCAGTCACGTTTTTGCGTCGGCCACCGTAGCTCTCCAACACGCTTGGCACATGGGAGAGGTTTCATTTGGTTGTAATCTCCTCACCTTACCACTAGAAACCGCCAGATCCTACACACTGGAGCTTTAAAGTAGTACCAAAGTTAAAGAAGCAGACAAATGAGATGTTGCAGCATTATTTTTTCTTTTCTTAAGCAGTTACACAATTATCCAATTGTCATTGTTTACCATTTAGCGGATCAGTTATTTGATTAATAGATATTTTTTAATGAAATGTATACAATATTTAGTTTGATATTCTCATATAATCATTTATCTGAAGTGTTCCACTCGTTTGGATTTCTACATTGTAGAAATAGGTGTCATGAAAACAGTTCAGAATAAGGCAGATTACTCCACTATTATAATGAAAATGTCATTTCATTTGAGAAAACTCCTGAACCAAGTGACATTTCACTCATTTTGAAGATTTATTTGATACTAAATATTGTTTGCAGTGCAAAGGCAGGAAAATGAGCTTTCCAGAGCCCTATGGATCAGCCTGGAGGAGCTTGGCCTTGCGCCTGAGCAGGAAAACTGAAATCTGTTTGGCACAAAACTGAGAAAAGATGATTAATGTGTGTTTCAGTTCGCTCCCTGCTCTCATCCTGACTGGTGTCACATAAAAACCTTTTGGCCTCAGTTTGACCTTTTTCATTCAAGTGGGCCGTCTCTATAATGAGTCCATTTGATTCCATCGTAATTAAAGGCTGTAATCAATCCGGAAATAATTAAAAGATAAATTCATTTCCTGCAGCATAACACACAATATAAGACACAGTTGGTGTGTGTATGTAAACTGGATGGATTCCAGTGTTGGCACAAGGATAGACATGCAGGCATTTTTAATAAAAAATGATGAAACAGTTTGCATAAGGGACATATTTGCACATCTTTATTTAGTAATATAATGCAATATTGTTTTTGTATTTTACAATGTTGATTTCTAGTTTGATAACCCACTGATTTTAAAGATAAAAGACAGCATTGCTGTTAATTAGACCACAAGCAACACTAGTCCTTCATTTTAGATAATGAAAGGAGCTAATCTGGCTCTTGGTTACATTTCTGCTTGTTTTTCCCTGTTTTATTTTACAGTTATTCACTGAAACTGTTCTTTCTTAAAAACTGTATTATGATTAATTATGTGCACTTTCTTTGCTCTACCAACTGTATATTATAATGCAACGTATCCTCATACCTCAACGGTTCATATGATATATACGAAAAGTTATTCCTCATTTTTCTTGCGTTTTCCTACAAATATCCAGCAACACGCGACGCACATGTCAATTTACCCTCATTTTCAAAATAAACTTCCATCTTCACAGGAAACAGCTTGGTTAGCTTTAGGCAACAAAATTACTTAGTTAGGTTTAGGAAAAGATTGTGGTTTGGGTTAAAATAACTACAGAAGTGGTGTAACATACAAATAAATCAACGTTGACTTCTGGTTTCCTGGGCAAAATTCAGTGTTTTTTGAACCTCACATCCACCCTATAATCTCCCTATGCTTAGTTTGTTGCTTTTTATACTTCCTGGTTCACAATTACATGGATTAAATATGAATTGATTATACGATTACTATATTATGGGATATATACGAATTGCAGTGCATTAGTTTTCGTAGGCAAGGTTTACTGATGAATAAGTCAGAATACACACTGCTGGTATGTATTTCACAGACTAGTATTATTCAGCGTTTTAAAATGGATGTAAACTGTCAAATTTCGGAGTCTACATGTTATTGTGGATTCAAATGGTTTTGGTTTGTTTATGACACACATACATCGACTGTTTTTTGCTGAATAGAATATGAAGTAAAATACAGCCTTCCCACTAAAGAAGAATAAGTAAAACAGTGAAGTGTGAGAGTGACCATGACTACGATAACTATATTGTCTGAGAGTGCAGCAGCAGCGTGAGCACAGACTGGCGGAGTGCTCGGCTTCGTTAGCATTGATAGCCTTGTGCCACCTCAGCGCTGACAGGCATGGAGCTACTTTTACTGCCACCCTCATTAGACGCTCAGTCTCTGCCAGCTGAAATAAACCTCAAACCTCAAACCTGAACCCCACCCCAAATGTCTGACTGTGCCCCGGGACGCCAGCCCGTTTACAGCCACACACACACACACATGGATGGAAAGCTGTGGTTGTTGATCATCTTTGTCTGGCAGCTCCTCCCTGCAATGTGTGCTTTTATGTGTGTTTTCATGTAGGTGGATGGATGGGATGAATAAGCAGATCTATATATGTATCTTCTATTTTATGTTTTTCCCTTTTATCTCACGCTCTTTATTTCTTTGTCCTTCATCTCCTGTTGTTAGAGCGGTGTCTGCCAGTTTTAATTTAGCAAATCTGCACCACATTGACCACACGACTAATTTTTTTTACATTCTGCTTCATCTCAACTGTTCCAGGTCTCTTTTCTGCATCTAAGATGATGTGTGTATGCCTGCGTGTGTTCCTGTATGTAGTGATTTGGGGACAAACATCTTTTAACTGTACACAGTCACGTTGTAACATTACAAACGCTTTTGTCCAAAAAAGTGCATTCAAACTCAAAACTAACAAGTTGAAAGTGCAACCCTTCCCAATAAACAGCTAACAGCTGTTCATAGAGCTACAGTCAGATGGGAATAAGTGTTAGCATGGGGCGTCGATGTGTAGCCTGAAAAAAGTTTCAGCCTTGTGGAGTTTCTTCCCCCATCGTAGGACAAAAAGCTGGTCCCCGCAAGCTTAACCATCTATGTATTTTTGGATTAAGACTTGGTTTTTGGTTCAAATTAATGTTATGCTTGGGTTAAGGTTTGAGGAAGGGTTGGGGTTAGGTATTTAGTGGTTATGGTTTAGGTCTGGGTAAGTCAATATCCTCATAAGTCATGTAAACAATCCACTTAATGGTTCAAGTCAATTAGATTAAGTAACAGTGTTTGAGTCAGTGATGTAGGCCCATATCACATGGGCATGGGTAACATAGTGGGCTGTAAGTAACAGTGTTGTCGAAACTGGTTCCATATTGTATATATGAAGTGGAGATAGTCACCGTGATGTCACCCATTGGTTTGTGGACTGCCGTTTTGAACCCTCGAGTTCGGTTGCCATTTTGGTTTTTGGCTGTCGTCATGTTGGCTTTTTACAACCAGAAGTGACACCAGAGGGTGGAGCTAAGTACAACCGAATGCTGAATAACACATTTCTAGGCAACCAAAATGTTACAATTAACTTTCATGAATTGAAAACACACTGTGAATGGGTTAAAGTTGTAAGACGTAAACACGGACAACTCCCAGACCGGACAACGCCATGGTAGCGACTGGTCAACCACAAGTTAGCCACGCCCTAAAGCATACCCTGCTTTATGGTCTATTTGACTCTAAATGGGACCATAATGTACTAAATGAACATCATGCTGCATTGAAGAAGACTTGAAACTAGCGATTGAGACCATAAACTCATGTTTCCATGGAGTTTCCCACTGGATGGTTCCCAACCTTTGTGGCTGTCGACTCCTTGAAATGAAGCAGCTTGTGACCCCTCATCAAAGATTATTGCCTTAATGTGGACCAAAGGGGGATTTTTATAATTTGAAGGATTTTTAGAAGTCTGAAGAGGTGAAAGTATCTAATATTTCACATGAAAAAGCAAAACATTAGAGAAAAATAAACATATTTGTGTAACAGATTTTCTTATCATCATGTGACCTCTTAGTTTGATCTAAGGACCCCTCATGGGCTTCCAACCCACACTTTGGAAACCACTGACCTAAATCACCCATCTACCGTATGACATTTTAATCACAGTGGGCCTGATACTGAGAAAGATGAGGGTAAGAGATGACTAAATATCCTAAAGTAGTTTTACCCTACACAGCCAGCAGTCACTGTTCTGAATGGTGAATGGTTTAAACAAAGGTCAACCACCTCCTACGCATAGGGATGATGTATGAGACGTATTATTTTCTGTCTATGCACAGTTTTCCTTGTAGAGGGAAGAATCTTGGGCTCTTAAACACAAGGAGAGGGGTTTCTGTTCCGAGGATCATGACCGAAACAGCATACAGACTACATCTACAATGATGCATCGCTCCACTGGAGCTAACATTATGCAGGATCAAGAGATAAACAGCTTTGGCTTGTTGGAAGGATCAATACGTTCCTCTCCACTGGTTTATTGACATAACCTAAAGGGTCATAGGACCCTATGTAGGAAATAAGAGAGGTATATAAAGACTTGTAAAGGCTGGAGAGCAAAGGTGTTAAGGAACTGCACTTAACACTGCTTTAAGTGCAGTCTTTGACCACTTACTGTATATGTGAGTTTTGCTTTGAAATCTATAAGAATTATGTACGGTTAAGCTTTACAGTTTGTGTAAGAACATGCAATGTTTGTGTAATTTGTCTTAGTGTGATTGTTATGACTGGGGCCACTGTTATCAACGTATCCTCATACAACAGTTCATATGATGTCTTACGGAAAAGTTTTTCCTCCGTTTTCCTACGAATGTTCAGTAACACTTGTCAATTTTCGTTTGTTACATGCATACAGTCTTTTCAAAATAAACTTTGAATAAACAGTTTATACTTCTGCTCCATTATATTTAAGAGGAAATATTGTACTTTTTACTCCACTGTGTTTGCCTGACAGTGAGAGACTTTCACTTGTAATGGAGTATTTTACAATGTAGTATTGGTACAAAAACATATATTGTAAGTGTCATTTTACAATATGAATCCAGAAAACAGAGTACAGTAACAGAATACAGTCACCTTGAGAAAGAAAGAGACACTGACCCTCTGTGGGGCCACAGTGAGAGGCAGAAAAGGTAATAAAGAAAAAAATTATTACGTGGAGGAAACTGAGATACTGAAAGACGAAAGGCTAAAGCTCTGAGAGAGGATGGTTATCTGCAGAGAGGGGTCGGAGGATAGCTTTGAATGTCGGTGCCATATATCACCTCTTGGCCCCGCACTTCACCGCAGACCTCTGCTAATGTATTCTGGGGAGGAATTTTCCATGACCGCAGCCGTCTCTTTCCTCTTATTCATCGTTTAGCTTTTTCAAACTCACACACACACATTAGATGACACCAGTGGCTGTTATTTCTGATTAATCATTACTTTATTTATTATACCATATGACATCATGACTAAATACGTGTTTGAGTATTTTTGCACAATTTACAGGGCATTTAGACATCTTCTTAAATATTTTCTTTCTTGATTTTCTTTTTTTTATGTGTCATACTTTCCACTGTATCAAATTTCCGTCTCTCAGCAGCTTCTCCTACAGAGTTAGTTTCGGTCAAATGTCCCCGTTAACACATTTAAACAGCTTAATCCACCACTTCTCTAAACCCTCTTTTTCCAGCTTGTCCCTCTTTCTATTTTCTTTTATTTCAATCTCTGGTTACTGCGTATACTCGACCCGCCTGTTTCTGTCATACTTAACCTCCAATTATGGTTTAATAGCATTATAATGGTGTTTGCACTGCTTAAATACATATCTGCAGAGTCCTGGTGGTTCAGGTTTATAGTTTGTCTGGTTCTCATATATATCATTTTGATTGCAAACTATCAAAACATGAACGCAATGAAAATAGTCGTAAGCTTTGTAACTTCATCCGTATCTCCTTTTTTATTTCTCCACAGGCTCACTTGCGCTCAGTGGACGTGAAGCTCTTGCAGCAGTTGCTGGCGGTCCATGAAGGCATCGAGGCAGTGAAATGGCTGCTGGAGGAGCGCAGCACGCTGACGAGCCGCTGCAGCAGCTTGACCAGCAGCCAGTACAGCCTGGGCGAGGGCCCCGACACCTCCTGGAGAGGCTCCTGGAGCAGCCTGCAGGACCCCAATGAGAAGCTGGATAACATCTCCATCGGCAGCTACCTGGACACCCTGGCGGATGACATGGACGAGTACTGCCCTTCCAGTTCGGAGTCGGTCATCTGCTCCAACGCGCCGCTGGTCTCAGAGGCTACTGCTGGGGGCCGGAGAGGGGGAGGCCCCGGGGTCGCGGTCACAGCAGCTGGAGTAGGAGCTGGGGTGGGGGTGAGGCCTGGAAGTGGGATTCTGGCTGGGCCAAATGAAAATGGATCTGGGGTTGGAAATGGGATGGAGGTGAAAGGTGGCCCAGGGACTGCTGTTATCAGTGCTATCACTGGGATTGCTGGGACTGGAGCTGGGAAACCAGCTGTTCCTCTCCAAGCCAAGTCTGAGAGCCCCAAGCAGGACGCTCCGGTCTGGACGAAGGCTTCAGAGACGGTTAAAGGAAGCTCCGTTATCAAGGACAACACCCAGACACAAGCTGTTAAGGCTAATGGCGTCCTGGAGAAACCAGTCACGCAAACAGGCAGCCCAACCCGCCTCCGCCTCAACGAGAAACTGGGAACTGGCCAGAGCCCCAAACTCAAACCTTACAAAAACGGAAAGATCGACTTGGATACTTGCAAAATGAACGGCAAAATGCATCTGGAGTACGACGCGCACTGGCGGTGGGTGCAGTCGCAAGAAGATGTGACGTTTTTGTAAGGAGGATAATAACAGAGGGGACTAAAGCCACTATTGACCACTCCCTCTGTAACATCAAAGACCAGATCACTGAAGGACAGAAGAAGAAGAGTGAACTGCTGTTATGAAATTCACATAGCGAGGCTCTCCTTGTTGAAAGACACTGGGTTTGAAAGACAAAGAATAACTTCTTTTTGTCCTGTTGTTCCTTCCTGTGACTGCACTAACTTTCTATAAAACATTGATGTCAGTATTAAGGTGGATGCACATTTCAGGATTTTGACTAGCCAAACTGGGCTGCTTGCCTCACACAAACATAGGAAAATCAACTTTAAAATCCTGCGTCATAGTTTTTCTCAGGTTCTTTCTTTCTATTCCCTGATTTCTTTTCTTTTCTTTTCCAAAGCACAGTGAGATGATCTGCCGGAGAGCTGAAACATGATTTCAGATTGCTTGACAAAGTACATCAACCAATGTAAATTAGAAGATTTTAATTATATTTTGATCTTCTCATCCAGAAAAATAATACCCATGAGCTACAATTTTTTTACTCTCAATCTAAAATCTAATTAAAACCCAGGGGCACAACAAAGATTTCTAACCCCCTTAAAGAATATTGCTCTGGGATCTTCTTAATTACTTCATACGCCCTGTGGTGGACCTGATAGAGATGATTGTACTGCTTTTAAAGGGATAGTTTGGGTATTTTGAAGTGGGGATGTATGAGGTAGTCCATCCATTAGCATATTTATATTATATATATATTTATATTATATATATATATATATATATATATATATATATATATATATAGTAGGTTAGCCACCTAAAAGAAAGACTCACCTAAAATGTATATATCTATTTAAGTGTACGCTATATTCAGAATATTTTCCAATGGCGAACTGAACTGAGAGTGTCATCAGAGCCTGCTGGCTTTGGAGAGAGCATAGATAAGTTTCAATTTCAGTTCAGTTCCCCGTCGGAAAGGAGAAGGAAAGGGCTGTCTGACGGCAAGATAAAGTGGTGAAAATATTCTAAATATAGCGTACAGTAAAATGGATATTGATTTTTTTAAAGTCTTTCTTCTAGGTGGCTAAAATGTTTTCTGCCACAGCACTGTATTGTTTTGCTCCAGTGTTGGCACTGCTGTCTGTTTCTCCAAGCTTGGAGCGTGCCGACCGTCATCTACTGTAAGTAATACATCTACTATGGATAAGTACCTCATACAACCCCACTTCAAAACACCCAAACTATCCCTTTAAGTTAGTGGACCCAACCCATTATATTGGTTATAGACACTATTACATGATAAAATATGAAAATATTAAACACCTTTTGATAAAATATGTGAGCGTGTTTCTCCAAAAACTTGTAGTTGCCTGAACAAAAAGTAGAGGATATTAAACTAAAAGACTGAGGTTAGTAAAAGTTTCCCTCATTGAGAAATAATGTACCCACTGTTCGCATTTGTGTCTTTGTGGAGCTAAAGTGCTTAACCAACCATCTGCAATATTGTATATTCACTGAATGGCAATACAGCTACTCTGTTCATCAGGTACTAGTCGTGACTGGTTGTAGGCAAATATTGAATATGGCTGAATATTTCGTTTTTCTTTGAACCGTTATGGTAACTTGTGTATGTTTTTCTAAGCAGATGTTGTGCCTGATTGGTGTAAACCTTAACTACATATGCCTGTACTTTTCCCTACTGAGAAGATTGCACTGCTGTTATGATAATCTGAGTGTTTTGACTCATTTTTTATTATTTTTGCCTCCTCCTGGCCTCTTGCTTGCGTGTACAAATGGCTAGACCAACCAGTCTGTGTTCACTGGTAAACGTGCTGGCTGGGTGGATGTTGCATGCCCTGCGCTGAGAGCTTTAGTGGTTAAATCATGATGCGTGGAAGACCTAAAACAATCAGAGAAGAAAAGCAATATTTCTTGAAGCCTTTCTAGTGGCTTACGTAAGCAGCCTCTTCTTAGCAAATCTAATATTATTATCTGTTCTTCAGGAGTTTCCAAGACTACTGACAGGGAGAAGATGTGTGTGTGTGTATGTGAGAGAGAGAGAGACAGATGCCGACTGCCTGCCTGAGCACAGCTGGCCTGTCAGGTTTGGATAAGAATAGATGAGTCCCAAAGGTTTTAAAGCGTTTTCAGCTCATTCATCATGGCGTTACCGCATCTCCTACCAGCCTGCAGTTAGACATGTTAATGCTGGAGAGCGACACGTTTGATAAACAGAGGGGAACGTGTTACATAATCAGAACATAACTTTTTATCCTAGTAGCTTGTCAAAAAAAACTCCTTGTGAAAGACCTCCTCCTCATTTCAACTTCACTTCAATTGTTATTTTGATCTGGCTCTGTTAACTGCTTGTATTAATATACAATGCAACGAGTTGTTATAACATGTTGACTTGGAGTCAACTAAAGCCGGTCCATCTTCGATCAATCTACTTTCTGCAGGTCTCAAAGAAGTCTTTATAGGCAGCTACAGTAAGATGTTGAACTCAGCATCTCTATTTGTTTGAGCCACTGAAGTGTTCCCTCTCTCCTCCTCCGCCTCCTCCTCCTGCCTTTCTTTTCATCCTACTTTCCACCACCACACTGGTTGGATGGAAATGCTCAGTCTGTGCCAACACACACATCATGCACACACAATGCCCTCTCGCTTTTGGGACAGCACCATAAAGCCGGCACCACAGAAACAGCAACTGTAGGCTGTCCGGCCCTGGAGACAGGGAAGGAAAACTGTGCTCAAACTGGACCTTGAACTCTTGGACAAAGTTGGACAATTTAAAAATATTTCTTCTTTCCCTTTAAATCTCTTTTGAATACAAAAAGAAATGCATCTGTCCATCCCTAGATACGTATTTCAACCATGATATATATCATCCAGCCACAGACATGAAGTCATTTGAAACCTCCTTTCCTTTTTAACATATGTGCTGGCTGTGAAGCAACGTTGCATGCCAAAGAGACTGTCTGCTCTGCTAGTTTGTGGTTTTCTTTCCAAATTTGCCGAGCCATATGGGAAAAAAAACCTACATTTTAGTGCTGGGAACAAACCTGTAAAACACATTACATCAAGCTATATCTCAATGAAGGTACACTGTAGCCCAAGATGTCATGTGTTTTCAGTGGGCACAATCCAGTTTAAAATTAGAATACGTTTTAAACCGCTCGTTGGCAGAGATTTAATGAGTGCTGAGGTGCCAGGAGAAATCGCTTGTGGCCTGATTGTTTTTGAAAGAGGGATAATAGCTGCTGTGTGTGTGCACGGATAAGAATGGACGTGTTACTAACTGGCAAGTGTGTGGAAAATACCTTTCATTCAAAGCTGTCCAGTGTTTTTCAGAGGGTATGGAGGTAAACACAACCCGACGGGCTCCTTCCGTCCGATCCTTTTATCATGCCCAGGATTTATCAGATGCCCAGTGCGTGGTGTGTTTGCCTTGGCTTCAGGTGCCAGGCACCCTCCAGCTATTCTGGGCAACAAGACAAACAGCATGATTACATAGACGAGTGGATGGCCACACGGTTGCCATGACAATGAGAGCCAGCAGGCTTCAGCTCTAGTGGCGTCATAAAACAATACTAACTGCGGCGCTAGTGGCGGTATAGCAGTTACTGTTACTGAAAGATGGGAGGTGAGATGAAAGAGAAGAGACGAGACGACTGGTGATGTCAGAATAATAACCAGTAGAAGGATGTTTAACACTTTTATAGATGATTTGTGATGAATCCTGATCACATTTTCAGGTACCTCTTCATAATAAGGCACCCTTTATAAAAAGGGTTATAAGTTTCAACCAATAGTTTTATTAATGTCTTTTTTTTTCTAATTTGTTAATGTTTTATAGATCAATTTTAAACCATTAATCATAACAACTTGGGTTGCCAGGTAAAGAAAAATCCCTTATTACTAGAAAAAGGGCTGCAGACAACCTATTGACACTTATATCCAAAGACTAAATCAAATTATAACCTATTATAACGGATCTATAAAGCATTAAGTGATTTATTAAACATTAACAAAGCTATTACTTATAACTTAGAAACACTTAATTATTGGTGCCTTATTAGAAAGTTGTACCCATTTTCATTATAATCTTCCAAACATCAGCGTGAAGATTTAATAACAGTCATACGGGCTGACTGAGGGATTGTGAATTAATCTGGCTGCTGCAAAAAGTTTAGGTTTCTTATCGCCTTGGACAGCTCAGTATGTATTTGTGCATAAGAATTGCATAAATAAGTCTTTTCCTAAGTTTAACAAGACATGTAAAACAAATATACATCATACCTGCACTTGCTGAGTGCAAAAAACTGTAATTGTGATGTCTGCATCCCTCTCACATCACTGTTTATCCAACCCGATCTCATGTGAAGGCATAGGTAAATAGCATGACATTTTAAGGACATTCTGCGTATCATTTATACGCCACATCGTTACCGTGAAATGGTCGCGGTTATGTTTATGCAACAGAACTACGGTAACAGCCTCAGTTACGTTTAGGCAACAAAATCACTTAGGTTAGTTAGGTTTAGGAAAAAGGTTGGGCTCAAAATAACTACGTAAACAGCGTAACAGAAGTATGGAAAACACGTCACAAATGTCACTAAAAACACGTCACTAACGTAATTTCAAAATATCTCAACAGCACTTTGGGACACAGACACTGGTCTCCTGGTTGAAAGTCCTGCGTTTGTTGGACCCATCCAGCTCCCCTCCCCTCCCCTCCCACCATAAGCAGTCTCTCTCACTTTATATTCTAATTCACTAGCTCTGAGAGTAGCATGTTCACGAAGATGCATTTGCTTTGCAGTCAATACAGATTACATGGCGTACACATGACACGCCAAAAGCAACAATGGCATTGTTATTGCATGCAGAATGACTGACAAAGTACCGTTTTATTCATACGACCGAGCTGGTTAATCCAAATTTTCTACTTTATTACATTAGGAATAAAACTCCTGATAGTTCTGTACCAAACAAAGAGACAATTTGGGCCCAAAACATACTTTTTCTAATGTCATAAAGAGAGTTTTTAACAGTGTTGAGAGTCCTTGAGAGGCAGACAACAATATGCAAATGTAGTAAATCACTGTACATTAAGTGATATTTGCTTACTTCTTTTCATACTCCCCACTGCTCTGTTCTTGCATTAGCATACAGCTCAGCCACTCTTTCTATTAGCCACCTGAAATGTTGTCAAGAGCACTTTTCCTTAAAGTTTTGTGCATTTTTGAGAAGCTAAAGACAGACTGGTTGTGTTTCCCTGGAGGCAGAATAGAGGCATAAACAGTGAACTGAACGGCGATGCACACAGCATGCAGCTAAAAGGAAGCTTCCACTCCCGGTGTCCTGCTGTTTTCTTCCTTCCTCTTATACATACACAAACACACACAAGCACAATTCATCCCAGGACTGACGCGGGTCTCTTGATACCTGACAGCTCCTCAAAGAGCACCATTAAGCATTTCCTTTCCTTGAATCTTATTTATCCCTGTGTGTGTGTGTGTGTGTGTTTTATTCACATACCAAACTACTCAAAGAAATGGAAGTGAATCAAAATAAACCCCACTGAGTGCACACTGAATCGGGTCCAAAACTATACTGAGGCAACACAAAGCTTAGAGGAAGGAAATATAAAAGCCAGAGAGATCGACTGCAGTTCACTGGATCAGTCCAATCAATATCCTGCTTGAGTGAGTGGAACGGTTTTTATCTCCATGGTACGATGCATTTTTATTATTTTGTTATGCAATGTGTCCAGAGAAAAAGTTTATTTTTTTCTTTGTAAAGTGGAAATGTTCGACAAATAACTGATTATGTTCATTAATGTGGAGAATTATATTATGCAGTATGTAAATTATACAAGCTTATCCAATGATTAAAGATATTTTAAATGTTTTTGCTTGTGTTTTTATTCCCTCATCGAAGTGGGAGATCACAGTAATGTTGCTCATGAAAACATCAGCAGTTTGACCTCTTGACCCTTTGGACAAACTCTGTATCACATATGTTACCTGAGAAAAAGTAAATAAGAAACCTATCTCTTGATCAGCAGCTGTTTTTCTCTCCTGACCTCTTGATGTAAACTACTCTGAGTGCTTTCAGTAAACCTTATGTAGATTCCTAATCAATACTTGGCCCAGCCCTCACACGAAGGTTTATCAATGCAGGTCCATTAGCACTCAAAGCGCTCAATGGCCACTTCCCAAAACAACGACAGTACAGTGAGCTATTTTCTGAACGTAGGGAAAGCATCAACGTCCGTATAACCGTAACGTGAATTCAGTGTGTTCATGTATAAATCAAGTGTTATTCATGCCCACCCCGCTCTTCTGGTTACAACAGCTCAGCAGTATTACGATTGATCTGCTCTAATGGACGGCAGATAGTATCAGCCTCGTGTAATCTAACAACAACCTCTGAGCCCCGACTGGGCTGGGATTATAAAGGAGGGGAGGATGGTGGGGATGTGATGCAGTCGTGTGTGTTTTCAGCAGATCTGAACATAAACTGGTCGGGTTAACAGATTCGAGGTGATGATGGCGGGGTGTGTGGGTAAGAAGGTGGCGATGGTGGCAGGAGGACGGGTGTGATGATGCCCTCTGGGTGGGTGAAAGCCAGAACACCCAGCTGTCAAGGCTATAATGAGGATTAGTGAGGAGCGTAAGTGTAGTTGCCTTCTTTTGTCCACTTTCAGCAATCTGATTTCACCACAACCTTTGTCAACCGATAATCGTGTTGCTGTGACCAGTCATCTCAGTGTGTAAAATCTATATTCATAGATAAATGATATATTGCACATTAACACTTTTCTCACAAGTAAAAGAGTCCACACAATGTTTCCCTCAGCCTCCAGCGTACCTAGAGCAGTACTGACAATGTGCAGCTCTGTTGAGCTGATGGTCTGTTTCAATGCTGGTGTCAGTGTCAGCCATTGATTTTCACAGTCCAGGAGACAGTGGTTTTGTCTGTTAACGCACAGCTCTGCTAATTGAAGCAGGCTAAGTGTTTGCAGCCGTTGTTGACGGTGCCTGTGTCAGCAGAGACTTTCATTTTACAACCAACAACCACAAAGAGCCGTGAGACCTGCTGATGCGGAGCACGACTGTGGAGCAGCGCATTTTAACTGGCAGTTAATCGACTGATTATGCAAATGCCACGGCTTCAACCTGCATTCTATCCAGAGCCCTGACAGGGTATTTTTTATTTCCACTTGAGCATGTTTTTTCCACAGTGGGTGGTTAGTGTATGGAGTGCACGTAAACAGTGTGGGCAGGCTGTAAAAGCACTGTGAAACAGTGGGAAGGAGGAAGGTTTTCTGCTTACAAGACAGGGTGGAGGACACAGGAGAGACACAGGACGTAGCGGGGTGATGGAGAAACATGGACAAAGGAGTAATTTCTTGGGAAATATGCTTATTTACCTTCTTGCTGAGAGTTAGATGAGAAGATTGATACCAACTCTCCAACCTATACAGCAAATACGAAGCTTGAGCCAGCGGCCGATTAGCTTAGCTTAGCACAAAGACTGGAAGCAGGTGAAAACAGCTAGCACTACACCCGGCAAAGAAATTATTCTAGCGAGTAACTCCCCCTAAAACCAGAACTTGTTTTACCTCTGTATTTGTGTTTTGATTAAGTGTAAGTAAGTGGTAAACTTAAAAAGGTGCTGGTTAGTGGACTTTTTAAACTTTGGACAGGACCAAGCTAGTCGTATACTGAGGCTTTGTCCCGGCCGTCAGTGTGTGATACTGCCACAATACTGCACCGGGCTTTCTATTAACTACAATGTAAACCCATCAGCAGCAACAGAAAATGTTGTTACTGTCAATTGATAAACAATATTCAGTTGGTTGTGATGCAATCAATTAGACTAAAACACAACAAAGATGCATGTGAACTCACACACCATAAACACAGATCTAGTGAAAACACGTCTGCTTCTTCAGACCTTCTTCGTTCTGTCAGCCATCCAATCAGGTTAAGGATAATGGTTATAATGAGCCACAGACTACAGCCACACAGTACCACTAATCTCCCCGGTACCCCTCAATGTCATGACAGCAACCATTCAAAATAGTTAGAGTCTTCCAAAAGTGGAAGGGAAAACACCACAGGACCTCCTCCCCTCAGCCTCAGTGTGGTGTGACAGGAAACCACACATCAGGAATTCTTTATCCTCCAGTGTTGTCTTTTGACCGAACGTCACTACAGCGGGGACAAATACAGATTTTCAGTAAAAAAAATATTCATAGGTGAGAATCAAACTGATTCTTCTTGAAACAATGACAGAAGATTGGAGTTAGAAATATAAAACCCACCGAGCAGAGGAGTGTAACGTCCTGTATTATTGGGAGACGGTGAGCTGTTACAGAGTGAGTCACACTCTAGTTTTCATTTCATGGTTCAGTATTGCGTGGATAAAGAAGCCTGGGCTAAAAAGGGAGAGTATGAGCTCACTAAGTTGAATTTTATTGAAGCAGATGAAATAAAATTTGATGTGGATTTTGTGAACATCGACCGAGGGATTCCAGATTTCAGCTTCTTCATGGTCTGTGACTTCAGTAGACTTGAGGAAAATCTGACACGACTACAGCAATTATATGAAGAATGCAATAAAGTGTGGGGGGTAAAAGAGACCATACATACAGAACATTATATTGGCCCACTCAGAGCATTTGAGGTTTACCAGTTTAGCCCAATTTAGTGAAAACCAAGCTAAGAATAGGGGCAACTTATTTTAAATATTCAGTAAGTCCCTTGTTTCTAGAATAACTCATAACTCCATGGTCAAAAACCATCTTAGGTCCTATCTTAAACCTGCAATAACGTTTTGGCCACTTGGGGGCAGCAAAAAGAAGTTTAACGCATCATCGACATATCACCTCCTTTTAAGTTGATATGGTGTGTTTGATGTGTTAACATTTTTGGAGCCTTGACTGTATATAAGAAGTGGACTAAGTCACCGTGATGTCACCCATTGGTTTGTGGACTACGGTTTTGAAGACTCAATTTTGGCATTTTGGACATCACCATCTTGTTTTTTTGCAACCAGAAGTGACACGAGAGGGTGGAGCTAAGTACAACCGACATATGACATTTTTAGGCGACCAAAAATGTTATAATTAACATTCATGAACAGAAAACACACTGTGAAAGGGTTAAAGTTGTAAGACGGAAACAAGGACAATACCCAGACCGGACAATGCCGTAGTAGCGACCTGTCAATCACAAGGTAGCTAAAGCATACCCTGCTTTATGGTCTATTTCACTCTAAATGGGACCATAATTTACTTAAAGAAGACTTGAAACTAGCGATTGAGAGCATAAACTTTACAATGTTTACTGAGGTAATAAATCAAGTGAGAAGTAGGCTCATTTTCTCATAGCCTTCTATACAATCAGACTTCTTTTTGCAACCAGAGGCGTCGCCCCCAGCTGTCCATTAGAAAGAATGCAACTTTAAAGCACTTCCTCATCGGCTTCACTTTTCAGACCAACTAATCTGGAGTCTTATTTCTGGCTACCTCAGTTAAATATGCATTCTCTTTTAGCCCTGCTTTTGGTCCCTACCAACTCCAGAGGGAAATATTATGTCTCTTTAGCTGCTAAATGTTCCACTATGTTCACCAGCTAGTCTCTAATTGTGTTTGCTGTTTGAGGCTGAGCTGTTTCACTGGTAAAAAAACAAAGCCGAAAACAAAACTATGAGAGCAGCGAGAGTGAACCAAAACAGTAAAGTTGTGAGCCGGACAGCTAAACAATGAGCTGAAACTCGTTATAAAGCTCTGTAAAGCTGAGAGGAGCTACTAATTCAGGTGATAATTCTCTGTAGGTTCATCACTACGACGGACCCCTTTCACATTGCCATTTCATACATTGTATTATAAAAATAGCTGACCACCTTCTTGACTACTGGATCTCGCTTTTTGTTTTGTAATATAATATGAAATTCTCTTTAAAAATTAACAGAATCATAATAACTGAATTCACAACTATATGCAACAACATACAGACAACAACAAAGTTATTTCTAGTTGATTATTTTCTGCGAAAACTGTGTGCAGATTAATAATATGAACACTCTTTTCTCTTTGCTACACTCTCATATTGTAGCTTCATGTTTTTAATCCCATCGTCTCTTCCTCCCCCTCACACCAACAACTACTTGGATCCTGTGACAGTTTGTTAGGACGTTCCCAGGCGGAGGAATGTGCCACGAGCGGATTGCTACTGTCTCGTGTTTTTACTCCAGAGGTCCTGGGCTCTATGGGACGCTGAGGGAAACAAACAAAGGGGCAGAACAAGGCCGTGGTGTTCCCACCGGGTGACGTGATCTAACGTGGGTCAAGGTCAGCAGAGGCTAGGCCTTTTGGGAATAAATGTTGGGAGTTTCCAATGGCTACCCGAAGATTTTGCGGTGAAGTAACTCATAATATGGTTGAGGACGAAACCATCTGTTTTGTGTTAGCGTGACTGCGTGTACATGTGTGTGTGTGTGTGTTAGTGTCTCAGCAGGATTCCCCGGTTGCAGCATACTCAGCATGCCTTGTTGTCATTCAAGCCATTTTGTGTTCACTGCTCACTGTTTGCAAGATGTAAACATATTTCATGGCAGATATCACTAGTGTCAGATGTCTCGGCAGGAAACTGACAGAGAGACAAGATACGGCTAATTAAAAAAACAAATATGGGAAAAAGATATGAAGCTGACAATTCAACCCAAGGTTATATCACTTCCAGTTTGTTTGAAGACTGAATGGAGTATTGATTGTGTAATCCCTGGCCAAAGAGTCAAGGCTCTTAGATTTATTCTTATTCCACTTGAGTGGTCGATATAAAATGCTGCAGGGATGATGTATTTTTGTAGGCCAACCAGGAAATTAGCATCGCCCTGGGTTCCCTCGACAAAAAGCCAATGAGATTTTTCCATTTGGTTTTGGATTATTGCAGAAAATAATCTCTGTGGCAAACAAACATTTATGATACTAACACGTTTTGTTCAGCAAGATAATCTTCACACCATTTTTATGACTTTTGAAGTGTGCAATCACCTAAAATAAAACGCTAACGTTAGGCTATAAATGAACTACATCACGGTCACATGAGCATGAGTATACAAAACGAGGCATGATGAAGTTTAGTAGTCTCATTAAGCCACTTATTAGCAACCACCGTTTTTAAATGGTAAATGGTAAATGGACTTGAATTAATATAGTGCTTTTCTAGTCTTCCGACCACTCAAAGCGCTTTACGCTACATGTCAGTTTTCACCCATTCAGACACACATTCATACACTGATGGCGGAGGCTGCCATGCAAGGTGCCAACTTTGCCCATCTGGATCTAATCTAAATACTCATTCACACACTGATGGCTATGCCTTCGGGAGCAATTTTGGGGTTAAGTGTCCTGCTCAAGGACACATCGACATGTGACCCGGAGCAGCCGGGGATCAAACCACCGACATTCCGACTGGTGGACGACCTGCTCTACCCTCTGAGCCACAGCCGACACGTGAAAACTACGAAATTCAGGAGTGGGGTAATTACTGACGTATTTTATATCGCAAAACATTAAAATCTCTTAAACTTCTGTTAACCACAGACCTTATTTCAGGCATCTAACTAAAAACCCATTGACTTCGAGATGAAGGACCGGAAATGATAAAATGCTAACTCATTTCCAGGTTTTAGGACTCATTCCTGCAGCACTCTATCATGTTGCGGTCCTTTTATTGTCAGATCAAACAAGGCTGTTCAAGAGTACAGTATAGAGGAGGCGTAGAGAGAATAGTTCAGCAAGGACAAAAATTGTATTATTAAACTTTTCTGAGCTGACTTCCCTCAGTATTTGTTATATTTATTTCAATATTAGTAGGGGAAAATGTGCCTTTATTAATCTTTTTCAATCTGAGACATACTTAGGTATACCAAACCTCATCAAACTAAATCATAGGAAAATGTGATACAGAAGTTAACCTGTACGCTTTCACTGAACTGTGTGTTATTTTAAATTAAATCCATAAGTGATGGGGTGTCTTGGTGGGCTCTTCTCTCATTTCCTGTCATCTCTACTGTTTGCTATCAAAATAAAGGCAGAAATGCCTTAAATTATACTTTTAAAAACTCCAGACTACAGGTGATGACTTGTGTATGGTTACTGTACTTGGAGAGAGTCAGCAAACATAATTAGTTGGATTGCAATTAATTAAAGCGTGAAAATAAACTAACAGACTGAGATTTATTTGATTTATTGAAACAAACCAAATACATTTTGGAAGTTTGGGATTGGAAAAATAAGAACTCCTGAATGAGTTGGTGAGTTCAGTTTATTTTAGATTTTTTTTCAACCCTACAATGTCTCATTTTTAATGTTGTGAATGAAGATATCCCTTTGCATGTTATGTTGTAAGTGTAGTATCTTTTTAGTGTGGGAGTTTTATGTCTGTATTTGAAAGGGAAATGAGGTGCAACAAAAAGTCCCCAGGAGGAAATGAGCTGAGGAGGCCATCCTAATATAGGCTCTGTTATGCATCTTAACCACTGTGATGCAACGGAAGTTTCCTGTTTCAAGCAAATGTTGTTTCTTCTCTTAATATATTTGTGTTTTTTGTTTTCATTTAGATCACAAGTGGTATCAAACACTTCTCAATGCAACCAGTGCATTCAGCTGTGCAAGGGAGGTGCTTCGGGCCCGTATACACAACAAAAGTCCACACTAAAGTTTTCATTTATCTTACCTGATTAGAAGTGTGTGTGACTTATTGGTTTTGTTGCACCTCTATCATTCTTATTTGTTTCATATAGTTGGGTTAGGAGAGAGGTCTAAGAGGCCAGAATAAGTCAAAACACCTGTGTGGGTGTGAAGGACCTTTAAGTGATATATGGGCTGTGTCTAAAAGTCACACCCTCACTCACTATTCCACATAAAACAGACACTCGTGAATCATCATTTTCCCACAATGTACCGGTCGCATCTGTGTTTTTTATAATATGAAACGAGTTGCCGACCCTCACGATACGATTTACCTCTCCCGGCTTCCTCCCGGGGTCACAGTTCTCACGTATATCTCACGATTTATGGCAATTTTTCACACCTACTTTTCCTTTTCGTAATCTCAACATGTTTATGGCACTGTACAGCGTGCATAAGCCATAAGCCCTACTGTTTCCACCCCGACGGCAATAGAGCTACATGTGCCGTTATGGTGTGGCGCGGCGCAAGCCATTGGAAATATAGTAATGGGTTTCATAGGGCAGTGGTGCTGTTGTTGCATTGTGTTTGAAAGGACCTTCAGTGAGTGAGAGACAGAGAGAGAAATGGAGAATAGGAGAAAGAAGTACTCAAGCAGGGGCCAAAAAAGTATGAATGAATGAAAACTGATGAATATTAGCCTAGTTTATACCTAGAATTCACACAAGAGGGGCAAATTATTCATTTTTCTTTACCGAAGACTAAAAGTAAAATTTAAAAATGGCCTATTTAACATAAAATGTTGTTGTAGTGTACTTATTATTTTGTTATTTTTGTCATTCTTTAAAAGTCACCAGAATGCAGGGAACAAAGTTTTCTGGGGGTGGACCCCAAGACCCCCGCTTTGGTTTTGAAATCCTCCCTATTTTTGACGTCTCAAGGTTGACAAGTATGGGTCAGGTTGATGGCTCCAACAAACACAGGACGTTTGAAGTTTGATTAACTGATCCAGTAAATGTCTAAAATGTAAGGTTTTCTTCAAGACAGGACAATGATTTTGTTGAAATCAAATATGAAATCTCTTATTTCAGGTTCTTGTTTTTTTTACTTATAAAGTAGTTTGGTTTAAAGATCTGAAAATGATATCTGACATGACCACACCTACAGCGCAGTATGTAGTTTAAGGGCTGTATGGGTCTCTGGAGAGCAGTGATCGGAGTTTTCCAGTAATGCATTAAAGAATGCAACACACCATACAGAGATCCTCTTCTGTACTGCTGACACAGCTCACACACACACATACACCCACACACACACACACATACATGCAAGAATACATATGCTCCCTCTTTTGTGCACACATACACATAAAAACACATTGCAAAGACAAATGCATCCATAATTATATGGATCCATATCTGCACTTAAGTGTATTCGACTCCTGTGACATTCCCTTGGTAGCTACTTCATCTGTGGGTCAAATGAACTGTAAAAATATCCAAGTAATTGTCTAAAAGGGCTGTACTGTACATGTTCAAAGAGAAAATAGGCCCTTGGCTTAAAACCTACTTTGGTTGTTCAAAGATCAAAGGAATATTTCCAGTCAGAAAACAGGGAACAAGTGCACGGGAGCCTGGGGTGTCGCGGTGCCACATGCCTGACGTGGACCTCAAACCAATTAGGCCTTAATTGAGTGTCAGAGAGAAAGGGGGCCATTCAGCTGAGCCTCTTTCACCCTGTTAGCCAGAGACAAGCATGCTTTGTGACACATGTACTGACTGATCTGGAGGCATTTCATCCATCCGACCCACTTACGGAAAAGGCTGCCCCAGGTCCCTTTCAAAAGCTCATGTGCATCTCACGTTTCCTCCCACAAACAAGTGGACAAATGGGTTTTGCCATGCAAATGACTGGGTTAATGGTTTTGGTTTGTGCCCTGTAAATATGTAGGGTAATGGTTCTCCTTCCTTCCTGCGAGCAAGCAGAATAATGGGTCACAATCGACGAGGAAGAGCTCTTTGATGGTATCTTTCAATACCAACAGCGTGGAAAGCATGTATGTCACCATCAAGCTCGAGTGACCCAGTTGTTCTGTCTCCAAACAACAGCAAACAACACTGGATAAATGTTGTTTGAGGTAACATGGTGGTCTTTAATTAGTGGGTTGAACATAACTGCAGAATATAGGCTGCTTTACTGTACTCAGATAATAATTTGTGTCCGTTTGTGAGAGGGGAAAAAGATGGGCAGAGGTGTGAATTGGACATTTATACCAAATTCATGTGGGTTTACAGATGTTTAGCAACCAATTCAGCTGCTGTTAGATAGCAAATATATAAGAAATGAAAATGTATACATCCGAGACATATGGCAAGTTCAGTGTAATTTCAATTCATGGATGGATGTGTTGATATCAACTGTATTTACTTAGAAATTAGTTAAAGCAATCCATAAATGCTAAAGAGATGATACAGAAAATGAGGCTTAAAGACACATTGAATTCACTATTTTGGGTTAAAGGTGCTAAACACAAGATTGGGAGCATTTCTATTGCCTTTATACGGCTCTCAACATGGCGAAAGCTGAGCCAGCGGCTCATAGCTAACGGTGCTAACAACGCTAATAGCAAAAACAACAACAACAGTGCTGACAGAGTTAACAGTGTTCTACTCTACCGTGACGGCGCCGTCCTGCTGTAACCACCGTATGAGCAAAGTGCAGAGCCCCGGCCGTAAGCTAGCCAGTCGGGCACACTCACATGCACAAACATGCACTAAAACTCTAAAGTTAAAGTAACACAACAGATGCAAATTAACACAAAATATGATTTACTTATGCACTATGATATAGGCTATGCCACCCTGAAGAAGGGAAGATGGCATTATAGTGTAAATGCTTGTCGAATAAAGCATGGTATATAGGAGAAGGGTTCAAAACAGACCAAACACCAAAGTGGACCAAATCTTACAAATCTCTTTTTCTTTGTCCATCGCCTGATTTGTAAAACGAAAAGCTCCAGACTATTTATGGAGTCGCATCACTGGAAAATTCTTGCTCTGAAATGAAATATCGCTAGGTGTCTGGTGATACTACCAATCATCCAACAGGCATCAAATAGGTCATATATTTACAAACCTGTCTGACAGAAATGGGGTGCGAGGGCAATATGCATGTCTTCCCAAAACCTCTGAGGCCTCCAGCACAGAAAAGGGCCCCAAGAGAGGGTCCCAAGGGTCAGCACAGCTTCTGTCTACATGTTTTAT
This sequence comes from Sebastes fasciatus, assembly GCF_043250625.1. Classification (NCBI taxonomy): domain Eukaryota; kingdom Metazoa; phylum Chordata; class Actinopteri; order Perciformes; family Sebastidae; genus Sebastes; species Sebastes fasciatus. The sequence continues at coordinate 8,479,068 of NC_133799.1, forward strand.
TTCCTCTCTGTTTGCTCTGCTCTGTTCCACCTGCTGCTCCAGATACTTTTACCTCATACATATTTTCCACTGTGGCTTCTTTCATATTTTTCATTCATTGCTCTCTGTTTTTCCTTTCTTTGTCTCTCCTTCTCCTCATGAATGTTGATGACATCGATTTCCCTATGACTGAGCTGCAGTTGAGCTAAGATTACAGATTACAGGGAGAGAGAGAGAGAGAGGCTTTACATTCCCAGAGAACCCAAATCTATCCAACTTGCAGTGTTGATGTGATGCCTGGCAACCAAACCAAGTTTCTCTTTTCTTACCCTCTGTTTGCTGAAAGAGGGAGCACAGCCAAATGCCGCGTGCAGCTCCAAACCAGCTAAGGCACATTTTCCTCATTTTCCTTTGCGGCCGTGGAGTTTTGCAGTGAACTTGCCACAATCTGACCTTTACCCCAGATGTTAAGGCCTTCAAAGCCAACGTGGATAAACATCAGTAGCTAAAGCCCTTCACGATTGCTGCACAAATTAATGCCAGGCGATCAATGAAGGATTTACAACGTCAAGCTGCTAAATCTTCCTCCTGATTCATATTAACGGGGTCGATGGCAAGAGCCAGAGCATGAACAGTGACGTCAGGACACAGACACATACAAGTCTTTTGGGTCAATTTGTCAGTTTGCTGATTGCCAGGTTGATAAAAATGTATTGTGCAAAATTCCCCAGTGAATGCAAGAATGTCACTATGTAGCATAGTGACAGTAGTTTGTCATAAACAGGCTAAAGTTTTTATGAAGCGCCAGCCGAGAGAAACATTTTATTTATTTTTATCCCACTGAGTGATTTCAGCACATCCGGTTTGGTTTACACAAATTCATTCAGTGGACAGAGTTTATGTAAATTAAATTTGATGTTGTATTTTAACTTGATGTTGCATTTTATCCAGCACTGATGGATGTTTTCTTACTGTTGTGGATCACCACAGCTAACCAGTGACAACCCCTCCTGGGCTGCTGATTCCACCTTGATCTTTCTTAAAAGACTGCACCAGTGTGTGTAGGATTAAGGGTGATTTATTGGCCGAAATGGAATATAATATTCATAACCATGTTTTCATTAGTGTATAAAATAGACCGTATATACTGTATAGATGGACAACGCGTCTCAACTTCCTCCTACTGTACAGAGAAATTAACACTTGATCATACATCAGCATGATAAGAATTACCTAAAATGACCATGATGACATCTTTGGAAAATTGGGTTTTATGTGTACTTTGACTTTTTAGTTTGGCCCATGTCCCATCTGCCAACATGGAAGAGGCAGGACCTATACTGGAGCTATCGAGATGTTTGGCTTCACTTTTGGGGAGCTGTCATGTTGTCCATCTTTATATACAGTGTATGATCCAAATACATAAATCAAGGTAAAATGGTTAATTCTGATGTGATTGGTTGTATATAGGCTAAAAATGTTTTAAAGCCAAGGTTTTACCTGTAACCTCGCAGCCACCAAAGCAGAGCTGTCGATCAGCATTCCCTTTCTCCTCCTCTTCCAGACTGTCCTCTTTGCCTCCTCAGTTGTTTTCTCCTCCTTTTTCCACCTTCTTCATCCACAACCCAGAGGTGATTCAATCACTTCCAGACTAAAAAAGCATCAAGCTCAGGGATAAATCAGTCAGGAGATGTAGGTTTGTTTTTGAAGAAAGTTGCAACACCAGACAGATGTTTCCTGGGAGGTGAGGAAGCTTTCCGCGGAATGCACTGCTATTTCCAGATGGATAGATCCAGGCGGAGACGGGGAAGAGGACCTGGGGAGAGAGAAAGATGGGAAAATTAATGAAATTAAATTCTTACAGTCATGCATACATTTATGTATGATGCCATTACACATATTTCTGATTGATTAATCAGCATTTGTTTTCACTGTCATTTCTAAAATGTATATACATTGTGTCATATTTCTACTTTTGCAACAATGGCTATTATTCACAGTTTTCAGTCACATGAAAACTATGAATACATTCATGCAAACAGAGCATGTTTGACTGTTTCACAGCCTCATATGGATTATTTGACATGACAAAACCAGTTTTTACTTAAGATAACATCACATATGACCACTAGGAAATATTATTTTGTGAAAAATAGGAGTTCTGTGTAAACATTTCACAGTTATGTTCTTCCCTTATTAGGATTTTAAAGCTTCTATAGTATAAACCTCTTAGGGTCATGGCTTTGTACATTTCGACAGCTCTTCAAAGAGAACATTTAAGTCAATATGCATAATCTTATTTTTTCACCAGAGTCAGTCTTTCCGCACTAATGACCAAAAGCTCAATCTTAAGAACAAGATTACTGCATTTCAAAGATACTTCGTTTGTTTACGCCACCTCACTGGCAAAGTGTTTGGTTGAAGCTCAATCTTTTCCCCGGTCATGCTAATTTGTCACAGCTGAGAGATCAGCAGAGCACCAAAGAACTTTCACATGTGCAGCATTTCTCCTGCAGGCCGTCTTATCTCACGACCCTGTGGTAAGCTGCTAAGTTTGCAGAGCAGAAAGTAGGTACTGAGGTCTGCTGCTGCTGGGGGGCTTCTGGGGGAATCTGGGTCACTTGACCAGACATAGCATCACTTTGGAAGCTGGGTTTTTGATTTTAGATCTTTTTGATCATGAGTGGGATCTCATTTTGTCCACCTGTCTGATGGCTTTTAGGCTCCTTGAAGTCATTATCACCTTATACAGAAGACCTCTCAGCACGGAAAATATAATCCTGAGCTCCCAAACTATAACCATAACCATAAACACAACTTCTCACCCCTTCTGCTGTGTTTCCATCTCTCTGTTACCATATCTAACCCTACTGTAGCATGGCATCACACCTCTGTGCTTTCAAACCTCTCTTTGCCAAAGCCAGCAGCTCTCTGCAACAGCATGTCCTTCTATGGCAAATACAAGAGACCCAGCACAGAGGGCCTTTAAGGATACAGCTCCCTTCACATCACTGAGTTACTGAGTCCCATAAGTGGTGCTTTTCTGTCTCCTTGTGGCTGCAAAATGCAAATACATCTGTATGACATTCTGAATGATCACAGATGGATTTATAATCCTACACTGGTATAATGTCATGTGAAATATATGGGCCTGTTTCTCTGGTTCAGTTTGGTGTAATATTATTCAGTAATTGCCACTGCAATAAAAGTAAAGTATAACTTAAAATCACGTTCTCTGTCTAATGCAAAAGCAATCGAATATAAATGCCTACATAAAGCCGCAGTGGGAATTGGTTCTACAATGTACACTATAGTTGGAACATCTACATATTTGTTTTGTTTTTACTGTGATTGTTATTCATAACTCCTAATGACTGGCTAATGCTGATGTATTTGCTTCATGCAGCCACAAGGTGACAGCATATCACTGCAGTTCAGGAGAGTGCTATAGCTCAAGAGTATGCATGCTTTTCTGAATGTATTTAGCTACTTATTCAATGTTTCAATGTTTTATGATGATGAACATATCACCAAATACCATTTTCAACCTGGACAGTTCTTCAAGGTTTCAAATGGTCAAACAGAGAAAACACAGGTCTGACCCTTTTTATATATCGATTTACATTTTAAATGTATTATAATATAAATAAATAATTGGTCCCTGATATTGTTAGCTAAAAAGTGTTTAGTGAGTTTCACTACAATTTAAAATTTTAATAACAAATAAGTGCGGTCGGACTGTAACAGGGTAACGGGAGAAAAGCGTATTTCTCTTTTTCTTTCTTTGTTCATTTGTTACCTCAATGAAGAAGAAGGTGGTGCCCTAGACGACCGCTATATGGCCTACAGTATGCCTTAAGCCGGCCCAGATAAGTGTATAAACTGGGGAAAAAAAGTTCGGAAACTTGTGTTTGGTCGATTATTTTTTCTTTTGTTACAATGCTAATTGGCATTGTATTTTATATAAAATGATTTAAGAGACGATGGATTATTAACAGGATATTATCATATGTGTATTATTTATTAACATGATATCAATATTTCAGTTTTAAATGCACCGATTATCGTCAATACCGGTATATCACCATAGTATATCGCGACAGCCCTATGGGGGGCTGTTTTCAAACTTGATGCAACAGTATATATCCAGGCCTAAATGAAGAAATTAAACATAACATGTATTTCAATATCTTTCTTTTGATATTGTATGTCTTTTGCGTTAATAAACACATTTGTTTCTTGGAGTTTTCAGTTGTTTTATTTGTGAAACCTTGGGGAGGTAATCCCTGCATGACACTTGTTGTCTCTTATGGTTATCTCCATCTCCCACTTGTTGTCCCTGGTTACTGTTGCTAGGCTTTTGAAGCTTTCTCACCCGCCTTGTCAATATTATGGTGTTTTCAACAAAATCAGTAAGAGATATTCCCACAGAAACAAAATAGGATATACATTCTATTTCTATGGATATTCCAAAAGGAAATAATGGCAGATTTCTGGAATAATGATTCTGAAATGTCAGAGAGAAGTAGACAGAAAAGGACTACAATATGCATTTGAGAGCTACATTCATAGTATAGGATCATCATTGTGAATGAAGAGGCCATTAAAATCAAGGGGAAATCTCACCAGCGGCCCCAATGCAAGTGCCAAGTTATGACAGCTCACCTTAAGGAACAAACAAACATAAACAGGAACAACAACCAGCACTGCTCCCAGTAGACCACATACACACCAAAAAAAACTGATAATAACCTGATAATTCCAGATTCATTCATTTCATTCTCACTGTGCAATATCATTTTCCACTTGTGCAATTTTGTTAATAGTCTGTTTATTGTCAATACTGTATATACTGCTCCTATTTTTATACTTCCTTCTTATTAAATGGTTCTTATTTTGTTTCACTTTGTTTAGCTCTTTTTTTTTACTGTGTTAGCTGATGCATCTTGTTGTTTGCACTATCCCCTTTGCTGCTGTACACTGCAAATGTCCCCACTGTGGGACTAATAAAGGAATATCTTATCTTATCGTATCTTATCTTATGTTCCTGCACAGCAGCAGCAGTATAAGTCAATTTAATGTTTGTTTTAAGTTATTAGTTAAGTTAGTTTGGACTCCCTATAGCTTTCATTATCTAATATAAAACTAAAATTATCCCGCTTTTCCATTTGTTTGCTGGCACATGGTGGGCTTGATCAATACACACTGGATCTCACACATTAACAACAACGTTAGCATGTTTACTAGCGCGCTAAGCTAGCTAGCATTATTAGCATCTTACCTTGGAGCAAACAAAGGAGTTTTTTGATGATTTTTTGATGGATTCAGCTGCTAGTGAGGTCTTCCATATTTTAGTCCATATCCGACATCACTTCTGTTGCGTTTTTGGCTTCGGAAAAAGGAAAAAAGTACGTTTCTCCCCTCTAAACTTTGAGGATATCTGCTGTAGGATATGACAGGTTCAATACGCACCACTGACAACTTCCTCCTGCGCCTAGTTACGGTTGCTAACGTAGGATTGGTCAGTGGCCGTTCTGGGGAGGGGCTTAGTGAAGGGTCAATTAGGACACACCCCCTGAATAAAGGTACAAAAAGGGTCAGCCAGTTCTGTTAAAGGGACTGTTTGTAAGAATCAGAAATGCTTATTAACAGCGACATCTGTGGCCTTTAAGTCAACGAAAGTCAGCGTCCTGCTCGTGCTTGCTCGCTCTAAATAGACATGAACGAGCATCGCTCAAAACAGTGAGGCGACACACACCACAATATCACTCTATATTTCACCTGCTTGGTAGTAAGGTTAGCTGACCAGACGGAGGTCTCTCCATGAATCAATGCTGATCCTAGTGTTGGCTTTTCCTGCTTCAGCCTCCCGACCGCGGTGGGTGGGAGACACTGGCACCCGGTCGGAGACGATAACGTTTCTCGCTGCGGAGCCCCGTCACTTCACGAGACACGGAAAACCTCTGTTGGTCTGGAGGAGCTGCAGCAGTTATTTCTGCACAAATGTCCACTGTGCATTCACTAGATATTCTCAGAGCTAAACTAACTCTTCTGCAGTGTGTAGTGTGCGCACATGCACGTGAGGTGGAGCCAGCTGAGTGAAGGCAGGTAGGCAGAGGAGCAGAGTAGCAGAGTACAGCAGACTCCGGCCCTGGAGGCCAAAGCTACGGTCTCCCCCGCGTCCTCCGACCGCGGCCAACACTGTTTTGCAAGACGGGCTTCACTAGATAGAACTTTGCGGTTTTGGTGCTTCCGTGTAGTTTGTGTTGGTGTCTTGTCTGAACAGCGTAGCCACACGTGAACGCGCATATGCGAGCACGCATGGGACACCGACCCGGGTGATTTATACATGTAAGAAGTTACAAACATTCCCTTTAATACATCCATGGGGTCAGCATGTGTTGTTCTTCATTTGAAATCCTGATAAAGACCTGTCAAGGTTGAACTGGCCATTTTTCTTTTATGTATGTAAAATTACTGTGTAAGCCAATCAAGGCTTTATTTCCAGGAATGACGTATTTTTGTAGGCCAAACAGGAAGGTAGCATCGCCCTGGTTCCCTCGACAAAAAAACAATGGGATTTTTCCATTGGCAGAAAATAAGCTTTGTGGCAAACACGTTTATGATACTTACACGTTTTGTTCGGCAAGATAATCTTCACAAAATGAGGCGGACCAGCGTGATGACGTCTTGTAGTCTCATTTAGCCACTTTTTTAAGACACATAAAGGCTTCAATATTCACGAGTGAGGTATTTATTGATGTATTTTATGCTGTAGAACAAAACGTTAAAATCTCTTCAGCTTGTGTTAACCACACTTTATTTCAGGTATCTAACTAAAAACCCATTAAAAAACCCCACTGACTTCCAGACGAGGGAACTGGAAGTGATAAAATGCTAACTAATTTCCAGGATTTAGGACTCATTCCTGTAGCACTCTATAGCCTACTCCTCTAGGTGTGAGTGCCTGACGTTACCTCTTGCACACATTTGCACAGTCGTGCTGATCCCTGTTACACAAACCAGACAAACTCACAATAAACACTTTATTTCCACCATGAAAAATAGACGGAATATCTCAATATACAATAACAACTTCTGTCAACCAATATTTTCATTACTTATAATTTCTGTCTTCATCTGGTTTTAAAGATACATTCTTTTGTCTTTTATTTACACCGGACAGCAGGTGTTTATGTCAATGGCCAAACAGAACAAAATAGATATCACATATCTCACAAACTGTAACCAAGTCTCAAATACATTACAGCACAAAGTACAAGAATACATTCTTTTGGTTGGCGGGTGGGTTAGTGCATGCAGATGTTGTTGTGCAAGCTGATTACAAATGCAGTAAATTCAATCACCTGCAACTACTCATCCGTTTTCATCGCTAACCTTTCATTTAGTCACACCGATAGCTTTGGAGTGACACCGAAGGTTTTCCTTCACTTCACAGTCTAATGTGCTTTGAGGAAAGCAGATTATGTGCCTTTTCTCTCTAGCTTTCTGCACATTTATTTATTCTCTTTGAACCTCTTCCATATTTCACTTGAAATGTAGCTGAAATGATTCAGCAGAGAATAAAACACAACTTGTTTTCTACTTTACGTTGGCAGCAGATGAGCGAATGAAGGCACACACAGCAATTCCCACATCTTTTTTTATATGCATCTAAGGCATGACCACCAGTGAAATATGCTGCATGTATAAGATGTTTGAAGCCACAAGATGCCTACCACCTCTATTACTCCTTTCCCGACCAATGCACTGATTGTACAGTCTGCCTGCTGCTCTCTGTGAGGGCTGTACATGAGTCCACCAGCCTAATCTCTATTGAAATTTTCTCAGCAGGAGCTCCTGCATCAGTAACTGAGTGCAGAGGAGCAGTGTGGCACAGTTGAATCTGGGGTTTAAAGCCCCATAAAGAAAGAAAGAAATGCCTAATAACTGAGGCTTGTGCCCTCCTGACGTCTTTCCCCACAGAACACAATAGCAGCATTGATGAACATCAATATGCAATCACACATCAGTCAAGGTATTTTTACATTTGTTTAGCTCCACACCTCACTATGTCTGTGCAAATCTGCTTTGGTAAATGCTGAATTATGACGCAGTCAGTGACACGATGGATTTAAAGGTGTACATTTTCATTGAAATGCAGTCTGTGTGAGAGTCACGGCTCGGGTTTGCTGTCTTGTGGTTGCGCTGTGAGTTGCCTCGTGCACGGAGCAGTTCTGAACTGAGGCAGGTACAGCGGAGAGAAGCCACGCGTCGACGTCGAGAGCAGCTCGCTAGAGTCCTCAGGGCCGAGCAAAGGGTGTGACTCCACAGAACAGTCCTCTATGTTCAAAACTACATTTTTAAGCAGCTCAATACGTGTGTCCTCTTCTCTATGCCCCTCGTCTTCCTCGCTGTCCTCATCCTGCGCCGGATAGTCCATTCCTAGATAATACAAGTCCTTCTCTTTTCTCGGCTCCTCTTCTTCGTCTTCTTGCTCTGACGTTTCAGAAAGCTCCTCCACGGAGTTGTAGGAGCAGGAGCGCCGCGGGTCGTCCATCTCTCCGCCTCGGCAGCTGTCCAGCTCCCACAGGCCGCCAGGGAAAGACCCGGAAATGTCTGAGTTGTTGGCAGAGAAATTGCCCTCGTCGCTGGAGCTGCTGCCGCTACCGTCCTTGTAGTGGAGATGAGCAGGCTGCTGCTCCTGCTTCAGTACAGAGAGCAGCACAGTGGCGTATGTGACTGAAGACTGAGCAGAGCTGTCGTTGCTGCCTGGAGGCTGGTCTGTTGGGGGGTCGACGAGCTGTAACTGTTCTATACTTGGGCTTGAACTAGTATCTAGATTAAGGGCTAAAAAAGGAGCTCCAGCTAGGAGCACTTCACTCTCCATGGGTTGGGATTGTTCAACCTCCGAGTCAAACCCTGGAGGAAGGGTGAGAGAAAAGGTAGTGGCTGGGTCCAGTGGGGCTTGGACTAAAACTGTAGTCAGAGCTGAGAGATCCATCTTGTCCACTACAACGACTTTGGAAATGTTCTCAGACGGCAGGAGCAGCGGCCAGGCTGACAGGCCATCTGGAGGTCTGAACAGGTGGTCAAAGTTGTCAGCCTAGAAAGATGTGCACAAACAGATATATAGTATAAGAATATGAGCTGATATATAAATAAAAACATATGAACAAGAGGAGACATTGCAGAGATTGCTAATATGATGGTAAATGATTAAGAAGGGCGATGAACTGAATATTTTCTGTTGGGGTAGCATAGCAAACTACTTGCCCTTCTACAGATGTAGAGAGACATAGATCGTACATTGTTCTAGTATCAATAAAGTAAATGTGCAGGCATAAAGGAGAACACATTTCTACGTATTTATTTATTAAAGGAATAGATAAAAACACTGAAAGGTAACTGCCATGGTTTAAGATGTTAAGTCAATCTACAGCCCTGAGAAGATCGATACCACTCATGTCTGTATGTTAAATAGGAAGCTAAAGCCAGGAGATGGTGACCTTAGCTTAGCATAAAGACTGGAAACGGGGAAACAGCTAGTCTGGCTGTATCTGCCCACCAGCAATTTCAAAGCTGAAACTAATTAACACGTTATATTTCCATTGCTTAATCCCTACAAAAAAAACAAAGAGTAAAAACAAGCTGTGATTTTATGAGGAGTTGTGCAAAACAAATCTTGAAAACAAGTTTGGGTATGCATGTGAACATGGCAATCGCAAGTCATCATTTAAGAATAAAATTGCTGTAGTTTTGCATTCATTTTCACCTTTTTGAAGTCTAGTCCTTTGGCCCAGGAGCACTTGTTTGGGTTGGGAACATCCTTCCACACAAACTTTTTCATCCTGGAAAGAAATGCAGCAGATATTTAGTTTCCATCTCTCTGTCTAAAGGCTTTTTTTCCTCCCTCCCTTCCCCCAACTCCCTTCAGCTACCATCAAGTATAATTACACCCCTGTGACCTGTTTAAATGCCAAACTCCTAATTTGTCATGGTCAGTGTCTCTGCTCTCTAAATTAGACTGCACCCCAGAGATCTCCATCATTTATCATGTCTCACAGGTGTCTGGGTAAAAAACTAATGCGACATAAGCTGATGCCGTACAATTAATAACTGGTACAAGACAAAATAGGAAAACAAGCCTGCACATTCGGAATGTAAAATGTCTTTTGTAAGATAACATATTGCTGTTGCAGCATTAAACATCCCAAACTCATTTAATATCACAAGTTTGACATGGTGATTTTCTGTGTGCAGTAGGTTTTGTGACTGAACATCATTCTTTAGTCTAATTCCTGTAAATACATCTTTGGAGATCTGGAGTCTTTTCACCGAACAGGAGCCTCTTACTGGTTTTGGGAGAGGATCAGGGTGACGAAGAGGACGATGGAAAGGAAGGAGATGATCATCAGCATCATGTAGGCTGCAGGGTCTCCTCTGCTGGCTGTAACAGTTGGAAAAATACACATCAGACCTATAACTAATAACAATAATAAGCGCTGCATCATCCTTAAACGCTTTGATGTTGAATATGATTGTCATACAACAGCCAAAACAACTGGTCGTACCTATAGCATACATCAGCTCCCCTTCTCCATCAGCAAACACAGGGTATACGTAGAAGCCAGACTCGTCAGAGCCCAAGAAATCACCTGAAATGATGCATTGAAATCATGTTGGCTGAGTTTACTTGTTCTTTTACAGTAACACACACTGTTACATTGAGAAATAAATCAATAAAAGAGATCCTGTTACCTCTCAGATAGATGGGACGGTCCGTGTAGGGCAGTCTGGCCCATGTCTCTCCACTCCGGCCTTTGTGATGATCAGAGTCCTGTTGCCTCTGTGGGGACCACTGGACCACCATGGACAGAGGCAAAGAGCTGTTGTCCAACAGACTCCAGGACAGAGACACACAGGTGCTGTTGATAACCACCACGCTGAACGAACGCAAACAGCGGCCTGCAGAGGAGAGAAGAAACAGAGTGAATACTAATTCTTCCAGGTGACTTCTGTTGCACTAGCATTACAAAGGGAACTCAAAGTAGCACCTTCAACTGAACAATTGACAGTGTTTCTAACATATACAACCCTGTCTCCTACAAAATTACATTCCCATACAATTAAACTGCATTATCAATTATATTGGAGGGAAACCTATTTTCTCCCGGATTACGGCCGCACTTTTAAACAGTTTTAAACACGAGGTTGAATTAAAGGTAAAATAAGTGAACGTGGACTTTTTGTTTCACATGGGCACAAACACCAGTCTCCTGGGTGAAAGTCCAGAGTTTGTTTTACTCATCCATCACCCGCAGACTTCCGTGGACTATCATTTCAAACGTATTTGTGATATGTCAAAAACAAACGTAATCTGTGACAAAATACATTTCCCTCGAAATGTAATTCACAATGCATTTGTGTTGTATGGGAATGTCATTTTTAGGAGACAGGTTCAACATATAAACAAATTTATAATTTATTTCTACCATTAAATCTGCAGTAAATGTTTTTTTGGCCACTTGTGGGCAGCAGAAACACATATTGCTCACATTGACCAAACAAAGAGTTGCTTATTTACGCATCAGCAGACACAGAGCGACCTCAGCCTTAATATGTAGTCATGTTTGTGTCCACCTGATGAATGAAGTCCAATATTCACTCTCCTTTTAAGCTTTGTTTTGATCTTTTCCAATCCTGAGGGAAATAATATCTGACTCTTTAGCCGCTAAAAGTTCCACTATGTTCACCAGTTAGTGGCTAACTTTGCTTGTTTTTCTATTTGGTGTTGGGCAGGTAGTGCACAGAGGGGTTGTTTTAGCAGAAAATAGCTGCCTGCTACATCTGAACACGACACGGACGAGAGTGGTGAGAGTGAATCAAAACTGTAAAGTTGTGGGCTGAAAACGTTGAGCTAGACCGCAGGAAGAACTGTAGGGTCAGATGACACTATGAGTGGTGCCTTTGATATACACATAGGCATGTGATCCATTATTTAATATATAAATATTGTTTGTAGACACTTTAAGCAGCATGCTTTTTCATATACAGGCTGGTGACTAAGGACAAACCTGAATAAATGAGTGAAGAGACATAACTAATGCAGATGCTTTCATACATTAATGGTATTAATGGTTTGATGTGCATCATAAGCTGTTTGGTCCTTTAATGCCAACATCAGTTGTTTAGTTTTAGTTTAGCTGCTAATAACGCTGAAAACATTTCCTCAGGATACTTCTGGGAAAATGTCTCACAAACAGCTCTCTCTGCAAACCAAATGGAAAACCATTTTGATTCTGCCAGTTAGTAGTTTAATGAAAATACCTTTCCCTGAATTATGAGTAATGGGAGACAGACACACAAACATCCATCTGCCTTACACGGAGAACTGACATTTAGCAAATACCGCTGTTGGAGTGCTGCTAATAGTATTTACTACACTAAAGGTAATGGCAGCAGGACCTCATCCAGCGCTCTCATGAGCTCTCGGATATTTTCTGTCATGTGTTATGAGGCCATGGTCAAAGGAATGACATTTTCTCAGGTAAACAACCTCAAAAACGGTAACCAAAGTGATGTTTTTCGAGGAATATATATTATTGAGAGGACATGAAAAACAAAAGATGAAAGAAAAAAAAAGTTCAATTTAGTTCACTTTTTCTAGTGTAGCCATTTTTCACATAGTTTGTTAAGAAAAAAAACATTACTGGAAACAGCCTTGTTATTTTCTTTCCAGCACATGTGCAACTGTGTCTGTGAGTGAAACACTGACCATGAATCTCCTCTTAGCCTCACTTTTGTACAATTCTTTTTCACAATACAATAAAACCCTCAACCCTTTTGATCTCGGCTACAGTTTTCACATCTTTACTGGAACCGAACAACATGTTACAGAATCCAAATGAAACTTTCTGTTCTTTCTTTGCTGCTTGAATCTTGATGTGTTAGTCTCATTGAGTTGTTTTAGATTGGTCTTAGTTATATTTAAGGTTTTAGAAAACTCCTGGGTTGTTTTGAAGATGAAATCTTTTATACGATTGGATCGGAAATATAACACAATAATATTTAATTCTGATTTGTTGCCTAATTTGTGTTAACCCTCTTAGACTGTCTGTGACTCATTGCTATTTGATGTGTCTTTGTAATCCCAATGAGGTTTTCCTGATGGAATACAGGTTAAATGAGAATAAAAAGCTACTGATAGGGTTGCAGTTAGTATAATTAGTATTTTCATGATCAGTTCATTGTGATTTTTTCCCCCTTAATTCGTCATTTAGTCGATATGTCCAAAAAAGTGAGAAAAATGTCAATCCCAGAGCCCAAGGTGATATCTTGAAATTCACAAAAATAGTCTAAAATGATATGCAATAGAGAGAAGTTGCAAAGACTCACCCTCACCCTAAAACCAACAAATGTGTGGCATTTTTGCTTGATAAATTACTTTAATAATGATTAACAAAATTATTGAGGATTATTTTTTGTTACCTTTGTATGTTCATGAGCCACAATGAACAGCTCCGTACAGATCAAAAGAAATATAAATAAAAAGTATTTTTCACAATTTGAAAATCCCAGTTCACTCACGTTTGGGCTGTCTCTCCAGCGTCATGTTGATGTTGTTAGCGGAGCTTCCCAGGTTATTGTAGGCCTCCACAGTGACAGTTTGGAGCACCTGATTCCACTCAAAGCTGTAGGAGGACGCCAGCTCGATCTTCTCCCTCATCACAGAGCCACTGGACGCCTGGTACTGGATTATGAATCCATCTACGCAGTAAGAGCGCCCTGATATTTGGAGATGCTGCGAAGAAAAAGCGGGATGGTCAACAATTTTATTATATTTAGTTATGTATTAAATACAAGCCTGAAAATGTTTATGTTGTAGTGTGTGTACCTCAAATAGCAGAGTGACATTAGTCTGGTTTCTGTATGGATCATCTTGAAGGATTCTCCAGAAATCAGGGCCACGCTCAGGAGCTGAGGGGGAGACCGCCAAAATTACATCACATGACAGCTTTCACCTCTCTGTTAGTGGTATGATGTTAGAGGTAAAATCAGAAGGTCAGATGTGATTTAATAGGTCACATCAGGCATCAAGCCGCATCCGTTATCTTAAAAGACTGGGGTTATTTGAAATTTGGGGTGAAATTAAAGGTGCTCTATTGTACCTCTGCTGTTTTGAGGTGTGGAGTAGACTGAATCGCTCCATTCGCTCCAGTAGCCGGTGCCGTTGGTGTGCATGCAGCGTACTTGCACCACATACACCCGGCACATGTCCGACACCGCGACCTCCGCCCACGGGACACGCACTGGACTCTGGACCTGCAGGCATGACATTTTATTTAGTGTTTATTTTAGATTAAGGAAAATATCTGATCTGTGGAGTGCACATCTGTTTCATCCGTCTATCCACTTTATCCAAACAAAGACATCATCATTGCATCATCTTTCTCATCATGTTGATAGCATGTGTCTAATTTCCAAGAGAATTTTTCAATCAGAGGACAGGAACGTGGTCTCATACTAGCTCGTATCAGATCATGTCAAACTAACCAGTTGAGTCCATGTCAAAGCGTACGGTGTCTTTTATGAGACTTATTTACCAGCTGAGTCCTGGACCTGAGTAACTTCTAATATGTTTGTTCTTGATAGATAAACATCTTTCTTACAGGTAGAAGATTATTTTGGAAAGATAATAATGAATGAACAGTAGAGCATTGGAAGTGCGCTGTGGTAGTTATCCAATTTGCAATGCTGTGTCTGGAAGGCATCGTCTATTTACCTCCTACCATAATTGGTTTTCGATAAAGATTAGTGAAATGCCGTCCATACTGTCACTAAGCCAACCTTTCTATCAAAGCCTGTGGTTGGTAAACAGTCCAACAGACCAGCTCACCTGCCACTCCGGTCTCACAGCGGACGGTGAGTGGTACCGAAACTGACACTGGAGCCCCTCGACGGGCAGAGACGGAGGGTCCCATGTGACCATCAGCACCCCGTTGCTTCGGCTCACTGCCTTCACATTAGTGGGTGAGTGGGGTTTCACTGCAGGGGAAATGGCATGGAGGAAGAGTGAGAGTTTGTCTCATGCAACACAATCATAGGGAATGGGAAAAACATGACAAATATTTCTCAACAACAATCTTGTGTCATGACATTTATACCTTTTCAGTTCCTTTGTGTGTTGTCAATAGCAATCACTACTTTAACTTCAATATTTAAAGGTTCTCTTCAAACATACAACTCTTTGCTATACAAATATGTATTGTAGCCATGGTTTCTTTTGAAGTTCAATACCAATTTGCCTTTAAAACTGCTGTTTGATTAATAAAACTGCAATCATTAAACAGGAGGGAATTCATATACTTTAGACATTTCCACAAGTTGTTTTATTATTTAATCACTATTCTAAAACAACATTTCTCGTTTTGTTCTTAGTGACATCAATAAATGACTGATACATTGTATAACTGCTTAAACAAAACCTAAATTCAGGAAACCTTTAAGTGTTTCATCTCAGCTTATTTAAACTGATATAAGCCTCAAGGGATCTTTAAATCCATCTTTCTGTCACTTTTCTGTTCTGTTTAGTTGTGACATGTTCTGCACATAAATCCATCCTGCTCACCATGATCGATGGGCGACAGGTAGATGGGTTTAGACCTGATGGGGCCCACCTCCAGCCAAAGCTTGTAGCAGTTCATCCTCAGAGGGTGGATGGTGCATTTTTCCTGCCTGGATCGGACCGGCAGGCAAGAGGGCCCCATCTCCCCGACTCTCTCCCCTGCTCTTTCCCTCTCCTCCATCACATCACACGGCAGGTCAGCCCACCTGGTGAGAGGAAAAAATAAATCATGTCATGTTATTCCTGTATGTCTTTTCTTTTCCCAATACAATCCAATATAGCTAAAATGCCAATAGTACAGTATGTCAGACGCTCAGTTGCATCAATTTTGTAGTTTTGAACATTGATTCTGTTGGTTATGATAACATTGTAGTCACCAAAATAAGGCAACTTTTGCTGGAATGAAGTCAGACGAGGCAACAAAGAAGCAGTCAGATAATCAGACAGGTTGTAAACAAGCCAAAAGTAAAGTCAGTTTATCAAAACCACGTCTAGGCAAAACCGAAAGTGAGCGCACCCAAAATGTCTGTAATAATCATGCATTGCACGGGAAAACTGGGTGCAGGCACAACTACAGCCAGTGTGTAAAGAAAAGTCAATCTGTAATCTGTGATGACAACAGTTTGGGGATGAACTTTGGGGATGAACTCTGCCAAATAAATTAGGGGATTTGTTTGATCATGTTAAAATAAGACCTAAATTGTAAAAAAAATAAATCGAATTACAAATCCTGCTGCTTCAAAATAGCAAAGCATCTCTCACATCTAAATATACAGTGATGTATTTTTTTCCATCTCTAATTAAAAAAAGGAGAATAAGAGGAAAGAGTACAAAGTAGTGTTACACAAGAGAGTTGTGAAACAAACTACATAATTCTGTCAGTCCTCATTGTTGTGTGTTTGTTTTTTTTAAAGTGTAGAGACTTTCTATTGCTGTGAGGTCAGAAGTCCTGCTGTCATTGACTTATAGTTCCCTGGTGAAATAAACTTCCTGGTGTCACTTCACATAGCTATTTCCAGGGTGTGTTCACTAAATGTGCTGCCTAGTACTCTGTGTTCAGTGACTTCCAGGTTTTCAGCACAATGAGTTCTGCGGTCTCTTTAGCAATGCGTAAACATCCGAATAGACAACACTAAAAGACAGCTACTGTAAATCAGGGCTGTCCTCGACCAAAGAAATTCTTAGTCAACTAACACTCATACGATTTTGTTGCTTTACCTGGATCTGAATGTGGGTTTAGTAAACTGTTTGTTCACCCAGCTGCAGTCCATAGCATCGATATCACCGTTGGTTTCACATTTAATATCGATGGAAGCTCCTGAAACACACAGGCAGAAACATTCAATTTTAATGTTACAATAACTTCACCTGAGATAGCCTCTGTGAGGGCTCTGGAGTTATTTTGGTTCACATTGTTTTGCGGTCACGTCGCCACTCTCTTTCCTGTCTTTGTCCACTGCGGCAGAAAACTGACATAAAAAAAGGGTTGTCCGGGAAGTTTAAAACATCAGAGGTGAAATGTTGATGCTCGACTTTCAATACAGAAAAAGCTCATCCACATTTTAAACTGTAAATGAATGATGGTTTCTTTCTGTCTGTAGTGTGTAGCTTTGCTGTTATTGGTGCAACAAAGCTCACCTTCTACATAGATCTGGCTGTACGGGATGCTCCACTCCTGAGTGCACCGCAGCAGGTCGTACATCCGAGTCTCCGAAGGACGTACTGTGATCTGGCTGACCTTGTTTGGGAAAGGAAAAGATCTATTAATTTATTTACATAGACTGTTCTTTTCTGAAAATACACAGGGAAGTCATTAAAACTGTTCCCAGAAACACACAAAAGCCTTGAAAGAAGGGAGACTTTGTTTTTGCTTCCTTACCCGCTGGTTGACCGGGTGGTACAGGCTGCGATCAAGCTCCTGTTTGAAGTTGAGCACCCACATGGCCGTGCTGGCGTTGATGCTGTGGTCGTTGAACACGCAATACACCGTTACGTCCTCCCCCGGTCGCGCCACCACTTTCTCAGGGATGTAGCTCACTGCTGCACACACACAAACAAAAACATCATGATATGGTTTGACTTTTTTTTAAAACTTATGAGATTCCTCCTTTTATAAGTTAAGTAAAGTAAAAAGTAAAGTTAGTAAAGTTAAAAATAATTGATACAAAGCACATTCCAGATATGAAGATACAATAGGGAAAGAACAAAGAAACTAAACGAACGTCAAAAGTAATAAAGGAGAATAAAACAAAGACAATCAGTCGAACAAACAACTGACTCATTCTTTTTCACCTACAGTTTCCATGTCTTTTTTACAAAAGAATATAAAGGATTTAGTCAACGTTTTTTGTTTGTTTGTCACATGGTTTGAAATGGGTTTGAGTGTGAGGGCCCCCATCTAACCACCTCCTCAAAATGCAGCCAACCAAAACATCTGCATGGAGTCAAAAGAAAAGTGACTCATCGGCAAAACAGGTGAATAGCTCAACAAAAGAAAACTTTAAAATGAATTGCCAAAAGCTCTTTCATGTCTCATCAATGTTCAAACATATTTTAAGGCTGATAGGCATTAAAAAACCTTCCAAGAGTTATTCATTTAGTTTGCCGTTTCGCTTTTCCTGTCTTCTTCATCAGCAATAAAGTAAAGTTTTTGAAGCTTGTTTCGGTGAGATGACTCAGAGTCTAGACTTTAACCCCATGACACACGGATACATTTTTTGGACCAGGGTCAAGTTTTCTCTTGTGATACAGAGTACCAACAATTAACGTTCAGAACAAAAGCAGGTATGCACACAGACATCTAAGGACAACACAAACACTACCAAACATACTCAAATGGTCGGCTGTGTTGTTTAAAGCCCTCAGGCTGATGTCTACGTGTTAATAAGCAGTCTGGTGTCGCAGAACAGAAACTCACAACCACCTAACATGAGCTATTTATAGTCTCTGATTAAAAGGATCATTGCGAACAATTCTCAGTCTCATTTCTCTACTCTCAGTTTCACTATTTTAATAGATGGCTGCTTCATGTTCAGCACTTTGAACAGATTTGCCGCTTTTTGACGTTTTCCTTGTCACACTGTGTTATTTGCAGCTGGTCAATAGCCTTGAGAACGACCTCTGGTCCAGAGTCTATTGACCACACTGTAATGAGTTCTTCATTAATAGCTAATGAGCTGGACTCATTTTAACAGTTTAGCACTGACGTAAATCTACCCGAAAGATAATTGAGGTCACTTGTTTGAATCTACCGCGGTCAATGATGAGCGCTGAATTACAGCCATCATTCATTGCAAAAAAGGTGACACTGTGGGGCGCCCAAGTAGCTCACCTGACCCGTGGCGCTTTGCATGGAGTCATCCTCTCTCTCCCCCTTTCATGACTATCACTATCTCTGTCAAATAAAGGCAAAAGCCCAACAAATTATCTTTAAAAAAAGGTGAAATTATGTAATCTCACTCTCTGATTTTAGGGCCATCAAATATGCAAATGTCCTCTCAGTTCAGTTCAGTTGCACTTCTGAAACAACACCGTTATACAATCGAGTTTCAAAACATAAGCAGCGAGTGTTTACCAGCTGCGACGGGCATGTGGCTGGTGTTGTTTTCACATTGTGAGTCTGTGAGTGAGTCATCAGGGCAAAATGTGGTCCCTTGCCAGGTATTATATTGTATGTCTGTCTGTTGAAATATTTTGTGACCGCAATAGCGTCACCACCGTGCAAGATGCAGTCACGAAACTTCACAGGTGTATAGTTGAGATCAAAATGAAGGCCGACTTTGAAGATGGGTGTGGTCCGAGCAAGGTGCCAGAAGTAAGGGGGTAGGAAGTGAGGAAGGGGCTATTATTAGTGCTGTTCACATTTCAGTTTCTATATAAACAGTTGGAAGGGAAAAGTGCTTACTGTCCAGGTAGATGTGGTGAGGTTCACTCCACTCACTCCACACCGGAGGCTCGTCCAGGCTAGAGCAGCGGACCTGGATGGTGTAGTTCAGTCTGGGCTTCAGCTCCAGAGACAACCTAGGCTCTGCAGGTACAGACACCACCTGAAGACAGCAGAGAGGGAATCAACAAACACACACACACACACACACACACACACACACACAAAACTGACTCCTGGATAGTTGGGTGTGTTAACATGTGAGAACGATGACTGAATCAAATCCGTCATCACAACATGACTGCGGTTGCTGTTTGGTGTCTCATCAACTGTAGCTGTTACTAAAACACACAACCAAGAAATGGACGGTGTGTGTAGACACCTGCAGATTCTGGATATTTTCCTTTTTAAAGCCTTTTTCATGTGTCAAATTAAAAAGCTTACTGTGGCAATACAAGAGCAGTAAAATAATAGTGTAGTGGTACAAAAATGAAATTTTATCATATGACCTTTTTATACATGAGCCCAGGGGTACATACCAAGAGGAACTTTAACACCCAAAATAACTGATTCATCCTCCTATAGGAGTCTAGATGAATCATGGAGCTTGTGATCCACTGCTGAACACTGAGTTCACTGTTGAATGCTAAGTACACTGTATGAGGCTATTAAAACCCCAACCGCTGTGAGCAAGTTGCACTGAATAAACACTATGACTTGTCGGTGGAAATTTGTAGCACTGAAAGGCAAATACAGTTGTGCGACTCACTGAAGGCTAGGACTAACATGTGTAAGTTTCTCTATAACATCATACGTTTTTTAACACCTGACAGTATATTTTCAATTCTCCTTTTGAAGCATATTTTGCATCTGATGTCAAGGTTTTCTATGCAGTGTGCCCTAGTATTTCCTGTTTAAAACCAAAAGAAAGCATGAAGCTCATCACTGAGGTGTCTGTATTTAGTAGATTTTGGTACCACTTTCTAATAAGGCACCTTTATTAAGGGTTTATAAGGTGTAACTAGTGGCCACATGTGCTTTATAGATTACAGTGGAAAATAGATTAAAGTGATCACGTGTCAAACTGATCACTATAAGCGGATGATTATTATCATTTCTCTATTTGTCAAGCAGATCAACATCTAATTGGCATTTGTAGATTTATTGCATGAATACAAAGTTATTTCCACTGTAATTATAATGGGTTGTAAAAAAACAAATGTTGTAATTTGACCGTTTGGCAACTCACTTGGACCAAAATCCATTTATTAACAACTTATTTACATTTAGAACTGCAGACTTGATGCATTAAAAAGAACATTATTAATGACTTAACATGTAGAGCTGCAGACTAGATGGCCATGAGCATTTATTAATAGATTATCAACCTGTACAGTATAACAGCATCATTACCTGTAACCTGAAAACCCAAATGTTTTTATTATTAAATAGTTTAGAAGTGATTTATAACCACCAATAAATCCATTAATTACAGTTTTCAACCCCTACATAAAAGGTGCCTTATCATAACTTATCATCACATGACTCCCAGTAGGTGCCGTGGCAAACTCTTACAATGTACTACATCGTAGGTAATATTTTATTATAGTGTTACCTGCCAGGCTGGGTGAGTGGTGTTAGAAGAGTGTCGGACTTCGTATCTCAGCGGACCGGTATCAGAGTCTGACGGGTCGTCCCAGTGGACAATCAGTTCTGCCTCAATGGTCTGAATGTGTGACAGGTTGACTGGAGGACTTGGCTTCACTGTAGAAACAGAATAGAAGCACATGTTTAGAGTAGAATCACAGCAGAATCAATATACTACTAATCATAACGCCACTTTGATCCTGATTTAATATCAATCCACATTCTATCAAAGGTTACTTAATCCTATGATTCATTACAATAACTGTACAGAATATTAAAAAATATTGCATCTGTCAGGGATTTAAAGAGTCACTGTGCAGCCTTAAGGTCACTTATTACGGGGGTAATTGGTAACTAAAATATGACATAACTGTACATCTAAAGGTGGCATTTGCTGTTATTACTCTTATCTTCATGCAGCGAGGATCAACACTCTTCTAGTCCTCATGCCAGGATTATCAATATTAAATAAATTAATCAATCACATCTTGAGTTAATGAAAAATATTGACAGAATATAATTCACTTTGCCTTTAGGTCTTTACATATACAGTATAAGAAGCGTATGTACTTAAATGTCAGCTAATAATGAGTGGGTTTTCAATGAAAGCATGTAGCTGGGGATTATAAATATCCCATGAATCATCTGTGAAGTATATTGAGCTCAGGATTTAGACTGATAGACCATTTGAGGTGGATTTCATAGGCGTGGACCCAGACTTATATTGTCTGAAGTGAGACAGGCTCAATTACGACAAATACAGAAGAGATGATTGAGCCTCATCGGCCTACTGGGAGAGAAGCGATTACTCAACATTATGAGTTATAGCTCAACAATTTATTTTCCAGACTGCTCTCACATCAGGGGAAAAAAATGGGCTTTTCGTTTTATTCTGAAGGGCTAATTTGAACATGTAACTCAAGGAGAAGCAACGTTGATTACTTCCTTAATAAAATAGCAAATGACATATCAAGTTCCATCCAAGTGAACAGTTCTCAATGGTGGTTCATGGGAAAACTTATATTTTTACAGTCATAACTTAATCTGTATACACAGTGCTCAGAGAGATTTTCCATGTCCACAGAGCAAACAAGAACTGATAATAGCTAATTAGGCATGACTTTTCATGATGCAAATTCGCCAAATTCGTTATATTAATTATTAATATTGGCTAAATCTTTTTTTTTACTAGAGCTGCTACAATTATTAACTATTTTGAAAAGTGATTAATCATTTAAGTCTTTTTCAATAGCTGCAATGATTAATCCATTAGTTGTCAACTATTTAATTAATCGTCAACTATTTTGATAATCGATTAATCGGTTTGAGTATTTTTTAAGAAAGAAAAGTCAAAATGCTATAGTATAGTACAGTACATAAACAGTGCAAATTGATGACTACATCCAGGGCCGCTGACAGTACTGTAATATCCTTGTACGCAGCTAACGAAAGCTAATTTAGAAGGATGAAGGCTTTACTATTGACACTGTAACCTAGACGGGATGAAAAGGAACAAAGAGAGGAGTGAAGAAAATTAAAAACAACACTGTTACTACTCAGTTTCTGTTCTGCTCTGTCAGTTTAACTAAATGGTCTGATTGAACAAACACAGCATGGAAAGTCCTTCTCTATCACTGTAGAGATCTCACAGCTTGGACGTGGTTGCACACACACACACACACACACACACACACACACACACACACACACACACACACACACACACACACTCACACACTCACACACACGTCTACACATACACACACCCATATACACAGAGGGCATTGGCCGAGCTGCTCTCAGCTATTCCCGTCATGCCTGCCGATCTCAACTGAATAAAACTCTTTCTCCTTATCTGTTCAGATTCATCACTTTGAAGCTGGACGTTGGAAAAACGTGGGTGTTTTAAACATTGATGAGCCCGGCATCACCTTCATACATGGCTGAGTTTACTCTATTGCCAGTAATTGAGTGACTTTCTGGGAACTTGCTTTTTTTGGCTGACTTACTGTAATGCACTTAAAACAGCATATCGTTCTTCTCCAGAGAAAGTAACAGATAAGTCTTGTCTTAACATTTAAAAGCTTCAGATTTCGAAAGGGCTTTATTAATGATTAAGTATATATATTGCACTATTTATATAGTATACAAGTTGCAGAACACTTGACTTTTATATAGATGTTTTATTTTATTGTTGGTCATTGGTGCTTTTTGATAATATTAATATATATATACACTAGGCTTGCTGCGGCAGTTGGTGTTACACAGTGTTTGGGCACACACCGATTACATTACTTACCCACCTGTTGTTTTGCTTTTTTCATAGAAATAAAACCCATTTAGTTAATTTTGGCATGTCAACGCCGTGTTATCAATACATAGTCGGACGACAAACGCTACAAACTGAAAGTGAAAGTGTCTGCTCTATACAGAGTCTCAGCTCAGAGGAGCAGGAATCATATTTCACACATACGGGATGAGAGAGAGTTGACAGACGATGACGATGGCGGAGGATTTGGTGTCAAAGCGAAAAGCAAAAGCGCCTATTTGGCAATACTTCGGATTTAAACCTCATGCTATAAGGGAACCATAACGTTAATGAGGCAATCGCCTTGCTGAGGATGGAGCGGTCACAGCCGGTGTGCGTGGTGCTGCAGTAAGTACATTGAGAGCAATGCAAACAAATGGGATCCTTGAATGTGTACACATACTTATACATACAATAATAGGTGAGTCTGATTCTGATTAATAAATCATTTATGAATGCTCAGACGTGCACAGATGTTAAACTGATAAGGACAAGTTTTAGGTTGCCAAGTTGTGAATTATAGCTAAAGTGGAGCAAGATTTTTCCAGTTAAGTAAAAACAAGGATCGCACACAACTCCTTAGGGATGCATTACATTTTTCAGCTGCAAAGCTTAAAGTCTGTAGAGAAAACTGTTATCTCAGCCTCCTCCACAACTGATTCTTCCATCTTCCTGCTAATATAAAACAAAGAATGAGACAAAAAATCCTTCTCTTACCAGGTTGGGCAGGAATCCTGAGGAGAACTGGCGGAGCGACGGCGTCGGAGATGCTGACGGTTACCACGGTGACAAAGCTTGTCGTAGCGTCGAGAGCGACTGAACACGTGAAGGAATCCTCCACCTTACAGACGACAGGATTATCAGGTGCAGTATTCCCATCCTTCACCTCTGTGTCGTCTTTCTGCGACCTGAGAAATGGATATGAAACATACTTTAGTCACTCTCATAATATCTGAATTTAAAAACATGTAATCAAAACTAAATATCATTGAATGTCCAAAATAATATGACATTATCTTCATGAAGAGTGTGTGACATGATCCAGAACAGGTCATTATTGGGCCTTGAGGTAAAACCATTTAAACAAATTTTGCTGCAAACATGTCAGAACAGTGTACATGTAAGAGCTGCACAACGTCTGGATCTCTAATCAAGTGTGTGTATAAGATAACCACAATAAAAGCCTAGAGCCTGTGTGATATCACATAGCTTCCCCCTATACTGATCAAAGTAAACACACTTACTTAACTGAGCAGTTGGGAAGGTTCAGATCAGACTAAAACACACACAACAGCAACAACATACTAAAAGGATGAAGCTTCATACTCACAACAGACGCTGTAAACTAACTGCCATGAGACCAGCATCCAGCGGACCTCGAGTCTGAAGGTCACATATTAAATTTTCCCAGTTTTCATCAATTCTGCACAGTATGTCCAAACAGGTGCCTGACAAGAAATCAGAATTGCATGTTAGTAGTAGTACGATCAGCGCTGTCTGCACGTGTCATTTACATCAGACCTTTAAATGAAGGCTTCTCAGAAAATGACTTAGGTTCATGTTCTCAAAACAGTGAAATATTATAGCTGCAAGCAGTAACATGGCGGAGAGGCTCCTGCCTGGAAATTTAGTCTTGAAGGGAAAAAGTCTTTATAAAAAGTTGCTACAGAGTTGAATAATTCATGGTGAAGATAGGGGTTTATATATTTTAAATAATCAAAATAAGATTGGAGAAATGATTCTGGAAAGAAACTCTTACTTGTGTGACAAGAAGCCTAAAGGCCCTGACACACCAAGCCAAAGGTCGACCGTCGGCCATTTCGGGCCGTCGGTGCGCGTCTGTCGCCCTAGTTTTTCTGGTGTGTCCAGCACCTATCTAGTCTGACCGTATCGGAAGCTTTTTGGCCGATTCAGCATTTGAATCGGTGGCGGAGCCCGTCGTTGAGAGAAATCACTCTGATTGGCTGTTCAGCTTAAACGAATCAGTGCAGAAGAAGAGGAACGGAAGTGAGGAAAGCAAGCCAACGAGTAAAGTCAAGAGGGCGCACACAAAAGTCTCAGACGTGAGTGTCTGTACCAGCTTTCATGGCAATCTATCCAAAAGTTGTTGAGATATTTCAGTCCGGACCAAAGTGGTGGACCAACAGAGCAACATTGCCAATTAAAATCCAACTGAAATCTTATTTAGTCATCCCTTTTAGTAACTGGCTGAAGGAGCGTCTCAGTGTCTGTCTTTGTAGCTGCCAGAGTGCCGATGTTACATTGTAGGGAAGAAGAGACAAAGTAAACAAACTTGAACTTTACATATTGTTTGTGGTATTAACACGTAAAGATCACACCAGCATCTAACCAGACCCAAGTGACATTTGCAGGTCTGTTTGCACGTTGTTTAATGTGCTGCAGCTGAGCAGCTAATTAGCTATCTAGCCTGTAAACTGACATTAGTTGTGCACAGAGACTGGGATATTAAATCCCAAATACAGTTTCTCTCTGTTACGTTTAAACTCCTTGCCTGAAGTTTTGAAGAAAGCCTCTGCATCTTGTCGGTTTGAACCTGTAGCTCACAGACTGAACATTTCATTCTTCAATTTCTCTCTGCCATTGTTCAGCCTACTTCTTGGTGCAATATCATTAGCGCAATATCTTTTGTGAATCGGACCTTGAGAAGGGGCGGATAGCAGTTGCAAGTGATGTACAATCCACTCTTTGTGAATTTGTCCGATACTCAATACTCAAGTGTTGTTTTGTTCAATCTCAACCTGCTGCCGTCATTAACCCACACCTGTCTTGAAGACATCTTTGTGCTGAAAGCAACAGAAGATGTGAATTCAACAAATATGACTAACAAGCAACCACGAATGAGCAAAATGACCAAGGGCCTTGGAGTTAAAATCACACTCCTGACTGTGAAAAGGCCTCATGAAGCAGTCAAGAGGCACAGCGTAGGCTTTTAACTTCAAATCATCATTGCTTAGACACAAAGCTGGAAGGTCTAATAACCATTGATTTGAATGCGTCACAGCGCCTCGCAGATCGATGAACACAAACAAATCCTCCTCACCTCCCTCATGTCTCAATATCGCCTCATCTCCGTCTTCACCTCCACTCTGACAATATCAAGAGAGCATTTTATAAATATGACTCACTTGAACTGGCCCCCATTTGCTCTTTAAATTCAAGACCTACGTTCTTTCTCTTCTTGCTGGTGGTGCTGAACGATAAGTAGAAACAGTAAGAAGCAGCTGGTTTGATTCTGCTGTGCTGATAAAAGGGAATCCTTGTGAGCCAGACTATCTTGTGAAGTGTCACACATGGCGGGAGGCTGGTAGGAGGGACGCCAGCTGAAAAACCATTAAAGTGTAATGAGCCTGTCAGGCTGATCTTTAGTGGCGTCTCTATCTGTGACGAGTGACGACGCGGCAGGAAGAATCATGAGGCTGTGTCACATTAACCCCGCTGTTTGTTCTGATGAGCAGCAGCCACATCACTCAGCCACCCTGTTGATCACAAGTGTGTCACTTGAATGTTTTCTTGTCAATAGTCATGTTCCCACACTGATGTTTGTCCTGAAGTCAAGCATGGAATAAAAACATTGTTTTGTGGCGTCACTAGCTGTCACAAGGTCCACAGGATACGTTTAAATTGTAGAAAACATCAGCTTAAGTTGCATTGTATAAAGCCATCCCGGTACCCTAAGTAATTATTACGTTGATATTAGATGATTCCACACCTCACGATTTATGTCCAATGCCAATGTTCAGTACCAATGCAAGAAGTAGTGTGCAGAAGATCAATTTTAATTTCAATTTTGTCCGCCTACGCAGAACAAGAGAAACTCAGCCGCTGCTCAGCAGTCAGAGAGAGATGGATAGCGGGGGGAAAACAACATGCAGAGCCGGCATATTTTCACATTTAACTCAGTGAATTAAGGGTCTACTTCAACCAAACCAGAGTTGGTGCTTGTTTTATTTAGTTTCTGTCGAGTTTTAACGAAGTGTGTTTTACGATGCTCCGGCACCCAGCTGAAACTACGACAGCAGGGGGAAGGGGATACACACACACCCTCGCTAATAGATCAGCAATCGCCGGTTGTTGGGCCGACGATTGGCGGTTGGATTTTAACATATCGCCCAACCCTAGTGTGGTGTGCTCAGGATGGTGGAGAGGCCTGTAGCAAGACTGACTTTCACACAGGAGACGAGAGTTTGCATCCAGCCAAACACCTGCAAATAACATTTTTATTGACCGTAACCACAATCTTTCTCTAACCTTAACCATATGTGCAGAAATTGTAGAAAATGAGACTTGAAAATGTTGGTATTGGGTGTAAAACAAAACCAAACCAAAAAAACATTGCAATTGAAGGTAATCCAGTTTTTTGCAGAATTTTCAATACTGACTTTCTTGTCTGCTGATCAGGTTGTCAAAGCTGAATGCTACAGTATGTGCCTGTTTGGTTACTTTTAAATATTGTTTTGAATATTCTCTTAAAGTAGTTTGAGGAGTTCTTCGTGAATTCAAATAGTTTGAATACAATTAAAAGTGCAGTAATACACTTTTGGTCTCACTAACCTGCAACCGCAATGCTTAATATTAAAACTAAATCCTGTTTAATAACTTGTCTTCTAATTGACTTTTAGGTGACATGTAACACAGATGCAAGTGTAAAAAGCCATCGACCCAGAGGTGCCACACTCCATGTGAGTCAAAAGATAATTGCAAGTCCAGCTTGTTAGGTGAAAAAGAGACTCACGGAAAAAATAATTAAGAGTAGCCTCAGTACGGTATTTCAGTCACATTGTTGCAGCTGGAGAAAACACATAAGATGAAACTGTAGTTTTCTGCATGTTATCTAATGGTTGTGACAGTGAGAAAGCATGGTGTTCATTTTAATCAGCCATTGTGAAACCTGGCTAGCAAATTAATAATTTCTTTGTTAATTAATTCTTACCGCCAGAGGGCTCGTGAGGATGTGATTTGGTTGTCGAGCTCCTGAAGCTGCAGAGGGGATAATGTGGGAGGTTTGATTCAGAGTGGTTTGTCTTCGGTGCGAGCGTGGCATCTCCCTCCACAGTGCGGTGGGCTGAAGGTGAGTCACAGCACAGCTCATCGTGCCATGGGAGGTCCAGGGCACCTGAACGCAGAGAGGCTCCCTCCTCAGGCTCCAAACACTGAGCGCCTGCTCACAGAGAGGCAACGACATTAACTCATGATCAGGTTTGACACATGGACAGGAAAAAAGTTAATATGTACAGTGTTTTTATATTTTAAGTTTGGTGTTTTATCTTTCTGCATCAGACAAGTAGAATTACAGTATGTTGAATGTATTTTGTATCTATACTAAAGATTATGTTTTTTCAATTTCTCATTGAAACAACTACGGCTGCAACAAACAATTATTTTCATTGACGATTAATCTGTCAATTATTTTCTTGATTAATCGATTAGTTTTTTGGTCTATAAAATGTCAGAAAATGGAGAAAAACGTTGATCAGTGTTTCCAAAAGTCCAAGATGACATCCTCAAATGTCTTGTTTTGTCCGCAACTCAAAGATATTCAACTTACTGTCATAGAGGAGTAAAGAAACAAGAAAATATTCACATTTAAGAAGCTGCAATCAGAGAATTTAGAAAAAAAATTTCTTTAAAAAATCGTTAAAATTATTCAAAACGATTAATCAAATGTCAAAATAGTTTATAGTTGACAACTAATCAATTAATCGGAGCAGCTCTAGAAACAACTGGCTGCTGCTTCGTATTTATGGATAGAGGCATACAAGTTTCAGCCTGATTTTTTTCTTTTTGCGAATATAAACATTTTAAGATTACAATATAAAATCACTCAGATTATGATCTAAAATTTGTACAATACAATGAATACCACAATGTATGCCCTTATTACTAAGCAACAAGGGAATATTATACCTCATTAATACAACACAATAGAATTGTTTTTTTTCTGTGTGTACAAATGTCTTGTAAGTTAAATACAATTTTATTTTTTTGCGCAAGCTTCTCTTGAATTGATAAATATATAGTGCTTTATCATTAATCAAACGTAATTCATATACTGCATATAACAAGTTTTCATAGCATAAAAGGACCAAATGACAGGATTGGTGAGGAAGCATATATGTTTAGGTTTAAGTGAAGGACATTTTAGTTTTTGTTTCTGTTCCCCAAAACATTTTGCAATATCAACGCTTCTTTCTGAGTCATCCTGCGTGTAATTTTGTATTTTAAAGCAAAGCAACAGCCAGAACAGCTTTAATGACGGTTCTGTTCGTGTCTCAGAGAAAAACAGAGACAGAGAAGCACAAAGACCTTGTTAGTGTACACCTAAGGTGATATTGATTTAGCTCCGGTGAAACTCATCATGTAGGCTTGACAGCTGGGAGAGGATAACATACTGTACTGTCAAAGAAGACAGTGTTCGACTGCAACAGATTAACCTCAAGTGTCAACACTGGTATGAGGCTGCTATATCTGGAGATTGTACAGTATAGACGTACACATCGTGACCAGTGTTACCTGAGTACTACTTAAAGAGAAATGTCAGTTCCAAGCTGATTAAATTAATCTTTAACCTACTACCAATAGTTGAAAAAGACAATAGGGATTTCAGGATTTAAAGAGCTCCATCTAAGAACGCCAATCTTATTGTACACATTATTAACATCCAGAATTACATCTTTAATTACATTGTCAGAATCTGTCTGCCAGGACCAAAGCCTCACAAAATCCATATGACAAATTAAATTCCTGATGTGACAAGCACAGAGCATTACGTTTAAGTTAGGGATTAAGATGAATCAATATAAATAATAAATAACACCCCCTGGCAAAAAAACTGTTACATGAATAATCTAATATCATATACAGTAAGTTCCTTCCAATAACTATTTTTGAACTGAGCCTTTCTAAGGTTATTTTAAGGTCTGTCAAAGTTAACGCAATAATAACGCGTTAACGCAAATTTGTTTTAACGCCACTAATTTTTTTAATGCAATAACGCAATCCATCTTTCTGAGGTTGTAGTGGGCTCAGTTTTAAAGCTAGAGTGAAGATACTGGTATCATATGAAACTAGAAAGCTAAGGAATCCATTGGTACCAACCATGTCATACTAGCTTGTTGGGAAGGAGGCTAAATAACACTCCAAACTTACGCTAAATTTTGGCGAGGAAAAACTTGCATTGCCATTTTCAAAGGGGGACCTCAAGATATGTGAATGAAAATGAGTTCTATGGGTACCCACGAGTCTCCCCTTTACAGACATGACCACTTTATGATAATCACATGCAGTTTGGGGCAAGTCTTGAATTTCCCTCGAGATCAATAAAGTTACTATCTATCTATCTAGTCAAGTCAGCACACTGACACACTGACAGCTGTTGTTGCCTGTTGGGCTTGAGTTTGCCACGTTGTGATTTGAGCATATTTTTTATGCTGAATGCAGTACCTGTGAGGGTTTCTGGACAATATCTGTCATTGTTTTGTGTTGTTAATTGATTTACAATAATAAATATATACATACATTTGCATAAAGCAAGTATATTTGCACACTCCCATTTTGATAAGAGCAAATCTCTCTTTAAGGTACATTTTAAATAGAAAAAAAAAAAATTGTGATTAATCTGTGATTAATCGCGGTTAAATATTTTAATCGACTGACAGCCCTATTGATTTTATCTGTTTACTCCAAACGTGAACTGGCTATACGTGAATATTTTTTAAGAAAGAAAACTGGTTCAGGGTGGAAGAGGACATCCTACAAGCTGAGAGGTCACGACTGTTGTGCTGGAGGTTTAACTCACCATGAGATACCAGAATGATATGCATCAGAAGGACTGTCAACATTACAGACCGAAACCTGTAGAGAAACAGAGAGGGGATAAGTAATGGAGGGACGGACAGAGAGAATGAGAAACCTTAATACTGCAGGTGTAAAAAAAAAAAAGCAAAAACCTTAGCAATCTACATAGTGAGAGAGAGAGACGAGATACAAATGAAGATATAAACTGAAGGAGTCAGGTATCAAGGGAAGTAATAGATGATTTAGTTGCTGCATAAACATAACACGGGTGTAAATGATGGAAACGAAGCATTCAGTTTTTAAAAGATTTTAGCAATATCTTTAATCTTTTCCAGCGTTCTAGCGAATACGCGGTGACACATTTAGAATTAGCTGGAAAAGGGAGCAAAATCTGCAGGTTATGCATGACATACAACAACCCATGCTTAACGAACAAAAGACCGATTACATCAGAGCCGGGATGATGGGAGAGCAGTTGGAGGTGTGTGTGCCACTGTGAACGGCCCAGTGCCAGGAAACGTGGGTTTGACACAGTTATACACTGGAAGAACTGGTGGACCAACTTCTCTACAGACGTAATGACTCATCAGACTCATTCTCTGGTGTGAAGCTTTGAGACACAAGACACGGGTCAGCAGTTCACATTAATGGCTTTTCAGAACCGATTTCCATTTCATACAAGACAAGACAACTTCTTTGACCAGCTAGTTTTCACTCTCTTAGTCGCACCATGTGAAGTTCAAGCGCTACAGCTGCCTCAGTTGTTGGGAGTGTCCTGAGCAATTATCATATGAATAATGCTGTGGGATTATTCCTTATTTCATGGGCTACTTTGGGATTTATACTTTATTATTACATATATATAAAAAAGCGAAGCATTTGAATACTGATTTGGAGGTCGATTACCATGGCAATGGTCGAAGCTTCGAAGCATTCAGGAAAGCCCTAACATTAACACACATATTTTGGACATATATTGGACTACCATCTATGTACATAATTACACATATTCTCCATACATTATACAATGTTTGCACATTCCTGTGCAAAACTGTACAGCTCTTTATTTTTAAAAACAAATAAATTGTACATATACTGTACAGTATATATACATATATATATGTATATATATATATACATATATATATATATATATATACACATATATATATATATATATATGTATATATATATATATATGTGTACATATACTGTATATATACATATATATATATATTTTTTCTTATGTTTTTCTCTTACTGTGTTTGATGTAATGCACCAAAACAACAAGGCAAATTCCTTGTATATGAAAACCTACTTGGCAATAAACCTGATTCTGATTCATTAAATTATGTGTTTCATTTGATTACAACGCAAGATGTTTTGAAAAAGGGAAAAAGTCCAGAGTGCTCGGAAGTTCAAATCAGTGTGATGGAGGTGCTTTTTGGTGGGGTACACAAAGTTTCAAAAAAGGGGGAATTCCAAGGCACTCTTCCTGGCAAAAAATAAAAAGCCTTTATTCAATTGGCTATTTCATGATGAAATGCTTAAAACAATGCTGGTACGTGTAAGATTGGGTAACAACTCATAAAAAGGGAAAGCTGTGTGCTGAGGGTTACACCCTGAAGAAGGTTGTTTGTGCCGCTACACGTGGGTTGTTACCCAATCTTACATGTACCAAGATGTTGTGAATTAGAAATTTACTGATTTATTATCATAAGCTAGCAAATTCTACAAAGCACTTTCAGATAATGTTAGTGTCATGCCATGACCAATTTCAAACAACTGTTTTGAAATTCACCACCTCACAAAAAATACTGTAATACTTACATTGTAGTGGTCATAGCGTGAGCATGGCCTCGCTGGGCTTCGGCTGGGGTGAATCTCACTGAGGAGAGAAAGAGAGAGAGAAGATTACTTTTCATGGGGTTGAAGCAGCACTGCAAGATTGAAGACCTGTGTCGTGATTGGAATAAATAAGGGTATACAGATTGGGAAACAGGACTTGAATGAAAAAAAAGCAAGAGTAGAACCAAACGGATTGCAAAGGCACTTTTCCTGGTGGTGGCATTAAAAGACATTCTCGGACACATCCTAGTTCAGAGGCAGATCTCTCACTGAAAGCGGCACCTCCCACTCTCCCTCTATTACTTTCTGTATCAGAAAACATGGACTCAAAAAGCAGGACTGAGAGGCAGAGCAGTTGAAAACAATCAATGGTTTACTTGGCTAGGTTAAAGTAGAGTTTAGCAACAGGTAATCAGTGAGTGAGGGCAAACAAAACCGGGAACAGGCAGGTAATAGTACATTAGATGATCTGCCTAAAGACTGGCAGAAGAGGGTTGGTATATATGCAGGGAAGCAGGGAATGGGGATCAGGTGACTGTGGGAACACACTGAGGGTAACTCGAGGGCAGGAATTGACTGACAGAAGAGATTAATGACTGGAAAAACAAGCAAAAATTACGAAACAGAGCCGTTGGCGTTGAGACACCTTCACTGATTAAATACTGTAGAGCTGCTGTTCACTCATGAGAAGAGCAAATTCAGGCACGGAGCATGAGGAAGGTCTTTATTTTCTATCGAGGACATCATCATATGACAGAATCATTTCTTAGAACGACAACCGCACAGTTAGATAACAAGATGCTGCTGTATTTTATTCTTTTTTTCTTCCAACCCGTCATTCTTTCGGGACATTTTTCCCACAAAAGTGTGATCATTTCTTCTCAAACATTTCTCCTCTAATGAATTCATGCTTAGCTTTACTTTGATCGACACGGCGCTTCATTCAAAAGCTGCTCGTTATGGTGCCAAACGAGAGCAGCAAGGCAATAAATGAATGCAGTCTAGTCTCGCACAAGCAAGTGAGCACATGTATTAATTCATTGATATGCTAGACCAACACAAGCACAGCATGCAGTGAAAAACACCACCATGGACATGCTCAAGTGTGTATGTGTGTTTCTGCCAGGAACTTTGTGTCCAGTGTGTGTGATAAGGTGATCATTTGCAAATCAATTTGTAAATGTGTACTCAATCTTGGCAAAGTTTAGAAGAATCTGTCAAAGTGTACAGTCTGTATGTGTGTGTGTCTGCAGCGCAAACAATAACAGACTGGAACGGAGGTTGTAAGATCCAAATGACACACATATCTTTGGGTTTTGGACTAAACAAGACATTTAAAGACATCACCTTGGACTTTGACCAACTGGGATGGACATTTTTTTTACTATTTTCTGACATTTTATACACCAAACGATGAATTAAGAAAATAATCGACAGATTAATCGATAATGAAAATTATCATTAGTTGCAGCCCTACAATAATTTGAGGGATGCAAAGTAGCGTCATCAGCATGAAGAGAGACTGCAGGACAAAATAACACCTATGTACATCAAACACCTGCCATCACCTTCAGGTATTCAAAACAAACATTTAGAAAAACAAGCAGAAATGTCAATCCTAGCCTCAGGATGTAGCGAAAGACGTCACACCCATTTTCATGTGCATGTTAGATGGAAAGATACAGCATCCTGAGTTCTTTATTAGCACACAAACTTTCAGCCTCTGTTCTATCAAAACCAGCTTTATAAGATAAGATGAGACTTTATTGATCCCAAGAGGGGAAATGTAGGAAGGACAATAAGTAAGTGATATGGATAAAATCCCCTATCACGGTATATATGATTTTATATTATGATGATATCAACATATATCATGATCTAATGACAAACTGTTCATGGATAAAATAATCAGATAGTAATGTATATTTCCCATAAATTCAATATCTGACAGGTACATTTTCACATTGATGCCGAAATCCAAGCCATGCCATGAAGCACTCCTGCTCACTGATTTGCACCACCGCCTACACAGTTTTAATCTAATCAGAGATATTAATCCGATAGCTGTCACAGTATCAAATTTACATCATGCCATAGTATTTATCATCATATCGCCTAAGTCTAGCGAGGAGCAATCTCAAAGCCAATAGCGAGTAGTAGTCTTATCATAACAACGTGGTTCAGTTAGGATTTAAAGCTTTAAAGAGTCAACTGTTGGTTTAACAGGTGCTCTTGTGTTTCTGATGCATAATAAGCATTACACAACAGGCTATTCATATTCATATACTAATACTGAACTAGCTAAGTAAGCCAGTGGATGTTCCAAAGTTACTCAGGTTGTGAAACCTCAACCACCAGGACGGGATGAATGAACAGAGGAAAGGGACGGATGAAGTCCACACTCATGATATCTTGTAAGTGGACTACATATGTTCATATTATCATATTTAAATACGTTGGGGGTAGTAGCCAAACATTCAATGATGTAAAAAAGATGTCAAATTTTGTTTTTAAAGTATCTTGCAGCCTTTGTGGTGCTATAAAAATACTAGGGCTGTCAAAGTTAATGCAATAATAACACCAATTCCTTTAACGCCTTAACGCAACTTGTGATTTTTAGGTTGTAGCAGATTTTAAAGCTAGAGTGAAGATCCTGGTATCATATGAAACTAAAAAAATTAAGGAATCTATTGGTACCAACCATGTCATACTAGCTTGTCATGAAAAGGCTAAATAACGCTTCAAACGTACGCTGAATTTTGGCGAGGAAAAACTGACATAGCTATTTTCAAAGGGGTCCCTTGAGCTGAAAATGGGTGGATACCGACGAGCAGTGTCAGAACACTTGAATTTGCCCTTTTATGATTTGAGCATAGGGTTTCTTTCTGGACAACATTTGTCATTGTTTTGTGTTGTTAATTGATTTCCAATAATAAATATATACATACATTTGCATATTTGTCCACTCCCATGTTGATAGGAGTATTACATACTTCACAAATCTCCCTTTAAGGTACATTTTGAACAGATAAAAAATGTGCGATTAATTTACGATTAATCGCGATTAAATATTTTAATCGATTGACGGCCCTAAAAAATACACTTCAAATCAGTACTGACAGCTGATGCTCAGTGTCTCTTGTCATACCTCACTCAAGAACCAGCAATGATGGGAGAAAGTCAAGCTTCCTAATAAAAAGTTGGCAGCCATCTTTGCTCCTGCTTCCTCACTTTCTTTGGAAACAAGTATATAATATGTATGTATATGAATATGAACTTCTCTTGACACTGCACTATTTCAACGGGTAGTACTTTTTTTTTCTTTTCTTTTTCTTATGTTTCTTTTTTTTGTTTATATATGTTGTTGCTGCTGTCTATATGTCCCTTTACAAGTATGTGTATGTATTCCTTTAACCTTAAATAAAAAAAATAAATAAAAAAAATAGGCTTGGATCAAGACAACCACCTGAAACTATTTTCCACATGCACAAAAAAAGGAAAGCTGTGCCCCTCTGCTCCATGTCCTCCAAGGACTCCACCTCTCCAACTATTCATCCAGGGTCTGACTCACTAACCCTGCCAGCCTCAAGCTGCTCTGCAATGGAGGCGCGCCGGGGCTTGTTTCCACCCATCAAATCACAAGCAGCTTATTTCTGGCAAGTTTTTCTCTTTTCTATTTAGGGGACAATGGCTATTCTCTTCCTGACGAGTTGAAAAGTGAAACATGAACAAGAAAAAATGAGGAAATGATGAAATGCAACAAATATTTCTCAATGGAAAAAGAATGAAAAGTTGAATGAAAGAAAAGAGAAAACTCACCAACAATGCTCTGCACTTTATCTATCCATCTATCTATCTTATAATAACACATCTGTGAAGTGCATCATCAGTGGAGCTTAAATAACACAGAAATGACAGGAGAAACCTCAAAATACATCAGAAGAAAACGTTAAAGCTGTCCGTTTTACACCACCTGTGTGTGTGAAAAGAGAGGCGGAGAGTCGGAAAGGTCACAAGAAGGGTTGGAAGCCAAAAACCACAAACTCGTCATATTATGTGGAAAGTGAGAACTAGATCTAATTATCTATCTATCTATTAACACATTTGTAAAGTGCGTCATTCATCAGTTGGAGCAAAACCACAAAATACATCACAAGTGAAAAACATTCAAGCTGTCAGTTTGACAGAAGTGGGAGAGTAATTCTTCATCACCTGTGTGTGTGAAAGAGAGACAGAAAGTCTGAAAGGTCACAAGAAGGGTTGGCAGCCAAAAACCACAAACTCATCATAGTATGTGGAAAGTGATAACTAGATCTATCTATCTATCTATTAACACATTTGTAAAGTGCGTCATTTATCAGTTGGAGCAAAACCACAAAATACATCACAAGTGAAAAACATTCAAGCTGTCAGTTTGACAGAAGTGGGAGAGTAATTCTTCATCACCTGTGTGTGTGAAAGAGAGACAGAAAGTCTGAAAGGTCACAAGAAGGGTTGAAAGCCCGAAACCACAAACACATCATGATTAGAAAGTGAGAAATAGGAGGCTATAATAATGAAACTGTGTCCTTACATCTCTCCTGGCAGGTTTTCTTTTGTCCCAGTTCATCCAGGTGAGTTTAAATCCTCGATGCAGATCTGTCAGAGTCCACTTTCCAATATTTGAGTCTGAAACCAGCAACAACAATGATGATGATGAGAGGATTTCCTCCAAGCACAATGGGTTTCTCTCTCACACACACTCTGCTGCTGCTTCCCTGACGTATGGAGCCCAGCTGAGCCTCCCGGTGTAGAGAAATGAGAGTGAACACAGCTGAACACTGAAGAGGAGCTGATAGAGGAGCTGAGAGAGAGAGACGAGGGAGCCCTGCCCACCGTGATGCGTTCAGGAACACCTCCGGAAATCCTACCACTCTGGATGCACCGTTATAGGCATGTACAGTAGAACATCTCTGACGTCTCCTCTGTCTAACTTTTATACTAATAGTA
Organism: Sebastes fasciatus; assembly: GCF_043250625.1. NCBI lineage: Eukaryota > Metazoa > Chordata > Actinopteri > Perciformes > Sebastidae > Sebastes > Sebastes fasciatus. The sequence goes on from NC_133799.1 coordinate 8,517,165, forward strand.
CACTTGAATAAACTTATTTTTGGTAAGAGTCCAACTTTTAGCTTGCTTTGTTTTGAGCTGTCACCAAAGGGAGTAGCCACATTTTTTTGCATTTATATATTTTTTTACAAATAAGTGAGTTTGCAGCTGTGCACTTGAATCTGTAGTGGTAATTCTTCTGCTAATGAATACATAAATAAATACTTAAAACAATCTGTGAGGTGTGAGTTAATCTGCACGGTTTGAAATGTCACCACATTTCAGACTTCTTTTCTTAAGAGAATTAACACTAAATCCTGCATTTTTATTTAGGTGATTATTATTCCCATCATGGCATAAGACAGAGCTAGAAAAGGCCAACTTACACACAGGCACTTTCCAAAAATTCACAACGATACTTAGAGATTTGACACTGACCTAAAGGGCAAATCATGTTTTGTAAAATGTGCTGTTCACTTATCTTTCAGTCTACAAAGCTGTACGTGATGATAAGTCGACTGCTGGCAACATGAAGAACATGATACTAAACGCTTTAACGTCTTTGTCTTCCTCTGAATGACACTCCCTTCTGTTTTCTGTATCTCTTCCTCTGAAAACAAAAACTGACTTCTAGGGAACTACACTTCAGCCTCACAGTTGTTACAGATGTTAGTCACACAGTCTTGTATTTGCATGAAACAGGAGTCCACCCATTACAGTGAAATAGGGACAAACGCAGGTGCAAACGGTCTAGTAGTGGATTAGTGATCTCATGCAAGCTTCTGCGTACACTCAACTTCTTTCTTTTTTAAAAAATGCTCCTAAAAAGCCCACTGTTTTAGTCCTGGAAAAAATTCTCCATCCAGATGTGGATCCTTGGCCACACCACTAAGTAAACCTACTTTTCCAACTGAACAGACAGTTCAGTCAATAATGGAAAGTATGTCTGGGTCACTATTAACATTACAGGGAACTCCACATATAGAAGAGTGAATAGTGAATGAATTTGTTGTCCTGGAGATGTGGCCTGAAACTTGTGTGTTATATTTATATTTTCCCAAAACATAAAAATACAGAACACACTTTATTACTGTAAAGCTGCCTGGTGTCCATATATTTCTCCAGAGGTGCATTTTAGATGGTTCATGTCAACGGAAAACACAGGTATTGTCTGTATGAAGAGAATAAAGGTGGACATTTAGAAATGAAAAGGGCAATGCTCATTTGTGCTTACAGCTTATCAGTGTTTCCCACAGGCTTCACATTTATTTGTGGTGTTGACCCTGCAAACAGCATTGGATTCATAAACCGGATAATGACTCCACAGATTTGCACTTTCACCTGCAGTTATATACAGTATTTTTATATAATAATATCAGAAATATTACAAAATCAATGGTTGAACTGTCGAGATATGGATATATATTTACAGTTGTGACTAACGATTGACACATTAACCAAAGCACATTTATTTAACAAGGAAGAATAATTACAAATGCTCATTTACTACTGTTTGTCTTCTAGTGTTTTGCATGGTTTCCCACCTCTCTTTCTTCTCACACGATCAATACAAACAGGTTCAATGTAGTGTTCCCATCAACACATCTGGCTGCTTGTGTCAATAGCTGTCTGCACGGCTGTACCCAGAACTGGGACCTGCAGAAATTATCACTGTGTGATAACAAATAATGATTAAATGAGATTAAATGTAATATAACCACAACAGTAAATCACTGGCTGTCAGACAGATATGATGTGTGGCATTATGGGAAGTGTCATATACTGGTGTTACCGACAGTGATTGTCAGAATAAGTGGATATCAAGATGACAAGCTAATGGCTGGTCAGTCTGTTTGTGTCAATGCTGTTAATTCATAATCCCACACATAACATGTTTATGTGATTATATGCTTTATTGGTATGCTGTCATTGGATACTCGGTACTGCAGGAGATTTGCTTGATGGCTTTCAAAGGGCACAGTGTATGTACCACAGACTGTACATAAGAAGTGGACTTAGTCACCCATTAGTTTGTGGACTGCCGTTTTGAAGCCTCGAGTTCGGCATTTTGGCTGTCACCATCTTGATTTTTTGCAAACAGAAGTGACATAAGAGGGTGGAGCTAAGTACAACCGAACACTGAATAGGACATTTTCAGTCGACCAAAAAGGTTATAATTAACTTTTTATAAACTGAAAACATACTGTGAAATGGTTGTACAACGAAAACACAGACAACTCCCAGACAGAAAATTCCAGTCCCCACATGGTTAAGCATTTATTTTAGTGCTAGACTTGATTTTAGGGTCAAGGTTGGAAGTATCCATCCATCCAATTAATACTTTGCACAGTGGCTGAGAAGCAGGGGACACTCTGGAAAGGTTGTCAGTCATTAACAGTACAGACCAGAGGTGCTCAAACTTTTTCCCTTGGAGGGCCAAAACTGGAACTCAATGGTGGGCCACGGGACAAAAGTAAAAACCTATTCTATTGTATTGTATTGTTAAGATGCAAAATGGTACTAGGATCCCAAGTTTCCCTAAATTAATATAATTTTAGCTTTTACATACTTAACTCCTTAAAACCCACCTGCTGAATACAATTGGGCTCATTTCCTGTCATACCCAATTTATGCGATTCCAAGACTGTTTAGGGACCACATATGCAGAAATATTCATGCCAGTTTTCAGTTTTAGACTAATTTTGGAGCTTTAATTAGCCTCCTTCCTGCATGACATGGTTGGTATCAATGGATCCCTACTTTGTAGTTTCATATGATACCGGTAACTTCACTCTAACTCTAAAACCGAGCCTGCTACAGCCTCCGAAAGACAGTAAAGCCGTCGGGTCTTTTAGTTAAAAGAAAATAATTCGCTAACATCTGGTGGGCAAAATCGAAACCTCATGGCGGACCAACTTTGGCCCACGGGCCCCACTTTGGGCAGACCTGGCTCCTACTTTCTTTCACATATGGACAATTTGGAGTTTCCAATTCATCTCACCTGCATGCCTCTGGACTGTGAGAGGAGAGCAGAGCATCTGGAGGAAACCCAGGTACAAAGGACACAGCTGGCTGACAGATTTGGATTCTGGACCTTCTTGCTGGGTGGCAACCGTGCTAAACACAAAGCCATTATGCTGCCCAGATTGGACCAGACTGAGGTTACATTAAGGTTAGGTATGGAGCAGTTATGGTTAAAGTTAGGGTATAAGCTTCCAGGGAATTAATGCAATACAATGCCCTCACAAGTATAGTAGTACAGGTTTGTGTGTGTGAGCGACGGAGTGAGATCCTGCCTGCAGTCACGATCAAACTTTATGACGTAGAAAGGATGCGTCATTGTGTTCTTGCATAAATTAGTGAAGGGGAGGAGGTTCATTTGCAAATGGCTTTCCTTGATCTGCGTCACGACGGAGGAACATCTTTCACAGCCTACTGATCTTTATAGAGATTGATTTTGCTCATTACTGTGAGCAGCCTGTTGTTGCTCTGTCATTGAATGCTGCAGTGTTAAAAGCATCTGGTTTCACACATATCCCAAATCCCCTCAGAGTTAGTAAGAAAAGAGCTTTTTTTCCTCTGCTATTAAAACATCTATTTTGTTACACTTGTTAATTACAGTCATGTTATTGTCGGATGATTTGTGATCGCAAACATGTCCCGGTGTCATCTGCTTTCTGTCAAACCAACAAACTGGCATGAATAAGTAGAAAACTGCCACTGATGACAGAATGACGCCTAATTTATGACTTTAAACATCATCTATTAAAAAAAAAAGCACATGCTAGACTCTTACTTTGGAGCCTTATTAAAATAGTTGAAAAATACTTTTTGATGGGAGTTATTTTAATAGTGGAATAACATGAAGACAGATGGTTTTATTCACACCGTTACCGCCGACATTACTCATAAAGTCAACATACTTTGGATTCTAGAAAAAGACAAACATGCTGGCAATGAGGTTATCCCTGCACACCATGACCACTAAAGCACTTTCATCTGTCCACCATTCCTACTTCTGCACAACATTAAAGCGATACATAAATATGAGATTCACACAGCCTACTACACAGTACACATTAGGTCAAAATGTAAGGTTCACTGATCAGACAGGGATGTGAAAGAGAGCGTGAGCAAGGAGAGACACTGCTGCAGCGTCAGCAGCCTCGCCTATAGAGTATGAATTCAACATGAGGAGATGATATCATTCCCTCCAATGACATCATCCCAACCTGTGTGTAAGAATGACATCATCCTCCTGGTATGTAATCCCCATGTGAAGATATTTGTGTGGTGCAAAATAAATTAACAAGTAGATGAATAATCAAAATCTGATAGTTATCCATGACTGATCAGTGACACCAGGAGACTAATAAAGGGCAACTACTACATGAATCTGATCACCATGTCAGTCATCATTCACAGACTATTCAAAGACCATTTTGGTAAGTTTCAGCAGCATGTTATAACCTGTATATAAACACTTAATATATGTTTGTTCAGCTGCTGTTATTCATTTTACATTTATTTATGTCATCATGTTAAGGGCATATGCTTATTTATTTATTTATTTATTTATTTATTTATTTATTTATTTATTTATTTATTTATTTATTTATTTATGTATTTATTTATTTATTTATGTGTGTATTTAGTTATTTATTTATTTGTTTCTTTTTTCTATTTGTCATGTTCTACTTCATCTCAATCATTATTGTTATTTGTAATAATAATATCAAATCTCAAACAGTATCCGGTGCACTTTGGTGGCAAGAACTGAAGAAACCATTAAGGTGTGTATCTTCATTCATTATTTATTTGTCATATATTTCTGGTCTTGGGCATTTAATATTTCTATATTAAATATATATATATATATATATTAATATTATCTTTCAGCTTGTGACACTAGTACTTGTTGTTTTCTGACTATTGCGGTCTCCCTTGAGAGGCTGTTTCCTAGCGGTGCATTCACAGATGAATCTTATTACATATTCTCTTTCCCGATGTGTGTTTAAAATTGGCATTACTGCTAGAGTGATTACACTGATGATGGCTTATAGCTGAAACACGTTAATTTTTGCCCACAATAAACAAAGAAAGACTCTTTATTTGTTTCTTCTAGAGTTCTTACACCTATAGATGATGCATTAGGGGTTACAGACCTAGTATGGTCATATACAATGAATATAATCAATGACAATAAAGTATAAGAAAAGTATCTTTGTTTATTTACTCTATGAGTAAGCAGATTGTGAGTTAACCGAGTTAAATTCCTTGTATGAGTGAGCATAATTGGCCTTTAAACTTGATACTTATTTTCATTACGTTTGAAAAATATCATCCGTTTGACCCCTTAAATGCCGCCCACCAAGACATTTTTATTTCACCCAGGTTCAAATATAGTCCTGTCACTGTTAGAACATGTAACATTATTCATTATCATTATTCCCATGTCATCATTGCTCAGGGTGATAATCTGACAGCAGAGCTACGGTGTCATCACTCACTACAGTAGATGAGTTAAGCTTATTACACTGCATCAACATTATGAGTTGACTCCTTCTAACAAACGGCCTCCCGGCCTGCAGCATCTCTGCACCTCAGGCACCTCAGACGCTCATGAATAATTAATCAGATGCTGCACACGAGACAAAAAAATCCTCACGGGGACGGGGGGATTACATACCAAGAGGATGATGTCATGCTTGCAGACTGGTTGGGATGATGTCACTGAAAGGGATGATGTAATCTCTTTATTTCAAATGCATATGTGATTCTGCTGCAATGAGATTCACCTGCCAGCAGCCCCCTTTCATATTCAATCTCTTTGTTCACTGAAGGATGCATTGTAACTTGATTTAAATATTTCTTATCGCTTAAGTGCTCTTTTGTGGAAGGGCGGAAATAATGTCAGTCGAAGGGGCATTGTTATAGAGCATGCTCTCCAGGAATTACCTCAGAGGCCATGGGAACTGGGTTTAGGGGTATATAGGTTGATTTTTTTATTTTGTTTATTTTAGTAAATAAGCACAAAATGTTAAACTATCCACAAAAGCATAATATTGATCGATTCCTTTAAAATCCTCACAATATTCAGCTTTAATTGAAAATGTATCCGAACCTAATCTAGTCCAAATTTAGCTTCCTGTCCCAACAGCTGTACCTTGATATCAGAAATACAGTGTCTCCTGAATAAAGCCGACTGTTAGTGTGAATAAAGACGTCTTGCTTAGTTCAAGACCAAACAGCAAATACTATAACATGTTAAAGTAAAGAAGGATACATCATTCATCAGGACCAGTGAGAGGTCAGTACCCTCTGCTGGGATGCTCACTGGTCTGCTGATGTCTGAAAACTCAAAGTAGGTCATCCTCGTAATGCTCATTTCCTCTGAGAGGACCGAAGTGACCAGAGAGAGGAAAAGGCCGAAGTAGATCAATCGAGCACAATCGCTAGTTTGACCTTCTACAGTACAAATGTAGATGTAACGTAAATGTTCTTGTCAAGAGCCTTTTTGTACATTCATTCCACTCTTTTCTAATAGTGGAGCACAGCAGGTACAGTAAATTAATCTAACTTCCGACGCCAGTGTGCAATGCCAAAACCTGATATTGAGGTATAAAAAAAAAATGATTTGACCGCACCGTCCTGCACTTATCATTTAGTGATCTGAACAATCTTTCCTTCTGAGTTTAAAGCAGTAGTGGGTAGAATTGATGCAAATATGATTTAAAAAAACGGTCACTATATCTTGACAGTAGTACATGAGACTGGTAATCTGAAAAAAATCATGTGCCTCTGTGTTCTCCGGTGTCCTCTGGTGCCCCTAATGACATCTGTAAGATTTCACAGACCGGAGAAAAAACAACCAATCAGAGCTGATCTGGAGTCTGCTGTCTCTGAGCAGCTGTCAATCACTCGCAAACTCAAATCAAACGTCCTCAAATGTTTTCAGAAACATCTTGTAGTGTACTGTTTAGCTGTAAAATTGGAAAGTTTGTGAGCCATGTTGAGATCTCTTGAGGACATACCAAGCACCGCCCACCAGCCGGAGCACAGCCAAACGCTCTCTCTCTCTCTGAAATGACCTGTGATGTGCACAGCTGAGGTGAGGTGCAGAAGTCTAGTCATCTCTCACAACATTTGAATTAAAACACAGACGGACACAAAACAAGCTCTTTTATTGTTCCACTGTAAAATATACTTCCCTATCAGGCCTTCCCTGGAATTTTCTTATCGTGAACATTTGTCATGTTTGTTGTTTTCTCGTTTAAAACATCTGGTTTCCCGTTAATAGCTAAAATATTTGCAATACAAAGTTCTGTGTCCTCATATTTGTGGAAAGTCCATATACTGGACATCCTTATTTCCATTGGCATCATGCCCAGGATAACTATGAATATCCTTGTTCCTGAGAAATGCAGCAGCCACACTGACAGAGTGTTCAGAGGAAAACATGAATTAGGCCCAACAAACACCTCTGCCTGTTAACAAGACCTCTCTCATCTCGCTTTCCTTTTTTTAAATTTGAACATCACAGAGTATGAGCTTCGGTCTGAGTGCCTGCTTATCATGCATTTACTTCACCGTCATGTAAGCAGTAGTGTGTGCTGACGAAGTTTGAGCGGGATGATGTCTTTTCCAGAGTAAAACTGTATCACATGTCTCCTCGAAAGCTACGTCTGCTGAAATACCAGCTGACCCCTGCGTTTCTCTGGAGTTCTGCTTAATGCTGCCAATATCTTTAAAATCCCACAGACCATCAGCCAGAGGACAGTAGGACCTGCTGACGTCTGCCATTCTGGGAACTGACACAAGGCAGTGGGATCCAAAAACTAAACAGTCTCATACAATTTTGAGAAATTAGTGTAAACAAAGTGGTTATGTAATCCGACGAAGTTAGGCACTTTACCAGTTTCTGAAGAGATGGTTTAAAATCTGAATTTGAGCTTCTGCTGTGTTGCTTTCTTACTGGTGGGACATGTCAAACTCATTTGTATAGCATCTTTCATACAGGTTCGTACAATTCAAAGTGCACAGTGATGGGTTGATATTATTCAAGCAAAAAAGCCCCATAACATACTCTTCCTTTAAACTTAATATCAGGATAATCCACAGACCTCAATGTGAAAAGTGTTGTTGTTGTTGTTGTTGTTGTTGTTGTTGTTGTTGTTGTTGTTTGTGTGTGATAAAAAAGGTCCACTTTTGCTGGCATCAGCATCGAAGCTAGTGAACCATGAAAAGTTAAGTTCTTAGTTTTTTCCCCCACAATATTGTATATTTAAACCTGCAATAACTGTTTGTTTGTTTTTTGGCCACTTGGGGGCAGCAGAAACAAGATGTAGACACAACACTGACATATTATCACCTTTTAAGTTGATATGTTGAACTTGTAACACATTCTCATCCCAATTTGTCTCATACTGACGCTTGGTCAGGACCCCATGGCCTCAATTTCTAACGCACAGCCCAGCGCTTTAAACTAAGATGCTCCACTACAGTCGCAGTAAACACGTGGTTAACGCTGTGAATTCAAATAAAAACACTTGCTTAGGTTTAGGCAACAAAACCACTTAGTTAGGTTTAAAAAATACAACATGGTTTTGCTTAAAATGACTATGCTTGTGAAGTGAAAGTGAAACTTAACATTGTGAACACACAGGGCACGAACAGTGGTCTCCTGGAGGAAAGCCCTGTGTTTGTTGGACCCATCTACCTCCCCTCCCGCCCTCTCTATGAGTCACTCTTAAAACTACGTCAGCACACTCCTGAACTTTCTCTGAGCGTTTAATAATGATGTGGATAGGTTTACACTGTAGTTACTTGAAAGCCCAGTCCATCTCATATAGATACTATAGGGTTTCCTTGTGCGTCGATATCAGACGCCAAGCAGCATGACAAGCATCAGTATTTGACGCTGTGGAAATGAGAACGGGCTGGATCTGGTTAGCAAACAGTTTCAGAGCAATATTATCTTTCATTTGGCGTCTGATTATTGTAAGTCCAATATTCACTCTCTTTTAGCTCTGTTTTGGTCTCTACCAACTCCTGAGGGAAATATCTGGCCCTTTAGCTGCTAAATGCTCTGCTGTTTGATGTTGAGCAGGGACAATGACTCGCTATAAAGCTCCATAAAGCCGAGGGAAGCTGCAGATTCAGTAGATAATTCTTTATAGGTTCTTCACTATGAGCGATCCCTTTCACATTGTCATTTGATACATTGTTATTATAGAATGATTGATTACATTTCGCTTTACAATGATTCACTTTGATTTTTCTTCTGCTCAACTCATTTTAGGACAATCACTATATATAAAAGAAAGGAAAAAATGGTAGAGGTGGAATGTTTCCACTGTTCAGTGGCTGTTTATTGAGTTAAGAGAAAAGATTTCCAATTGCAAATCTGCACATGAGACACAGCACCTGCCAAACATCAAGACCTGTTAGAGAAGAGACAGACAGGGAAAGTGTCAGAGAAGCAGAGAGGAAAAAAAGAGAGTGAGTCAAGGCAGTATGTGCCCAAACCTCCATATGGGAAAAAAACATTGAGACTGTGTCATTTAGAAGTATATGAAACCATTTGCCTTCTCTCTCACTTTTCCCTCTTTACATCCAGAATGCAAACAACGGCAACAGTGCAGACTGAGCTAACAGTGTTAACCGGAGGGGGAACTGGAGGATGGGTGCTACGCTTTCGCCTCAACAGCATCAGTTGGGACGGTGTTATCAGCTTAAACCGCCGTATGAGAGCAGTGCAGAGTTGTGAGCTAGCTGTGGGACACGCTCACATGCACTAAAAGCATGCGTGGTTGGCCCGGCTATGTCAACAAAGCATGGAGAAGCTCGGTAAACAACACACACAGAGGGAGAGCGAATTCATTCTATGCTCAGGTAGACGTCACTCCTCTATACCTTTACAAATAGTTGTTCGCTGCTTTATTAAAGATAGGGTCGACGATGTTGGAAAGCTAGCATCATTTGAAAGTAGCATCGCCTCAGGAGCTCCATCTAAACCCGTCTAAACTCACGCCCCCCTACACACATGCACGAGCACCGCCGCATCGCAACTACTTCACAGACACAGAGCGGAGAGAGGACCTCAACTCAACAACGCTACCTCATGACAAGTAACCGCGGCAGTGCTACCTTTGGCTGAGTTTTCTCTTCCATTCTCCAGTAAACTTGCGGCGGCGACGCACTTTGAGTTCAGGCTGGTTCACGCCAAGGGTAGAGTACGAGCAAGGAGGCAGGAAGACATCTGATTGGTTCTTTCCTAGCGGACCTCGAGGCAGTGATTAATTTTTACAGAATTACAGCAGCTGCAGATGACGGCTCGTTTCCGGTCCGTTCTCAGAGCTCATAAGTAATGGATCGCTGTCGGGGTGTAAAGACCATTTCAACCAATATAACAAACAGTACATACTGGATAACATCGTCAACCCTGCCTTTAATGGTATGGATATCAAATTTAGTACCTTTAATTAAATCAACAGAACTAAGCAACAACAATTTTGATTGATTTTCGATTAATCCTCAAGTCATTTATCAAGCAAAAACCGTAAACATTCACTGCTTTTCTCTTTTTTATATTATTGTAAATTGAATATCTTTACGTTTTGAGCTGTTCATTGGACAAAACAAGTAATTTGAAAATGCCAATGTGTAATGGACTTTTAAATCAATGCTTTATTCATTGAAAAAAAAAAAACAATCAAGAAAGTAATTGACATTAAAAACAAATCAGTTGCAGCCCTGCAGTACTTTACTATTTACTTTAATATTTTTTATTGCCCCTTCTTGTTTCTCTTATGGAGGTTTTCCTGAGTGTTGCAACACAACTGGACCTCAATTCAGGTCATGTGTGCACACTGTGTGTATGTGTGTGTGTGAGAAAAAACAGTGTGTACAGCCCTCAGGTCTCGCAGGAATTAACGAGACAGCCACAGCGAATAGATTTAATGGCTGTTATTAGTGGCAATACTCCTCCGCTGGATCAAAAACCGGCCTGGAAAACACACAGAGCAGTTGTTGTTGGGGTTTGTGGATGCACAACACGTGAACAACACACATTTTTGCCAGATGTGAGTTGATAACATCTGGTAGTGACAGCAGCGAGGCTCAGAGATGAAGGTTCGTGTGTGGTAACACTTAGCATCAGAAAGCAAAGCAAAGAGCCTGAGGGGTAAGATGAGCATGTCTTATTCATCTTGTGGTTCTTTTCTTTCTTTCTTTCTTTCTTTCTTTTTGCCTCTGACTCTCACCCTCTCTCTGTCTTATGCACACTCCGACATAAACACACATCAGTACAGCAGTGTGTGCGATGATGTGATGAAATGACAGCAGTATTGACTATCAGCTTGTTCTCTGCACTGCAATAACCAGATCATCAGAGTGTGATGGAGTCACTCATAAAACCACACTCACTGACTCTCTCTGGGATACAATCTCCACCTTGTTTCTGCACACACACACACACACACACACACACAACTGTTTTGTCACTTATTCCACACACAAGTAGGTTATGTGCTCGTACACTTTTCTCCTTTGAGAGACAAGTCATATTATAAGGGAGTGTGACTCTTCTTTCCATCTTCATGGGGAAAAAAACAAATATGGAACAAATTAGAGAGTTTGGCTGGAATAGAGAGAAAGTGCTGAGGCGTCCCGATGCCAAGCATGTGCGTCATCACATTGTATTATCTCAAACCTAGTGAGTCGTCTCCTCCCAGCCAGCACAATAAAGTAGGGGATCGTCATCTGGTGGCAGATCGAGGCTGTTTTAGTGCTGCTATCACCTTAGTATAATTTTTTGTGACTGCCTTGAAACCAATTAGGGTTTTATAGGAAATGATGAGCAATTTTAACATATTGTTCCTCCCTGCTGCTTGTAATGTCAGTTTGCCGTCATAACACTGTTTCTTTTAATTTCCGTTCTTTTTATTTATCCGCAAAAGTTGAAGACTGAATGAAACTGAAAAGTTGTTACCAACACAGCAACACTTCTAAAAGTCACATTGATCTAATCCTAGTACACAATAAGGACCAGAACCTGTTCCACCAAAAGAAACTAATTATCTGAGCAATAAATGCTTTTAAGATTGTTTTCTGAAATGTCTTGGATGAATTATGATTTGGCAGTCAGGGAAAGTGAAGAGAGCAAAAGGATGTAGAAATGCGGGAGTTTGATTTTATATCAAGCCACTGGGAGTCTCTTAACAGTCTGTAATTACGTTTCTACAGTATGCTCACAACTCCCCAACAACCCACTTGTGTCTCTGCATGAATTGATGTTTTCATTCAGCGCCCACTCTCACTGAAGAAGTCTGCATCAGTCAAGCAACAGGTAATGACATCCAGAGTGAGTCACACCTCTGATCTCTACCTTAATGTCTCTCTGCATCCTCTCAGCAGCATCAGTTTGGCACCCTGAGCCATTCAAAGCCTCTTATTCTTCTAAATGAAAGCTCTTTGGACATAAAGCCTGGGGAGGAAGTGTCATTTGAGCGTCCTGAAGTTTCCTGCAGTGTTTTTATGAATGAAAGCGCTACATCCGCCCTCGCTGAATCAAACTCCCCTGGCTAGTGCCATCGAATCACCCGTATTGTTTTGTTTGTTTTCCATTCAAATGTTTTCCGAGCAAACCTGGCTTGTAAACCTGGTTGTTTATTCTCAGACTGAGGCCGTTCACATTTGCTTTCTAATCAAGCTGCTCCTTTATTGAAGCTCGCCAGGAGACATTTCAGATTTCTAAATGAAAAACAAAAGTGGGCTTTAAAAAGCAAAGGAAACTGCAAATTACTTCATCTTATGTTTCTGAAACAGTCTTGTTTGTCCAGCCTTGTTTTTTGGTCGTGTCTAGAAGGTAACCCACAAATTGTGAAAACTTGCAAAAACTCTCATAAGACTCGCTGCCCATCGACCTATCCTAACCTTGACAATTCAAGGTAAGTGCCTAACGTTAACCATTCGAGGTCGGTATAAACCTGCAGTAGGCAGAATATTTTTGGCATTATTGGGCAAAAACTCCTCATGGCTCTGTTTTCAGGCTTTACAAAATCTAGCCGGTGACGGGAGACTTTGGACAATCAAAGGTCATTTCAGAAAAAGAGCGTTCCTATTGGCTGTTCATTCAACAGAGGCAGCTGTCAATCACTCATGAATTCAGATCAAACTGTCAATCTAGGCAGCGCTGATCAAATATGAATCAATATTCTGTTACTGTAATGCCTATTTCTCGCCTCAAATGTTTTCAGAAACATCTTGTAGTGTACTGTTTAGCTGTAAAATGAGAACGTTTGCTCCAGCTGGTGGGCAGTGCTTGGTATTTTCCTCAACTTATCTCAACATGGCTGCCTGGTCACAACCTTTCTAGTCTAGTTTGACCGTTTGATCGGAGTTCGCGAGTGATTGACTCGTGGCTCTCATAGACGGAAGCTGGACGGCAGACTCCAGCTCGGCTCTGATTGGTTGTTTTCCTCCGGCCTGTTAAATCTTGCAGATGCCATTAGGAGCACCTATAAAAATAACTTTTTTTTATCAGATTTTCTCCAATTCTACCCAATGCAGCTTTGTCTATTCAAGGTCAATGCCTAATCTAAACTATTTGACATCAATGCTTAACCTTAACCATTCAAGGTCAATACCTTACCTTAACCGACCATGTTTTTTTCCAGCTTTCCATTCCCGCCACATTAATGCAGCCTGACCTTTTCATGAGCTACACAAATCTAGCAATGCCTGAGGAGTCATGTGATTTTGTGTACAAATTCATGTGGTCAATAAAACAAGTTACCTCCAAAATACAAAACACAGCACAGAATGAAATCTAAGTAGGAAGCGAGGGTGAATTAATACGAGAGAAACAGTAGTGCTGAGAGTGCTTGTATATGGATGATAAATAAAGCGGTAGACAAAGTGGACATCGATAATGACAGAAAATGGGAAAAGTGGAGAATTGCGATGCGATGTGATATTTTCCAATAAGTACACATCACGTCTTCCTAGAATGTTTGCACGGCTGTACCTCTAAAAGCATTATTACCATAACACAACAAGTGAGGCAGTTTGTTGACAGACCCACAGCTCCAGAACATTTTGGTCATGATGTGCTAATTACAGTAAACTCATGTAACAGGAGACCAGAGGGACTGACAGACAGGAACATCAGCATACTGAACACATATCTGTTTGTCATGCCGTCAATGTTGGAACTCAATAAAGTTATAAAATACTCCTAAAACTTTGAAACCAGGGTTTTTTCTGTTCTGGATTTGACAGGATTTTGAATTCATCTGATTTTGTACCTGCTGACAGGATTTTAGAACGACTGTGCTCATGAGTCGAACCTCATGAGTCGAGGTTCGCCTAAACACCCTACACTCCCAGACACCAAAAAGAAAGTCTTTTTCAATTATTTGGACTTTATTTATAAGTTAGCCATTTAATTATATTCCTGCAAGTTTTTGAATTATTTAAATAGCAGCAGTTAATTCAACCAACTTAAATAACAAACAACTTTTTTCTGTAACGCTTTAGATTACAGCTCACAACGTACCATGTAATTACTCCAGAGTGTGTATCGTTACAGTGTGATGTGTTACTACAGAGGAAGGAGAATCTACGCACGCCGGGCAGAGGGTGTAAGGACGCCTGTAGCTAGACGGTGTCCATGCTGCAGGAACAACCAGGTGAGACATTTGATTCTCCAAGTTAGGATAAAGAAACTGTTTATGTTATGTTTTGTTCATAATGTAATCCCCGAGAGTATTAGGCAGTTTTACAAAATGTGTCAGTCAGTTTTTTATTTTTATTGGCCTTGAATTGAAAATCTTCACGGCTCTATCTTTAAAATCCTGTAAAATAGACAGAATCTGTGAATGGTCTTTTAATTTGAAAACAGTAGTCCTCTTGCAGTGCATCTGATGTAGATTTCTCTCTTGTGAGATAATAAAAGTATGTTGTTAAGTTAGAAGTTTACTGGAGCCTGACATCCTCTCATGTGTTGCTGACCTTCCCCAGGTGCACCAGCACTCTGCTGCTACTGCAGACTCTCCCCAAAAGAGGAAGTGGACCTCCGTGACCCGTCATTCTGCTGAGACTCTGGACTGGGTCCCCACTCCTCAGCCCTCCATCTCATCTCATCTCAGCTTCTGACATTCCTGAGTGGCTGAATCTGGTCCCAAAGCCTCTGGCCACCATCCCACCTCCTGACCTGCCGGTGGTCTCTAGTGTGGTTCCCCAGCCCTCCACCGCTCCACTGCACAATGAAAAGACCTGAGTGTCCTTAATAGAAGCTACAGCCTTAACATGAAGATGAACTGGAGCAGCACAGGGTTAAATAATCATTTACACTTTTAGCTGCTGTGTAAATTCAGCCCTAGAGGTCCAACTGAGCAAACAGTACAGAAGCCCCTCATCACCATGGAGATCTCTGTGATCATAGCCTCACCCTTTGCACTCCTATATTTTAAATAAATCCAATTGGCAGCAAAATGGGCCCCTGCTAAATGACCGTGGCTGTTAGCTCTGACACAGATTGAGAAACTGGAGTCTCTACCTCTGAGAATCTAGCACTGGACTGTCGATTGAGGCCAGACTGGACGGCTTTGGCCCGAGGCTTGTCTGAAATGTGTCTGTGGCCAAAGCACCTGATCTCAACTCGCTGTTAGTGAAGCCTCAGATACTGCAGTCTGAACAAGAGAGCTGTTTTACCATTTGTTACACAGATACTCGAGAATTGATAAAAATGATCAATAATTCCTCCAGAATACCAAATTAAGACACCAAGACCTTGAGGAACACCATAGAAAAAGCCATGCCGTGATTTGGTATCAAACACTTTTGACATTTTGAGATTTCTGCGAGAATTGCATTTTTCGGCGATTGGATTGCAAGCACTTCTGTTGTAGAAACTGCTCAGAAACCCCCTTATTGTCAATATACCTAGGAAAGCCATCCATCCCCTGAATTCCCTAGGTCTCTAGTTTGTGGCTGTAAAGTTTCATGAGGCCGTGATTATCCTAGAGGTCACCACAGGTCAATTTATACAATGAGGTCAAATTTCAAAAAATGGTCTCAATACAATGACACTATGGGGATTAACATCATCACACATGAATACAATTGGGCTCAATGAATCCACAAGAGTCTTAGCTTTACAGTGATACACAATTTATGTAATTATAGACTGTTTAGGGACCCCAGTATGCAGAAATATTGAAATACACCATTTTAGTATAGGCGAAAATAACACTTTTATACAGCATGAAAAAAACTGCATGGTTTTTGCTCCAAACTGCATGTGATTATCATAAAGTTGGCATGTCTGTAAAGGGGACACTCGTGGGTACCCAGAGAACCCATTTTCATTCACATTTATTGAGGTTAGAAGTCAAGGGACCCCTCTGAAAATGGCCATGCCAGTTTTTCCTCGCTAAAATTTAGCCCAACGACATAGTTGGTACCAATGGATTCCTTAGGTTTTTCTAATTTCATATGATATCTGTGTGTTCAGTCTAGCCCTAAAACTGAACCTACTGGAGCCTCTGAAAGACAGTAAAGTCAGTCGGGGTCGCAGGTCTCAGGGGGTTAACCTAAACCACAATCTTTTCCTAAACCTAACATAGTTGTTTCCTGTGAAGACAGAAGTTTATTTTGAAAAGACTGGAGCAGAAATTGTTATAGGCATCCCTTGTTGCTGGACATTCGTTGGAAAACGCACAAAAAATGAGGGATAACTTTTCGTATTGTAAGATATCATACACTCGTTGTATAAGAATACGTCGCCTGACTCCAGTACTTAACACAGAGACATAAGAGATACTCTCATCTTACACTTCGAAAGAAAAATAAACAAATTCCCAAAATGTAGAAGTATTCTTTTATGTATGGATTTTTAGCAGCTTCGAACTTAAAACAACAAAAAAATAATACATTTTAAATGTCATTTGTGACAAGAGGAAAAGATACCAAACTGTCACGATGTCTGTGATTCCTGTTGTACTGCGAAAACTATGGAGGTGTAGTAACAATGCAGAGAGAGAAATCAGCAGATAGACTGCAACAAAGAGCTCAGGGTAATTAATGAAAGAAAGTAAGAACACACTGAAGAGAAACACAAGGTTGAGCCCACAGTGTTTGTTCATTATTTCTCCTCACAAACAAACGGCAATGCTACAACAACTCCAGTGACTGTATTAAAACAATAAGCAAGCTCTCAATTGTCAAATCAGGTGAGCCATTGTGGGCAGCGTGCGTAGGGTGCAATTCACCTCACAACGTTTGTTCCATGTCTCATGAAGTGTTGTAATATAATATTGAGAAAAAATTACTCACCAGCTGCTCCACACCAGCAGACCTCCAGAAGTATACCATGGGAAATAAAGTTTTCCTTCCAGCTGATATCCTGATCATTTCTAGTAACAAACAGAAAGCTTTATGTGGAGCAGTGTGTCTCTGGGCATGAGGGGCTATTTCTGATCCACGGTGTCAGAATACACACCAATCACTCACAGCACTGCACACAGGCCACTGTGTGCATGCAATGCGTTTGCACTATCTGTGTATCTGCAGGTGTGTATGCACTCTAAATGTAGATGGGGATTAGAGTTTACTGGATAAAAGCCATCTCTATTTTTGTGTACATGTGCATGGACTGGATGTGTATATTTGTAGCTGTTGGTAGAGAGGGATTTCACAGAGCCGTAGATAAACACGATCACAGTGACAAGCCTACCCTTCTGTCAGTGGTCGCCTCAAATTTTCCCATCTATTCGAGGTACAGTACAGAGGGGTTTTCTGTGTGCCTGTGTGTGTAAGTGCCGAATGATATTTGATCCCATAATACCTCTGACGCACTCTAGCCAAGAGCTGCCTGACAGCAGCCCCTGATCCCGACCAGGCCAAACAAACTCTCTTTATGCTGCTTTATCAGTGGGAAGAAAAACCTCTTTAACTGAATATCATGCTGCCGCAAGATGACAGAGAACTGAGTGCCTGCACACTACAACAGATGAAGAACTTGAAGTCGTTTGTAGTGATGAACCAGTGGGCAACCTCTGGGTTGGAAAAGTTAAGCCAATGAGGAAGTGCCTTAAACTTGCATTCTTTCTAATAGCCAGCAGGGGGCAACTCCTCTGGTTGCAAAAAGAAGTCTGATTGTATAGGAGTCTATGAGAAAATGAGCCTACTTCTCACTTGATTTATTACCTCAGTAAACATTGTAAAAATGAGTTTATGTCTCAATCGCTAGTTTCAAGTCTTCGTCAATACAGTATGATGTTCATTTAGTAAACTATGGTCCTATTTAGAGTCAAATAGACCATAAAACAGGGGATGCTTTAGGGCGTGGCTACCTTGTGATTGACAGGTCGCTACCACGGCGTTGTCCGGTCTGGGAGTTGTCCGTGTTGTCGTCGTAGGGTCGTAGCTCCATCAGGAGCTGGTGGAGACCAAAAACAGAGCTAAAAGGAGAGTGAACATTGGATTTAGATTTATCGTGTGTCCAGAGACACGACTCTGAATGAATGCTAATGTTGCTCTGTATCTGCTGGATGTGTAAATAGGCAACTGTTTGCTAACACGTTCACCACAACAACAACTCTATAGGACGTCAGTGTTGTGTTTACAGCTTTTTGTGCTGCCTCTAAGAGGCCAACATTTTTTTTAAATGTGCAAAGGAAGTGATGAATAATCAAATTTAAGATTAAACATTGCATCTGCACCCACAACAAAAAGTGATAATCACATCAACCCCAAAAGAAGAAGTAGCTAAGTATAGTTTCAGAAGCAAATAGCAACAAAACCCCAACAACAGCCTTTCTATTTCAAATGACTGTAAAAATTATTATCATAGTGCCATTGTTAGTTTCCATCACAGCTGCATGTGACATTTAACCAAAGCTTGTGAAGTGGCAGAGCCATCTGGGACACCACTATTTTTAAACTGCCAGTAAGATACCAAAACTCTGCTGTTGTCAGCAGAGTTAGAAAGTTGACCTGCATGACACCTGAAGTGGTTTGAAAACACCATAAAGCCTTCACACTTATATGCCTTATATCACATCACCTGTGATTTACAGATTACAAAAAAACTCATTGATATCTTTTAAAGTACTCTAACAGTTAAGTGTACGTACATATTGTACTGTGTTACACATGGTCCACACAAGTTAGTCAGTAATCAGAAATAAGTCAGTGTTTTGTGGATCCTATTCTGCTTCTAATTTGGCTAATTAATCATTTGGCACAAAAATATCATTCGTGCATCAGTTTTTCAGGTTCTGTCGTCAGAAAATGTGACCCCACTGGACCTATCTTTTACTTTTCTTTTAGAGTTTTGTGAATTTATCTTTAAATTAAAAAATATCAAAATACATTTATGAGGTCACATTTTCTGATGACAGCCATCAGAAATGGTGACCTCATGTGTTGCTGGGTCTTCAGCTGGGAACCATTCGTCATTGATGTTTCGTCTCTTTAATCCCAGAACATGTCAGGATGGCGGGTCACAGGTCAGGGACGTCTCCCTGCAGCTGGATGGAGATAATCAGGTGGTTCCACTATGTGGCTTCTCGGTTTCTTGTCTCTTCTCTGGTGGTGGTGATTGTCAGTGGGGGAACCTTAGCTGCTCGTCAAGGTTGGCTCTCAAGACTCATGTTCTTTCTGGGAGTTGATAATCTCTATCCAGTGTTACTGATCACTGAGAGTTTAAACTTTATATATAAGTAAATCAGCTCATTGTCTGTTGTTTGTTGTCACCTGTGAAAGAAGCAATAATGCAGGAAATGCCAAAGATAATGTTGAAACTAAATCAAATGTTTCTGTTTCTGTTTCCTGTGTGAAATCTGCACTCCCAGGCAGCAATATCTGTGTCTTGGCATGCAAGATACACATTCCTCTTAATGTACGCGTGCGCACACACACACACACACACACACACACACACACACACACACGCACACACACACACACACACACACACACACACACACACACACACACACACACATAAAATATCCTTAACTCTTATTGCATCACATAGAAGGAAATTGTTCCCTTCTATCAAGTCACTACATGTAGTGAGGAGAGTTTAGGTAGACTGGGAAATCAGAGCACTTTACTGTATCTGAGTGATGTTTAATGACATTTAAAGGATGACAGAAGAAGTCTGTTCAATTGTGTGGAAATATATACTGAAAGTGGGTGATTCAGCACAAAGAGAACTGCAGTAATAAAACTATTCTCCCATAAAACAATCATAATGAAACGCTTCATCTTCGGGAGCTTCACAGAGACATAAAACACATTGCTTTTAATCGATGATTTGCAAACTAGCTCCCTAAAACATTATTTGTTTTGTTGGTCAACAACCCCCATCAACCACAGCCCCAACCTTGAGAATAGCATGAGTGAACCTGCGTTGACATTTCAGTCTGCATTTTAATCACTGGATGACGTTGCTGAGAGATTTTGAGAGTATCAGGGAGTGCAGGTCATGGGAAAATTAATTGATAATGTCACTGTGGTCTTGCTAAAGTATGTGGAGGCCAGAAAGCACTTCAAAATACAGACTCAACTAGCCTGCCTGCTGATAAACATAATGAAAATTATAACGAGAAGCAATGGATTTTAAATCAGGCTGCTTTCCTGTTTTTCCCCTCATGGTGATTTAGCCATGCTTGCGATGTAGCTTTATATGGACTAGTGCGGTGCCCTTTCGGAGCACATGCTCGTCCGGAACGGGCTGATTGCTTGGCAGCTGAGTGCTGCTTTCAGTGTTGTCGAGAACCGTAGTATGAAAATCAATTGGGCCTTTATATAGATAGATTCGTCTAGATTCACAAAATCCAGGATTTTTTGGGGGGGGATTTTAGTTTAGTATTTTAGTTTTAGAGACTTATGGTTAAAAAGTTACAGCCCAAATGTAAAGCTCATTGTTATAGCGCCACCATCTGGCCAAATTACACCACATTCAACACTGCACTGCCTGGGGTCCTGAGCAATACACCCACTAAGTGTGAAGTCGATCAGATGAATGGTTCTCGAGATCTGCAAAGATGCCCAGAGGATGAATCCTAATGACTTTGGTGATCCCCTTGACTTTATCTCTAGCGTCACCAGCAGGTCAAAGTTTCCATTTATCCGGTAAAATATGTCAACATCTACTTGATGGATTGGCACAAAATTTGGTAGAGACATTCTTTGATCCTAGACAATGACATTTTAGTTTTGAGTGAAATATCTCGACAGTTATTGGATGGATTGCCATGAAATTAAGTACAGACGTTCATGTTCTGTAGATAACTAATAACTTGGATGTACCCAACAGCTGGATTTATTACCTGCAAAACTAATGACATTCCTATCAACCTGAGCTGCACTTAGTACTAATTAGTAAATCATTGTGCTATCATGCTAACACACTAAACTAAGATGGTGGTGATCTGCTCGGTTGTTTTGTTGTTCCCCTCTTATGGTTATTGTGATTAAACAATATGAATAAACCTTCAAACAGAAAGTATTTTTGCAATAAATATATAGCATGTTGTGTCTATTATTGATATTTTGAACATTGCATATCTGGCTCACTGATTTCACAGTGACAGATGGCGCCGTAGTCACAGACTACGAAACAGCTTTTACCCACAGGCTGTCAAGTGTGTAGAACTCCCCGCCGCCCCCAAAGGCTGAGGACACTAGCTGCTGAACCATAATCATGGCACCTGCACTTTATGATAATGCACTTATTTATTTGTCTATTGTGTTTTGAATGTTTTTATGGTTGCTTTTAATGTTTGTTTTTACTGCAAAGAGCTGTTAAACTGTTTTTCGTTGTTTTCAATGACAATGACAATAAAGTCTCTATTCTATTCTATTCTATTCTATTCAATAGTACATACACGCTATTACACCACTAACAGCATACAAACACTAGAAAGCTGAACCACAGACTTTCCAAACAAATGAACCATCCAAAAATGCACAGTATTTCTATTAATGACCATTCACTGGAGAGACCACGTGAAAATGTTTATTTAATGTTCCAAAAAGACATCTCTGGGGACATGAGAGTCTCCCTGCTGCCTTTAAGATAACAACAGTGCATAGTGTGCTTGTACGACTCTAAGTTTTCTTTTTTTAAAGTTTATTTATTTACCAAACTTACTTAAGCAGAGCAGAACGTGCACTGTTTTCCAGACATATCCGGTTTCACAGGAGCACAGTTACACACAGTCAGTTCCAGCAGGAGGTCTTGTGAAGCATCTTATGGGTAAATTGACGGTAGTGCTTGACAGAGCGGGGGGGGGGGGGGCATCATTTATTCATTATCCACCTTCACAACTTCACTGCATAAAAACAATGTTCTCTCGGTTTAATACCATCTATTATTGTGTGAAAGCAAGGTGCACCCGGTCCCACTGAACCTTGAATATATTCAAAACACGTCAGGAACAGCACGTCAGTCTTCAGCTTGGCTTTAAATCGAACCTCTTCTGTTAAATGCAGACAATCAAATCTTATTGTGCAGTGCGATGACGAAGTTGTAAACAATAAGCCAAAGATGAACATATAACACTACGCTTACAATATGATCAATGAACATATAAAATCATAAATATATTGAATAAAATAGGGCACTGGTGGTTTATAAGCTACATTATTCACCTTGGGAGGGATGCACAGATGAAATCAAGTTGTTCTTTCAGTGGGCAGACAGAAAAATATGTCAGGGTTAGATGAGTCACCTGTTCAGTTATGTACCGAAGACACCGGGAGGGTTGCGGTGAGTTATGGCTTTTTAAAGTCAGCATTATTGCAGTCTAATGTTTTGTATGCTCTTTTTTTCCATTGGATGATAAGTATCTCATTCATAATGTGAGAAATATGTGGTTTAGGGGTTATGCTCCTTCTGTCAGTGTGTCGAAGTGTCCTGTAGCGGACACTTAACCCCAAGTTGCTCGCTGGGCGCTTTACAGCAGCCCACTGTACAATTTCATGTATGTACCTGTATGTATATCACAATTTAAAAAAAGTTGAACTCAAAGTATTGAAAATCAAGTTTGTTTCTCACTTTTTAGGGAATATAATACTCCAAAGAGAAGCATATAGGGGTGACCTAACAAAATTAGGTGCTCATTCATTGTATATTTATTCTTTTACTGTAATGCAGAAGACTAACGCGAGCGCAAATGTTTTGGAAAATGCATATCTCAGGCTTATTATTAAACAGATTGGTAGAATCAGGAGCAAACTATTAGAACAAATTGAACACATCATAGAAATAAGGCACATAGAGTTGATTTCAAAACAAAAGGTGTGGCTTACATGTAAAAACATAGAAAAACAGCTCCTACAATTAGATTTACTGATAGTTTCTCCATTGCATTTTCATAATTATTGTCATTTTCTTATACGTTTTATGTTAAATCTAGCACTTAGTAGCAGCAGCACCTTTAACCCTTTGTGGTGAAGATGTCTTCATTCACTGAAAAGACATCCATTTCCTTGCTGGTATCAAGATGTTTATTCAAAACTCTTTTGAGTGTGTGTAACAGCTTGACATCTATGAGAATTGTGCCTAATGGTGTACATAAAATGCTGATGATCTACATCCATCAGGGCCGAATATGTGTCTCAGGAAGTGCGTCAGCAGAGAGAGTTAGAGGAGGGAAAATCTGAAGAGTGCGGCAGCAGTAACTTTTTTTTTTAACAATGAATCATTGATTGGGGGGAGTTTTTTTCAATTACCCCAAATTTCCTCCTGGATAGTCAAACACTGACACTGCAATCCCGTTTTTCCCGGATCTGGGCCCCAGGGGAAAACTTATCCTAACCCCCTAACTGGTCACATATGAGAGGAGATGAAATCGTGAACAGCGGCATTGTAATGCAGCGTATTGTTACAGTCTGTTTTTATGAACATCAGTGTTGAAATGCTGCACCTCCTCTGAGAGGGATTATCTCCGAGATTAAATCATGATATATATTGTATCACTGATATTAAAGGAACAGTGTGTAACATTTCAGGGGATCTATTAGCGGAAATGGAATATAATATTCAGAACCATGTTTTCATTAGTGTATAATCACCTGAAACTAAGAATCGTTGTTGTTTTCATTAGCTTAGAATTAGCTCTTCATATTTACATAGGGAGCGGGTCCTCTTCACAGAGTCCGCCATGTTTCTACAGTAGCCCAGAACGGACAAACCAAACACTGACTCTAGAGAGAGACTTTCACATTTTTACCAGGCCACCGTAGTTCTCTGACACGATTGTAAAACTGCAGTAACGTGGGCCACAGAGTGCAAGACCGTTGTGCCGCCAGCCACCGTCCGACTTCCGTTGCTCCTTAAGTAGTGTTATTATGGTAAGTATGGTATCTGAGTGAGGTGAAAGGTGTCACCACGGTTTTGCACTCGGTGGCTCACGATACCGCAGTCTTACACGTCGTACACTTGGTTCAATCTACAACCCCACCACTAGATGCCGCCAAATCCTACACGCTGTACCTTTAAAGCACAAAGCAGACATTTTTATAGGTAAAAGGTTGTTGTCACATTGACTTCCAACTGACAGACATGACATGGTTTCAACTCATGGATGATATCACTAGCTGTTGATTAACAGGAGAGCTAAATCAACACAAAGTTCATGTCTAATATTCCTGTAATCACACTAAGTACATTTAGTCAAGTATTGTACTGAAGAACAGTTCTGAGGTCATATTTCCATCTTGTGTTACTCCACTACAGTACATTTGTTTGACAGCTATAGTTAGTGGTTACTTTTCAATAATGATTGATAATGGTTTTGCATTAAATACAATGCATTGTAAAAATATTAAACTCATATTGTTCCCAATCTATTTGATGATGATGAAAGCAGTGTCTGGTTGAGGCCGCTTGTCATGTTTCAAATGTCTATGAGTTTTTAGCTCTTCCATCAAAGTGTGACTTACCCTCTAAACTTACTATTTGAGGCCCTAATAGGTTAAATTATACACTTTTTTGCATCCGAATGTTGTATTTTCTTCTTTCCTATCCCATCAATCATCTCATGACCCCTTAGATTCATCTTGTGACACTTTGAAGGGGTTCTGACCCCCAGGCTGGGAACCACTCAAGCACTGATGCATCAGTATATGATAAGACATCATTCACATGCGCCTTTTTTCTGCAGAACGAGTACTTTGACTTTTATAGCCTACTTTAAGTATATTTTGCAAATAATATTTCTATACTATTACTAAGTCAGATTTTGTACAGGACTTTTAGGGTAGTTTTAGATTGTTGTACTGGTACTTTTAAATGATGTGAGTACTTGCTCCATCAATGAGCACTGCTGTAGTGTAGTTTATGTGTTGTACGCTGCTGCCCTCTAGTGATCAAAACCAAGAGACACATAAAACCTGATGAATTCTGTTTTCTGTTTACTATTTATTTGTGTGCACTGCACTTGATCATTATGTACATCCTGTAACGGTAAACAGACCTGAAAAGGAACACATGAACAGAAGTTTTACACAGTTTAGTAATACTTGAACAGCAGACAGGCAAACACATAACGTACAGTAGTCTGTATCCAAATCTGATCACTTCCATACAACTTCAAACAACACACATCCATTGACTACGATATAGAGGTTAGCTTTTTAACATAGCCGTAAGGTTGCAGATAGAGAAGTCAGTCAGCGTGGGAGCTTATGAGGGTTATTTCACATTAAGGTCCTCACAGGAGCGCATACTACAACACTTCCTGTGTCTGGTAGGTCACCAAAGAAAAGCAGTAGTCTCTAGATCAGAGTTCAACATCTTCTGCCTGAGACCCAGAGTCTTGTTCAGGGATCAGTCACTCTGTCCAGTTGAAGAAACAGCGCTTTATAGCAGTCATACTCTTTTTCTACTGGTCAGTCAAACTCCTCAACACAGATGAACAAACCGGGAATCCTCGGGAAATAATGAAGTCCAACAAAGGGAAAAAACATTATGATGGTTAACAATCTATATCTCCAAAACAGAGAGAGAGAGAGAGAGAGAGAGCATGAAAACAATATAAAGAACAGTTTATGAACATGTGAAGGCAAATATTCTGCTTAATTTACGTGTAAAATTGACACATTTTTGATAACAGATGTCAAACGTCAGAATAAAAATGCTTTTTTAGGTTTTACAGTAAAGCTCTGTGGTTAAGAGGATGTTATAGGATCATATTAGTGTCCCAATCAAACCCAAAAAGGAAATTGAGGATTGCTTCAGTTTCCGCTTGCTAAGAAGTAAATATTCTGTTTTAGCATACTGTATATTTGTCATTGGCCCATGGACTTCATCCCAGGACTGTGAAATATTTTTAATGTCAGGAAGTCAATTTCCATCATACAGAGGAACAATCACATCAGCATATCATATGAAAAGTATTGAAATCTGTTCTGGATTCAAACTATTAGAAATCTGCACCATGTGCAGCCGTGTGTGTTGCACCTCACGTTGATATGAAATGGTGTCAGTATTACACATCCAGACAAAAAGCTGCATGATAATTATAAATTAAAAAAAAGGTTCAGTGCTGTGACAGAAATGACGTAAACAAACGTAAACAAATTACATAAAGTAATACAACATTTTTTTTGCAATTGCTGCAAATCCGTGTTTTGATAAAAGCAGATATATGTATGATCTGAGTGAAATTAGGAATTTGAGATAAGAAGAAGTGAAGCACATTAATTCACTTATCAGTCTTGACAGTTTACACATCATGTTACAGTATGAGAACATTTTCCATCTCTGCAAAATCAACCTAAGACTCTGTTTGCATTGCAGGAAGTAGAAACGTCAGATGAGCAACACTATAAGTGCCATTCTGTAGTTATAGACTATAAAAGGTTATACACACAAAAAAATGTGATATAGTCTTACCAGTGTCAACTTGTTCCTTACATACGTTAGCTGATGACATGTGCAGTTCTTTCAAACCAAAATAATGCAGCAGGTCCGATACACAAAACAACAAAACGGAACAAAAATTAACGAATAAATAAATAACAATGGCTCTCCTTCAAAGCTGCACCGAGTAAAAGTTTGTGCTTTCACAGAGCTCCCTCTCAAAAATACACCGTGTGAGCGAGTACGTATGAGGCCTCGAGGTGCTCCATGTGTGGAACTGTACATGTGCTAATCCTAAAATACAGTTTACAATCCTCAGTTCCCTGCAAACAAGGAAACACACGCAGGGCTTGATCACAGCAGATACACCAATAATCTCCTACAGTAAAAACACCTTTTTGTTTATCTGTCGTATGAATATTAAGTCGGGAATTTAAATTGTAGAAGCCTTCTGACTAGGGGTGGGGAAAAAATCGACACAGCATAGTATCGCGATATTTTGCATGACAATATTGTATCAATACATGGACGATCTTCTATTATATAAACTATTAACCTCTTGGTTTAACAATCTGACGGATTAAAGCAGGCTCAGTCTTAAAAGGAGAAGGAGAACACAGTAGAGTGAAGATCAGTGGTATCATATGAAACTAGAAAAACCTAAGGAATCCATTGGTACCAACCATGCCATGTTAGAAGAAGAACACTAAATAACGCTGCAAATTTACACTACATTTTGGCGAATTGGTAATTATGGTTTTATAACCCTCTGAGACCCGCAATCCCGACCAACATTACTGTCTTTATGACAGGCCGTAGCGGGCTCAGTCTGAAGATACTGGTATAATATGAAACTAGAAAATGTAAGGATGAACATGATAGCTTGTCGGAAGAACGTTAAATAACGCTCCAAATTTACACTAAATTTTGGTGAGGAAAAAGTGGCACAGCTATTTTCAAAGGGGCCCCTTGACCTCTAGATATGTGATTGAAAACTCTGACTCTCTGAGTGAAAACTATCTTATTAGATAAAACAGATGTTGACAAACTGCATCATTTGCAGATAAAAGAGGTAATAAATCACAATATACAGTATCTTATCACAATACTCAGCATATCGTAAAATGTTTAAAATCGCAATAAGATCGTATTGTGTCTTAAGTATCGTGATAATATCGTATTGTGGTGATTCCCACCCCTACTTCTGACCTGTGTTTTTATTGTAGAGCCCGTCATTTTCAATTATCCTCAGCAGACGTAATAAATAAGGCTAATGGAGTTACTGTCAAATGCAGTAACAGCAGTTTGCTTTCATTCTCTTTGCACTTTCACAGCACTTTTAAATTAGATAGATTGTTAATTTGTACCTCTAAACAGCCTGTTTTGGATGGGAAACAGGTTTGCCAGTGAAAAAAGCTATTGTAACTTGACGTTTTCCGTACTTCTACGACCATTCCCTTGCATGAAAAACTGTGGATTTGATATGACAGAACTAATCGTGGATCCAAATTTCACACAAAGCACAACAGAATGTTTTTGTGGGTAAAAGGCTTGATTGCTGTTAAATGCTTATTTGTGCCTCACAGACTATCTGGCGCTCTGAATCTCTTATTTAGAGCAGTCTTTGAAATGCTTGTTCAATTCACTCCCTGATGTGTTTTTCTCTTATCTCGCAGGTCCGCCGTCTCTCACTCTTTTTTGATCCGTCTCCTCTCAATCAAGAGTTTCTTTTGTTTTTTCTAGACGTCCCGGTGACTCTGCTTTTATTGGTGGGTTGGTTTAAGGACACTCAACGAGAAAGGTCAATGTTGCACCGGTACATACAGTAGGTAGGTACATTTGAGTTACGGGGAGTCGTTTGAGTCAGTTTGAACGCTGGACGTTCTGCTGTCTTTCGCCATCTTTGCAGATCAGCTGGATGTTCTGTGTTTGTGCGTGGTGAGAAGAGAAGTACGGGTCAAAGCACAGGTATAAAGGCAGATGTTGTCGGGTGTAGTATGTTGACCAGAAATGGTGACACGTTTTTAGGATTAGATGACAGAATCAGGAGGGACGCTCTCTCCACGCTCACTTCCTCTCTATTTATTCAGTAGAGGGGTTTTTGTCCTTGGCTGTCAAATTCTGACCAGGCGTCGTTTAGTTCCATGAAAATCATCTTGGCATATTGTTCATAGGGCTGTCCCGTCGCCTGTGAGGGAAAACAGAAAAAAAACAGTTAAACCCAAGAAAATCACCTGAAAACATGTTGTAATAATTGTAATAATTGTAGGTATTTTTCCAAGTTTTTTCATCGTAAATTTAGGATTAAATAATCTCGCAAATTCATGAGGTTTATTTTTGTAAATTTGCCCCTTTAATCTCAGAAAATATCCTTTTTTTCCCTTATATTAGATATATATTATTATAATTTTAATCTCGGAAATTCTGAGTTTTTTTTACGGAACATTACCGTCCTCCTCCTGCTCCTTAATTTTTTTTTTTTTTTGCGTACATTGGCCCTGATACGTCGTCGTACACACACGTACAATATCAATGCATTCACACACAGGTGATGAACCTTTGGGAAAAAATTTAAGTGACAAATTAACAACCAGCAGGTCTAAAAAACGGCCTCTAAAGCAAAAAAACACAACCCCAAAAAAACTCCAAAACATTCTCAAACACACAGAAAACTACAAAATACAAAATTATTATACTGAATTAATTCATTTTTACATGTGTCTACACCCTGCTTTTATGTGTCCTTATATGCATTTACTTTTTATTATCCCAAATAAAAGGTGCTCATGTTTTTTCTGTGCTTATGCAACCGAAACATATCTGACATAAAGCAGCCTCTAAGTCTGCCTCGTTTTGATTATTTAAACCCTGCCGTCTTGTAATGTGTGTGATTGATCAGTGGGTATTGATCTTGTGATTCACTCACTAGACCCCTGTGATTGGGTACGTCTTGGGTTGGGCCTACGCTCTTTTTCTTATAAAAGAGAGGATGATAGAGGGGTGAGAAGAAGTGCTTTCTCCTTGCATGCCTGCTGGTGATCTTACAACATATCTTAGAGCCAGACGCTCGAGCCGCTGAAACCACAGGTAAGTTTGAAATAGTTTTGATTGCCTTTCCTTTGCTTTGCATGTTGTAAAGACGAGAGGAACCTGAGGTTTGTTGAGTTGTGCTGCTGTGAGTCATTCTCCGTCCACTGTATGTATTCACAGGTTCAAACTGCCTTCCAGACTCCTGATGTTCATCTAGAGCCTTGTGAATCTGACTGTGAAGATCCAGATTGTGTGGATTCATAGCAACAATGGCCCTGATCGTGCACCTCCTAGCGCTGATCTTGGTGGAGTCCACCACGGGAGCTCCACCAACAGTTTTGAAAGCACCAGATACAAGAGTAGATGATATTAATATTTTTCTGACTATGGCATGGCAGGTAGCCAAACACATACACCCTAACTCCAGCTGTTACGTCTGTGGCCTGATGCCCTACACGGCTGGAGAAGGCTTACCTCTGATGGCCTTACCTGCCTCCGACTGTGACACCTGCCACCTGATGCATATTCCCTTATCTCAGTCCTATTCTCACCCTGATTGCTCCAGTTTCTCCAAAATGAGACCTCTTAGCTGTTCTAGAGGACATGGAAACTGTATCAAATGTCTCAAAACCCCCAAACCTGTCCCCATACTGATCATCCCTCAGAAGTTCTCTTGGTGTCTCGAGAATGATGGCGAGACACCTGTAGGACATTCGGACTGCCTTCGCACATTCAAATGGGACCCGAGACAAACCGATATTGAGTTTAAACCTCTGGATTCGGCACCGGAGCACTGTTTAGAAGCAGCAGGTCAGGCTCGCTTCAGCGCTCTGGCTCACCGCACCGCCAGCTGCTCCATCTCCTCTCCTGTGGGAATGTACTGGGTATGTGGAAACCTCGCGTACCCGCATCTTCCCGTGGATTACAAAGGACGCTGCGGATTGGCGTACGTCATCCCAGCTATGAGAGTGGCTCACTCCCTGCCCAAGAAACCTCTGAAACGGGAACGACGTGGACTTACAGACGTCTTTGGGACTCATCATCAATCACTTCTCAAGAATGTGCTCGGCCCCCTTCTTCCTGTCTACGGAGTTATGTCTGCGTTGGATCAAATCGCCGATCTGTCTCATGCAATAGAAGTTATAGCTAATGAAACTGGTAGGGCTCTCATGCTTCTGTCGAGCGAACTCGCCTCTGTCAGACTTGTAGCTTTGCAAAACAGAGCAGCTCTGGATTTTCTTTTGGCAGCCCAAGGAGGGACTTGTGCTGTTATCGGTTCCGAGTGTTGCACCTTTGTGCCTGAATATAACGCTACGATTGGTGATATCATTAACCACCTCCATGACACTGCTCACACTGTTCACCAGGACAGTAGCTCTTTATTTGACTGGCTGAAAACTGCTTTCGGTTCAGTGAGTTATCGGTTGATTGAAGTGCTGATTATTATGGTTGTTTTTATTGTATTACTGTCTTTCGTTATGTCATGTGTGAAAAAGTTCATCTTCAATTTCAATTAAGTACAAAAAACGGCACTCACATTTTCCTTTCAATGTTGCCACTTACTAATCCTTAGATGTTATGTGTCTCTCAGTGGCTCCCAAAGTAAAGTCCAGGGACCCGCAAGGGTCCTTGTAATCCAATAATGCGTTAACGCAAATTTGTTTTAACACCACTAATTTCTTTAACGCAACTTGCGATTTTTAAGCTGTAGCGGGCTCAGTTTTAAAACTAAAGTGAAGATACTGGCATCATATGAAACTGGAAAATCTAAGAGATCCATGGTATCAATCATGTAGATAACTAGCTTGTCGTGAAGGCGGTTAAATAATGTTCCAAACTTACAGTAAATTTTGGCGAGGATAAACTAGCATGGCCATTTTCAAAGGGGTCCCTTGACCTTTGACCTGCAGATATGTGAATGAAAATGGGTTCTATGGGTACCCACAAGTCTCCCCTTTATCGACATACCCACTTTATGATAATCACATGCAGTTTGGGGCAAGTCATAGTCAAGTCAGCACACTGACACACTGACGGCCTGTTGGCCTTGAGTTTGCCATGTTATGATTTGAGCATATGTTTTATGCTAAATGCAGTACCTGTGAGGGTTTCTGGACAATATTTGTCATTGTTTTGTGTTGTTAATAGATTTCCAACAATAAATATATACATACATTTGCATAAAGCAAGCATATTTGTCCACTCCCTTGTGATTAATCACGATTAAATATTTTAATCGATTGAAATTAAGCCAATGTCAACAAAACAGGAGGGTAAATAAAAGAGAACTTGTTTGATGTAGGGACAGAGTATGCATAAAGGTAAAGATCCTCACTTTATAATTATGAAGCCCACCAGTCATTGTGTGTCTCACCTTATCTGGGTGGACGACCAGGACTGCTTTGCGGTAGACCTTCTTGACCTGTTCTGGAGTAACCAGGTCAGCCATGCCCACGGGCTTCCAGCGCGTCTCTCCCTCCCACAGCACAGTGTGCATGGTGGACAGCAGAGCACGGATGTTACGCTCCTTCCCCTCGATCCAGTCCAGAATCTGGGTCACAAACAGGAGAGGGGACAGAGGGGGAGCCATTAGCCAGTGATGACCAGATTTGGAACAATTATTAGCAGGAATGCTTTCAGTGTTTGTTGGCTCTGGTGAAATGTTTTTAAAGGAGTAATTAGAGGAACCAGAGTTTGGTCATGGGAGACCTACATCGGTTGCTTCATTAATTATGAAATACACAAAATGGCTTTAACAGCCAAAGGGCTTTGAGTACACCATGTTACTTTTGGGAATCACTGAATTGCTTCTATTGTGCTACTGTATACTGATAAACAGGTGACAAAAACCCAGTGAACTGATGTCAAACTATAATTCTACTCAGATGTAGTGATACAAGAGTCATGGGACAGCAAATAAACAACAAACCACTACTTATTTTCTTCACAGATGTTACTCAATATCACATGGGAAAAGAAAAATCCCCTGCCTTTATTTTCTCAGGGTCCATCTCTTTGGCCATCTCCTCCTTCCTCATTTCCGCTATAGTCCTGGGCCCTTTCTTCTCTTTGGTCCCTGCAAAGCCCTGACCTGACAGCAGGTCGTCAAAGTTGGCATGCAAGGGTTTGGGCTTAGGGGGTGCTAGAGAGGGATGCAAACACAAAGACAGAAAACAGACATTTTAAAGCTGTTTTAAGCCACTTATCTTCCTGAGTGATAGATCCATTCCCACTGAAGAATGAATGTGCCTAGTACTTTATGTAACAAGGACAATACAGATAAACATTGTTATGTAGAGAGGAGTAATGCAACAGATAAGGGCTGTCGAAATTAACGCGATAATAACGTGTTAACGCAAATTTGTTTTAATGTCACTAATTTCTTTAACGCAATCGATCTTTCGAAGGTTGTAGCGGGCTGAGTTTTGAAGCTAGTGAGTGCGAGTGAAGATCCTGGTATCTAATGAAACTAGAAAACTTAAGGAATCCATTGGTACCAACCATGTCATACTAGCTTATCACAAAGGAGGCTAAATAACGCTCCAAACTTATGCAAAATTTTGGTGAGGAAAAACTGGCATGGCCATTTTCAAAGGGGTCCTTTGACCTCTGACCTCAAGATATGGGAATGAAAATGGGTTTGGGGCAAGTCATAGTCAAGTCAGCACACTGACACACTGACAGCTGTTGTTGCCTGTTGGGCTCTATGTTTGCCATGTTATGATTTGAGCACATGTTTTATGCTAAATGCAGTACCTGTGAGGGTTTCTGGACAATATTTGTCATTGTTTTGTGTTGTTAATTGATTTCCAATAATAAATATATACATATATTTGCATTAAACAAGCATATTTGTCCACTCCCATGTTGATCAGAGGATTAAATACTTCACAAATCTCCCTTTTAAGGTACATTTGATATAATGACAACAGATATAATGTATACAGGGCATCTAGCTTCGAGAATTTGGCAATTTATGTGAAATATGTATGCCTATAATAATTTAACAAATTCACAACCTGACCACAACATGTGCATCATAACAGACAGCATCTCCTGCTCACCCATGGTAGCCTGTGCTTTGGCCGCCGCGCTGGGCGAGCCCCCTCCCATCGCAGAGAAGCTGACGTTGTAGTTGGGTCGGTTCTGGGGCGATTGCTGAGGCATGGGGGCGTGGCTGGGGCTGGGCTTTGGCTGCGGCGGTCCTGCGACAGGTCCCTGTCCTTGGTGTTGCCATCCTCCACCGCCGCCTCCAGCACCTGGCTGCCATGAGGGGAAGCCTGCTCCTGCGTTGGGCTGCCACCCTTCTGCGTGCTGGGGAGACGGAGGAGGTCGCGATGGGGAGCCCATGGGAGGGACGGATGGGGCAGCTCCAGTAGGAGTGGTGGGTTTGCTGGAGAAGCCAGCACCTGATAATGGAAAGGACGGAGATTGTGAGACAAAGTGGAAATAAAAGTACAATAGAAAGACTCAGATTAGGACAGGGCGATAATTCAATATGATTATTTATCGTCTTTCAGTGTTGCGGCGAGTTGGAGAGCGCCTGTATTTGCGTAAAGTTGAGATTTTTCAACTTGAGCCCGTCCAGCGCGATGCGTCCAGCTCATGAAACTTGGACTAAGCTGACAAACTAGGTGATCTTGTACTAAAATTAAACGAGATTCAGCAGTGGCATAGCCTATTTCTCGCTTAAAATATTTTCAGAAGTAGATTTTGGTGGATTGTTTAGACGGAATAACAGAACGTTTACGAGCAGGCTGCCATGTTGTGTACCATTTTTGAAACCGCAATCAAAAAACCAGGGACCAATCAGGTGCCTTCAACGATACTGAACGTCACCGCTTGAACGGCCAGGTGAGTGAAGAAGTGCGTCCTCTAGCGTCCTCGCCGGACCTGGTAGACATGTAACGCTGGATTTAACATTACAGACATGACCACTGACTATTTGTGTTACAATTTAGCCACAAATTCACAGACTGACCATGTATGGTCCAGCCATATACTCGGCTTTGACCGATTCTTGTTTCTCTATAATTTCACTTGAAACTGTTATGATCATTTTGCACTGCAGTTCTTAATTAAATGAGAAAATACTCCGTACTTTTCATTTGTCAAGTATTTAATTCACATTGGAGTATACAAAAATAGGCTTTACAATGTGATTATTTCATATGGACTATTTATTTATTGAACGACCAGAAAACATGTTAGAAGATTTTGGCCTAATCGCCCAGCTCTAACTTCATGTGCTTCAGAAAATGGCGAGTGACTGACCTCCAAGGCTTCCCCCAAGGTTGCCGATGTCAGCGAACGGGTCCAGGTTGTTTGGCTTGGTTTGGTGGGTGGGGGTGCTGTTGACCGAGTTTGTGGGGCTAGTAGTGGCTGACCGACTGCCCATACCAAAGCCTGCTCCTGGATAAACCATCAAATAATACATATATTTTTGAGCCTTATATTTTACATAGTTCTTTTAGTCATTCATTAGTCAACATTTAGTTCCACCAGCTCCCACCAGGGTTATTATAATAAAATAAAACTGAAACATGAAAAATACATTTAGTAAACTGAAGCTAAATAAAAACTATATAGACAAACTAAAACTAAACTGAAACTATATTTTTCTTTAGCTAAAATATATCACAACTGTAAAAAAGAGACGGCACAATTCCTGTCAACTCTTGTGACACTGAACCACAGAAACTGAATGGACTTCTGGGAGATGGCGCTATGCTGCAATTGCTTCACTAAAGTAACACAAAGATTAAACATTAAACATCAACCACTGATGTGAATACATACAAATTGTATAGTTGGCTTCTCCGATTAAAGTATTAGATAAACATTCATTGCCATTTGCGTTTATGTAAGTGTTTGGGTTACTGGTTTCTACCTGGGCACGTAGTAGCGGGTCTGTTCCAGTCCCATCCTCCCTTTGCGTTCTGCTGCTGAATGTTGACGGTCGGGTTGGCGGGCGGGACGGGGGAACTCCGGCCTATTGAAGCACATTGAAAATTAGCATGATCCACTGATTAATAGGCAAACTGATCATTTTGTTGCTGCCTTGCTTCCTTGTGCACACACTGCTGTGTAAAGGTGGAAAGTCTTATGAAATGTCTGAAAATGTTGTTAGTTGATGGTTGAATGATTCGTGCTGGGGGTGAAATATCAAGCCTGTGCAATATCTATGCGATACTAATCAGACGGGCTGCAAATGCTCATCATACATCATGCAAACCCATTCATTTCCAAACATGCAGCAGCAACTGAAAAATGGCCGGCGTGTGAGTAAGCAATAAGTAAAGCACAAAAATATGAGAAAGGAACCAGATATTGAAAACACAGCGCAGTCTAATGAATCTTGGGGAGAAAAAAATAAGTTTTAACCAGAGTTGATGCGCACAGACAAACACATGTTTATGTGTTAACGTGCCTTATCCTGATATGGACTCTTGTAAAATGCTGAGAGTGTGCAGCAGAAGCATGCCTTACCCAAGCTTGTAGGTTGCAGGGTGGGTGATGGAGAGCGAGTAGCATGCAGGAAGGGGTCTGGCTGCCCAACGTTACCTGGTCCAAGGAACGAACCCATCATGTCCTGAGGCTTCGGCATGGGACCCGCCCCAAAGGGATCAAACGCTGAGGGAAACAATCAAAGCCACCAGTGTTATGTTACATGGCCAAACTATTTTTTACCTTTATTAAAAGTTATTTAATTTTCTTCACTTTTGCATTACAGAATGTGTAGAGACACTGGGCTTCTTTACATAATATATTTTCATATAATCCTAACTGGTTTTCCACATGCCGAAATGAAAACTATGACTAATAGATGTTTTGTTAACTAGCATTTTTATTTCACAGTATATCTTTGATTTTTAACTGCATTACATATTGTGAAATATCACAAATTATATTATTTTAACTTTCCTTAAGGACTACTATTTGCTTTATTTCTCTAAAATAATTAAAAAAAAAAAATTATTGTGATTTTTACCTTTTGTGGCCTATGACCCATTTTTCAGATCTCTACATTTTCGTGACCCAGGTATGAGAATTTGTGGATAGCATAATGTTGCCCTCTTGCCATTTTTATGCATTTATATTTCAATAAATATGAACTAAAATAATCTTTAGTTAAGGTCTCACCTGGCGCAGGAGAGGGACATGGCGAGGCAGTGTTTGGGACTACTTTATGTGGTGTGGACTGGGCGGACGACGCCCCACTGCTTGGCTGGGGTGGGCCCCCGAACAAGTCCCCCAGGAGGTCAGTGGATGCGGCTGCAGCAGACGGGGGCTGAGACGAAGAACGGTTGACCTCCTCCCCGTCGAGGCCGAGAAGATCCACTTCCTCGGCGGGTGCGTTGGCGGCAGGCGTCTGAGTAGGGGGGTCGGGTCTTTGGGGGGCCGTGCTGGCGTTACTTCGCTGGCTGGAGAGAGAGAGCATCTCATCGTCCGAGGGCTCGCTTTCCTCGCCGTGGCCCCGACCGTCTGGACCTCCAGGGGGCCGACTTGGCTCTGCAGGAGGGTGAGAGGGAAATAGAAGGAACGGGGTAGAGAAACAAAGAGACAATGCAGTGAATTACCAAATGAGACAGAGGCATGCAAAGTGGAGAGAAATAACAACGCAGACAAAGGAAATTAATTGGGGCAAAGCAGACAGAAATACAGAGTAGGTTAAGAGAAAAAAGGAGGGAATAATGTGCAACTACGTACAGTAGGTCATCTCTGCTACAAGCACCAGCTTTCTCCTGATTCTTTGCACTGTGTGCTAAAAAGCTGCACACTCTGCAGTTTGCCACTGATAGCTGCTCTTAGCTAGACTGATTAGAGGAGATCATTTCTAAAACAGCATGATAAATCTTAATGTATGGGTCCAATCAATAAAATATACAGTATGCTTTTAAAGAAGGGAAGGGATGTACAGTATGACTATAAGCCTCAGCTAGTATTAATCTAGAGCAATATTTCACTTTGGTAGAACATTTTGTACCACTTATAACTGCACACTTTTTCCCCTTGCTCCTTTTAGCTATTGGGATTATGTGCTTTATTCCCAGGAAATATACATGGGTCTGCTGTTGTAGGATATCAGGGGAATTACTTACACTAGCAATTTATTCAAGTCCCCAGACGATTGGTATTTTTGCCGGAAACAGATTAAAATCATCTACCAAAATGATATATCACTGCATAACAAGGATGGGGTTCATTTCAATTCAATCAATACACATCAGAAATGGAAACAGCCAGGTGGTTTTCCAATAATAGAAGATTTATCTGTCAATAGGTTCAATGCTCTCTCTACATTTTGGGGAGAGTATGATTGAATTGAACCAATCCCTGGTTAACTTCTCTAACAGGTCTGTGGTCTCCTCTACTGTCTTACCCTCCAGATCCAATCCCTCCATCTCATCTTGTTGGGACAAAAATGAGAGTTAGTTCATTAGTGTGTAGACTGTATATAAAGGAGATGAAGGAGGGATGAACGACATGACAACTCCCCAAAAGTGAAGCCAAAACATCTAGATCGCCACCTGGTGGCTGGCTGCAGTATAGGTCATAAAGCCCACCCCCTCCATGTTAATGGATGGGACAAGGACCAAACTAAAAAGTCAAAGTCAAATACATTTTTACCAAGGATGGTTTCTGTCATTTTAGGTAGTTCTTATCACGCTGATGGATTCAAGTGTTCATTTTTTTGATAAGTTTGGTTTTAATTAGTTATTTGATGCTATAAAAAGGGGGTGTGGCATCATGATTGGCAGCTGTGAGTCTCTCACTGACAAGATGCGGCCGTGATTGGCTCACGATTGGTTCGGGTGGGTAACCTTGATACTACGGCTACACCGCCCAATCATTAACGCGCAGACTCTGGCTCCAAACTGTATCCGGGATATTTTGGCTTCACTTCTGTATAGTGGAAGGAAGTGGGGACACGTCGTCCATCTTTATTTAGACCCACAGTCTATGGTCAGCATGTGTGAATGTGTTTTTGCATAGGCCAAGCCCCCAGGAAGAGCGCCGGTTGCTGTTTGGGCACAAAAATACTTTTTCCCACTGCGACTTTCTTGACTTGCAAAATTATCTTTTAAATTGACAAACATCATATGTGTGATTCATGGCGCAATTCAAACTGGATCAAAAAAATATTTATCTGTCTCCGTTGACTATCGTTCATATTTTTTCCGAAATAAGATTGCATAGGGTCCACTGGAAGGGCGTGACTTAGGCTCTCTATACAACAAGAGTTTAGTATGGTAGTGGATACCTATTTAGACAGAAAAAGTGTGATGTACAGTAGAGTATGTTATGGATTAAGCCTATGTATAAGCAGTCCACATTAGCAGAGGCAGTGTGTGTGTCATATCTGTCCCCAGTGTACCCATCTGTCCCCACAGTACCAGCAATAGCCAGTGCGTCCTGGTGCTCCTGGTGGCAGGAGAAGAGCACGCTGGGGTTGAGGTCTTTACAGGGGAACTGCTCCCACGGCGGCGTCAGGTCTTTTTGCTTGTCCGTCCCCTCCACCTCCACTTCCAGTATCACATGGAAAAGCTGGGGATACTTCTCAGGAGAGTCGCATGCATCCAGCTCTGGTCTGAGAGGAAAAATGCATGTGTGTTTTAGTGAGAGGGAACACAGACCAGAATTGTGATTGTTTAAAATATGTGTTTCCGGAAATCCTGATTTCAGTCTTTCAAACAATTACTTGCACTCATTGTATTTTCATGTTGTTGGGACAGTACTAAGATATATTTATTGTAAAGGGATCAGCAGGGTGGTCAAT
Organism: Sebastes fasciatus; assembly: GCF_043250625.1. NCBI lineage: Eukaryota > Metazoa > Chordata > Actinopteri > Perciformes > Sebastidae > Sebastes > Sebastes fasciatus. The sequence continues at coordinate 8,556,821 of NC_133799.1, forward strand.
CACAAGAGATTAAATAGGATAGAAGACATGTCCTTACTTGTTAAACTTTAACACAGTGGAACCAGGAGAAATGAAGCCAGTGTGAAACTGGATCTGGAAGATCTGGGTGTTGGACACCTAATAACAAGATAAAAAGTGTAAGTTTGGACCATGTGATATTTTGATGTATCATACCAAAGTGTATCAAGTCAAATGTACTGTAGTCTCTCACTGTATAATTATCCTAACTGTAAGCACAACTTGCTGTTGGACTATGTGTTGTTCAGTCAAAGAGAAATTGCTTTGCCGTCATTAAAGAGGACCTATTATGCTTATTTCCAGGGGCATACTTTTTGGGGGTTTCCACTAGAACATGTTTACATGCTTTAATGTTAAAAAAAACACTTTATTTTTCTCATACTGGCTGTGCAGCAGCACCTCTTTCACCCTCTGTCTGTAACGCTCTGTTTAGCCCGCGGCCTCCCGAAAAGCCCACTCTGCTCTGATTTTGTTTGAGGGCGTGCCAAACTAGCCGCTAGGCAGGTATTATGCAAATGTGTTACTTGGTGACATCACAACGTTACAGAAGAAAAGGCAGGATTTCAATAAGGCTTTTGTTTTATTTTTGTACAGCAGGAGCGGTGTTTCTCTTTGAGACTTTGGACTTTGAGCTTTATAACTTTGGTGACCTTTTACATGCACGAAAAACTATATAACACTCTAAAGGAAAGGGAAAAAGCACAAAAAGCATAATAGGTCCTCTTTAAGAATCACTACAAGTCTGCTTTCATAGTTTTTGCCAAAATTCCTTTGACAGCATTTTATATATCAGCTGATTTTCTGGAATATAGACTCAGTAGAGTTAGTGGGGTTTAAGGGGGATCAAAAGTCTGACTGTAAAGAGACGGGTTGTGAACATGTCCACTTTAACCCATTTGCCTGAATGGATTTACAGTAATTGAAAAAGAAGGTGAGCTGCTAGGTTATTTCCTAAAATGTCAGTTAGATTTAAGTAGCTTATTCCTTTGACCTCGGCCTACTGTAAAAAGCTGTAGTTGCATGCACACACACTTTTACAATGCAATTAAAACCTATGAAGGAAATGTTGGGGGGGGCATACACCTTTAAACCAATCTATCAGCAAATATACTGTTGAAAGTAAAATGATACGATAACTACAATAATTGAAAGATGACTTGACAAAGAGTTTTCATTTTAGTGCTAACTACATATAAAAAGTGTCTTTCTCCCAGTGCTGCTGTAAAAACCACATATTTCCATAAACTAGGCTTGTCAGTAGATGAAAAACCTGTCTCCAACGTGTTGCTACTCCTTTCCTCCTGACAGTTTGTGGTTTTGTGTTTGGACTCAAGATGCACAAATACTAAAATAAGCAGCCACACCCTGAGTCTGTTTGATGACTGACAAATCAATATGATCTTGTGCCAACAAGATTTTTCCAACATTGTCATTGTGCAACATCTTTCTTTTATCAAGTTTGATTGAGACGTTGAGTTAATCAGTACACAGACGTGGTTTGTAGTTTGGTTCCTTAACGAATAATGGCTTTTTATGTTCTATGCTCTACAGATTGTAAAGCCCCTTGATGCAGATTTGTGATTTATGATATTGGGCGATATAAATAAAATTGACTTAACTGTTTCAGTAAAAAGATTTCGTAGCAGACACAGCATAGAGCACACAAAGTTTACCTTGGCCTGCAGACGTCCCCCGATGGTTGATCTCATATGATAGACTGAAACAATGACGTCTCCTTGCACACTCACACCCAGAGGGAAGACTACCTTGCCCTCTTGGACCCTGTGCTCTCTGGTCATGCAGAGTGTGTGGGAGGGAGAGACAAAACAGAAATGAGGGCAGAGGAGGAAAGAATAAATGGGTCAGCAATCAGGAGAAAAATAATGAAGTGAAAAGTTGCAGAGAGATAAAGAGGAAGTGGAGAATGAGGAGAAAAAAGCACAATGTGTTTCAGACCCTTTGATCACACCATTTCATTTTGAGGCTTACACACTTCAGATAAGCTACCGCTGCCCTTTACCTCATCCTCTCGTACTCTTGTGCAGTGGTGAAGATCTTCGTCTCTCCGATGAGGACGTCGCAGAAGGGCCGACAGCCGCTGCGCTGCTTGTTGAAGCAGGGGACCGGACTCATGGTGAGACCCTTGATCATCAAGGGCTTGGAGTGGGGTAGGCTGGGCTTCTCTGATACCATGCTACACACATAGCCTATGTACCTGCATGGAGAGGAGGAAAGATAACCGCTTTTATCCTGTTTTAAATGTCAAATGCACCCCTCACTTTGTGTTATGTTATGTGTACTGTATATGATCAAAGTATTCTCATACAACGGCTTGTATGATATCTTATGAAAAAGTTACTCCTTCTTTTTTGTTCGTTTTCCTACGAATGTCCAGCAACATGTGTCAATTTCCGCTTGTTACATGCATACAGTCTTTTCAAAATAAACTTCCATCTTCATAGGAAACAACTTAGGTTAGGTTTAGGAAAAGATTGTGGTTTGGGTTAAAATAACTCCTGAAGTGGCGTAACTTAAGTAAGTTATGTGACAAATAAATCAACGTTGACTTTTGGTTTCACACGGGGTACGAACACCGGTCTCCTGGGCGAGAGTTCAGTGTTTTTTGACCCACCCATCTACACCGACCTCCTCCTGTTTGCTGCTCTTTATACTTACTGGTTCACAATTACGTGAATACACACAAATTGATTTTGTGGGATATATATGAACTACAGTGCATTACTTTTGTAGGTACGAACGGTGTATAAGAACAGCCTGATATGATAAAGATTATGTTATTGCTGTAACTTCCATATACTCTCAGTAAACTCATGAAGGATGTTGTTAGATGCTTTAACAAGGACTGATAAATAATACATCTACTGGCTGGCAGGGTAATAAAATGTCCATCCTTAAGGGACTGCAGCCAAAGATTCATGCTTAGGACTGCTGGCTGCAGTATTTATGTTTTGATTAGCCTATGCCCTACTACAGCAAATGGTCTGAAATTATGCTATTATGCTAGAAAATATATGAGAATAAATATGGCTAATGGTGGAACCCGCTGATGATGTAAATGTGTTTAATTCTGGCAGCTTTATTAGATGGAAAATGGCAGAGAAGACACAGGAAAGAAAAGGGCCTCAAGCCAAATTGAAGTCTAATCATCTAGTGTGTGACATCTGTAGATGCCATTTTCCCATCCTCTCTTTCTCCGTCACACACACACACACATGTTGAGGGTTACAAACCTGCGGTGGGAGGGCCAGAGGCCGGAGCCTGGTCTCTTGGCGCTGAGCAGCTGCATGGCAGGAACCGGGTTGTTGAAGAGGTGGCAGAAGCAGAACATGGCACAAACCAAAACACCCGAGGGAGCACGACCATCCTAAAAAACACACAGCAAAGGACACTGCATGAAATACTGGGTATCATTTTATTTTAAAGCTTCACTAATATACTTTTTGGACTTGTCTGCAATGCATGTTTCACTGCTTCCATTTACATCTCAGCATCGCAGCAATGACAGTCGCAAGTGTGAACATGTGCAGCTCAAGCAACTGCAACAGTGACTCAAACTTTGTGAATGCTCGCTGTATATCTGCAGTGTAACTCCAGCTCTAAGATGAACTGTGTTACTACAAGTCATAGCTCAAAGAAGGTCATTATATATGTAAGTTTATGGAAATGTCTGATGATGAAGTCATGTGCCAAACAGGCCAAAAATAACGGCAGTCAAGATATTTGCTCACTGTCGTAAATGTATTCAGAGTTAATCTCAGGTTACAAGAAGACAAAAACATTCATGTGATCCAAACTTTTTTTTCTCTTTTTTTTAGAAAGGGACCGTTTGGTGTAGGTTATGCAAGATGCAGCAGTTTGCCAAGCCACAGCCAAACCACAGTGACTTGGCAATAACAGGCTCCACAGTGTACAGTGTGGCTGTCACTGACAGAAAGGCCAGTTTCACCAAATACTTCAGTAGTGATTGTATTGCAAAACATTAGTAATAGCGTTTTACCTGTTCTTGAAATATGCCTGACATTGCAATAGGAGTACTAAAAGTGCATCTGGTTGATGAGGAAGGAAACTTTCTTGAGTTTTCCAAACTGACTGTCGAGCAAAACACATGTATCTTGGATGAGAAGAGTTCTTTATCTACCTCTCAAACTGTAATATCTCTTTTTAACAAACACAGACACCGAAATAAGTAACTCAAAAATATGACCAGCATACTGAAACATGACTCACATCCACAATTTAACTGAATTTGAACCTCCAATGCCAACATGCGGGACTTAAATGCTCTTCTTTTTTATTTTGTCAGGGACATTCATTTCTCTTTTCAGTGCAAAGACCAACAGCAGAGGTAGAGAAACCGACAGGAATGATAGGAACTAAACAGAAACAATGAGAGCAGTTTGACAAGCTCCAAGCAGTGGTTTTACTGTACTTGAAATAAAAACAAGGCACACCAACATTGCCACATCCGGGGTTGGCAACAGTGGGAGGAGAGGAAGAGCCGAGAAATAGGAAAGAGCTTTGGGGTTTGTTTTTCTTGTGACGATTCCTTGCCTGCGTGGTTTTGTAGCCTTCATTTGAGGGAGAGTGGGAAGATCACCTTTCCAAATTTAGTTTTTACTCATATAAATAAGAGGTTGACAGTTTTGTTACACAATCACTAAACAGTACAATACAATAAAAGTATTGAGCTACTGTTCCCCCATGAGGGTTAAAGATTTTTAGGATCAGGACTTTCTCAAAGTTTCTCAAAAGTACTTTTATTTAATGCAACAGCCAAGCTGACAAATCTTTGAGTATGTTTGATTTTGTCCTTTGGCAGCATCTTTCCAGTACTTTGTCTCAAAAGTGGGTCAATTAAACTCAACTGTGTTGTGGGACAATCAAAACAAGCCCCTACACATTAAAAGTGCCTTCACTTCAGAGTAAACTGAATGAAACATGGTAGCACAAGGTTAGAGGTGCAAAGCATATTGTATATAAAGATGGACGAAGTGTCTCCACTTCCTCCAAAATATCCCAAATACGGGAGCTGCCATCTTAAGACTTTGACGTCATTTGGAGCCAGTCTTTGCAGTAGTGATTGGGCGGTGGAGCAGCAGTATCGATGTCATCCGCCTGAACCAATCGCGAGCGGAGCAAAGCCGCAGCCACAGCCGCAGCCACAGCCGCAGCCACAGCCGCAGCCACAGCCGCAGCCACAGCCGCAGTTGTCAATCATTACGTCTCAGGGCCTTTTTCCCCCTTTTTGAAGCATCAAATAACTAATTAAACCAAACGTATCAGAAAAATGAACACTTGAACATACATCAGCGTGATAAGAACTACTTAAAATGACAGAAACCGTCTTTGGGAAAAATGTATTTGACGTGTACTTTGACTTTTTAGTTTGACCCATGTCTCAACATTGGGGGGGCGGGACTTATGACATATACTGCAGCCAGCCACCAGGGGGCGAACTGCGAGCTGTCTTGTCGTCCATCTTTACTTATGCAGTCTATGTGCAAAATAAAGGACAATTTATATGAGACAATCAATTAAAAATAAATAGAGGATAGGGGATGAATATGATGAGCGTCTTCTTACCGAGCAGGTGAGGACACACACATTCTTGGGATTCTGTTTGAGCCAGTTGTGCATGTTCTTACACACAGCAAACAGGTTGTGGAGGCTGGGAGCCTGGCGAGAAGGCCAATTACACTCTGAAACCTGGAAAGGAGTTGGTGCAGGAAATAAGAGAGGGAGGAGGGATGATGAAAACAGGGAGAGACACAGAAACAGACAGAGCCAGACATAGAGAAAGAGCAGAGAAGAGGCAGAGGGCAAAAGGAAAAGAGCAAAGGAAGGCAGAGAGACAGGGGAGAGAAGAAGAAAGGTGAAGAAACAGAGGAAAGCAAAAGAAATCAGGAGGGGAGGAGAAAGGAGAGGTGGATGTTAGCAACAGCACTGCAGCAACAGAGCAACACAACACACCAGCTGCTGCCATGATGAGTCATCTGCTAGAGATACAGCGACCTCCGCAAGCAGACAGGGGGCCATCTCGGCCATGTTAACTCCGCAGCTCAGCTCTTCAGCTTCCTTGGATGTTTCTGCCGGAGGGTGGCAGTCTTTTATATATAGAGAACCCACATATGCCTCCCACTTGAATCCAAATCCAGCTGTGCAAGAGTGCTGAATGACATGAGCCAACGACTCCATGCTGAGATTAGTCATCAAAACCATAAAGAAGATGGAATAAAATAGAATAAATAGAGCATTCAGATTAAAATCTTTTTTAAATGGTAATTTAGCTGGGACACTTGGATTAGTGACCCATACATTAGATCTTTTATTTAGAGACATATCTGGTCACAAGGGATTATTGCTGTGGTGAAGAATTTAAATGATGCATGTTGAATCATTGCTGTGTTACTCTTGAAGATTAAAAATAGCAACAAAAAACATATTATTTATACAAAAGTACACTCCCTGATGTTGCTATATCAATCAAGATCATCCCCAAATCCAAAAATGATGAATATAAGTCTAATATTCACTCTCCTTTTAGCTCTGTTTTTGGTCTCCACCAATTCCTGAGGGAAATATCTGGCTCTTTAGCTGCTAAATGCTCCACTATGTTCACAAGCTAGTCGCTAACTGTGTCTGTCTGCTGTTTGATGTTGGACAGGTAGCATATATAAGGGATAATGTACAGCGAGCGGGTCATTGTTGTGAAATAAACCCCGACAGGGTTATGCATGGACCCAGATGCGAAGTCCTGAAGGGGTTTATTTCACAACAATGACTCGCTCGGTGTACATTATCATGCTTATTACATGGCTACTTACTTAAGAAATCTATAATTTTACACAAAATGGTCTTCCAGAGTCCGAGATCACATCTGCGGCCATAGCAACGGTCTGTTATACATAGTGACGGTCTGCTTTAAAGAAATAACAGACCATAGATGACACCACGATTGACTTTACAATCAAGTACTCAAATAATAATGCCGTGTAATAAAGTCGGTTTATCACAGGTTTATCTGGGCATCTGAAAAAAGCTGTGACGCTGATGAAAGCTCTGAATGTGAACCAAAAGTTGCAGACCGTAAAAACTAAAACAATAAGAAAGATGCTAAAATGTTTTGTAGAGGTGTTGGGTATTGCAGAGTCGGGTGATGCTTGCTCGATGACTTGCTCCAGTGGGAAAAAAAGAATACTTATTTTAGCCTGGCTCCAATTGGGGAAATCTAATTAGAGGCTCCTCTCTGGTTGCTTCCATAGTTTATGAGCAGATGTAGTGACAGTTCCCACTTAAAATGTTGGCAGACCAAAAATAGCCATCAAACTGTAAATAAGTCCTTGTATCTCACTCTAGGGTCGTCGTAATCCAGGGAGTAAAAGTGTAGCAGCAACCACTAACAACTAGATACAAACTAATGAATCTATAATGGCCTCATCTGTAGCTTCACAAGACAGTATCACACTCACCCTGTTGGAGAATTTGGCGCCGCGGTAGTTGCGCTGTGACAGATTGAAGACAGTGTAGTGGTCGGCATGGCGGCTGTCGAGGAAGGAGCGAATGTCCTCTACGTGGTTCTGGTAGCCAATCTGCACTGACTCCGCTGGGTAGGTCATCACTGAAAATACAAATCCATGTTTCAGGATGAGTTGAAAAGTTTCATGCACTGTTGGTACAGATGTTTACATACTGTATAATATATATGATAGGCTCACACTCTGACAATGTCCTCCATCTTTTATCCTTCTCTACAATTATTCTATAATAAATGAATACAATTTGAAATGTGGAGAGTTGGTCCACATTCAAGCACATTCAGCACACAAAGCATTATGGGATAGAAGCCCTCAGGTGACAAATGTCCAGCTGACTATGTTCTCTAAAGGACACACTGCTGCTCCACACTGATGAGCATGTGAAGCTGGAAGCAATGTGAGAAAGAGAGATGAGAACAGAGGGAAAGCTGAGGGTGCAGGTGGCTGTTTATCTGAATGTGTTTATGCTTATATGTTTATACAGTCTTCGGATCATACCTGAACTCTTATTCTCTTATATTGTGCAGATATAGCTCATCTGTAAAGTTTTCTACATTGCAAGTTCAAAGTCCCTGAAAGCTATTTTCATAATGGCTTCCTACTCTGATGTATAGAGTGCTGCAGGAATGAGTCCTAAAACCCGGAAATGAGTCAGCATTTTAGCACTTCAGGTTCCCTCGTCTGGAAGTCAATGAGTTTTTTGAATGGGTTTTTAGTTAGATGTCTGAAATAAGGTCTGTGGTTAACACAAGCTGAAGAGATTTTAACGTTTTATTCTACGATGTAAAATACGTCAGTAAATATTCCACTTGTGAATTTCGAAGCTTTTATATGTCTTATGCGACCGTCTATAGCCTAACGTTAGCTTTTTACTTCTGGCGATTGCATTCACACTTTAAAAATCGTAAAAGTCTTCTTAAAATGATCTTACGGAACAAAATGTGTAAGTATCATAGATATTTGTTTGCCACAGAGTGATGCTGACTTCCTGGTTGGCCTGAAAAAGACGTCATCCCTGGACTCTATTGGGATCTTACATGAACATACTATTTTCAGCCATGTATTTCCAGGCACCAATCAGGATTTAGAAATGTTTGAATTTAAATCTTATGATAGTTGTTGGGTTGTTATGTCACTGCCAATCAAATCGAATTAAACCAAACCCACAAAGTCCTAAAGAGAGCTAATTAGCTGAGTTTTTGTGAGTTAAATTCTTAATAAATAATAACTTAACACACATTTGTACTTTGATTGTTGCTTATTTAGTCATGGGTGAGTTTTTAATGTTATAAAGAATCACTTAAGATTTGAACTTTTCAGGATCTTTGAAATTAAGTTTTTTTTTATTTGTGACTTTTGGACACTGAGTCATTATTTCTGGTGACAATGTTAGAGTGCATCTACACACACAGCTCACACATGCACACAAAGTCCATTAGCTACAACCAAATGTGTTTACCTATAATCCTCGATGTGATGTAGGCAATGTCCAGCTCCCCTTTAGTGTACCTGGAACAAAGAAAGAAACTTTGAAGATTGTTTTCAAATATTTTTTCAATGCAATTCTCATGAAACATGAGAGAAGAAAGAGCGATAAGAAGAGATAATTACAAGCAAAACTATGAGGAACTTCAGCAATATTACAAGCACAAAGAATGTGGCTACACCTCAACAAATCTTTAAAATTTGCACAATATTCGTGAAACAAAACCACCCTGCTCCTGTGTTGTATTACAGGTGTCACACAGAAGTCATGTGTGTTGATGGTTTTCAGACAATTTAAGCATTTTAGTCATGAGAGTCAAAAGATGCCCTGTTCTTGAAAAATACCAAATCATTAAAAAGAGGAGATCAATGCATGACCAGCATCCAAAAGGTTGCTCCATCTGCCTCTGGCTGTCAGTGCATCCTGCTGCATGTCATGCATATCCAAGTAATTAGACTCAACAGGCTTCAGAGCAGAAGCTTCCGCATGTCTGGCTGTGGGGAAGTTGTCTTTTTCAGGCTCACCACACTGAACGGCCCCGGATCAAAGGAATGCCATATGTGAATATACTTCAATTGGGCATCATTGCCTTTCATTGCTAAATTTAGCTATTCCATATGGAGGTTGTTTTTTCAAAACTCTGAGCACAGCTGTAGAGCAAACACGTACAAGTACTCCACTACTGCTGCACCATGGAAGTGAAAACGTGAGACACTATGAAGCAGGTGCAGAGTGGAGTGGGTTCATTTGGAGAGTACAACAATGTTTTTACCCTGCAGCAGCAGCAGCAGCAGCAGCAGCAGCACACGGCTCGACTTCCCACAGCACTGCATGCAAAACACATTAGTAGGCTAATGTGCATCAGATTGAGTTGACTTGTTGCCTACTGTGAAAATCCCCCAAGCAGGGCTGATCTGGGCCAATCACCTCTGTGTGGTCATGGAGGAGTGCCATATGGCCCTGATGCAATCCTAGACCAGGTTATGTAATGCAATGCTACTCAACTAGTCTGCTTTGGAGCGAGAGCACGCTAAGTGTGAGTGTGTGAGTCTGTAGTGTTGCACATAAATGCATTTTTGGATATTATGATTCTTCTTACAGCATCATGTAAAGTATGTCAATTTAAAAAAGGTAATTAATGTGCAGCATAGACAACATACTAATAAGAAAGACAAACAACCTGAGTTAAATCCATCAGAGCTGTTGTGTCTGTAAGCCCTCCATAATGAAGTAATTGGACCACAGTTCAGGTTTCTATTTACATCCAAACCTGTGTGTTTATCCCAGAGTGAAAATGCAGACTGCAGGGTTCACAGAGTGACATAAAAGGTGAATATCTGGATGATATACTCCTGTAAGCCAGAAGCAAAAAAAAGAGGAATGTTTGAAGAATGTAAAAATAAAAAAAAATAAAAAATGAAACTGCATCAATTTCCACAGTTTTATGTTGTCCTTTATCTGTTTTTCTCAGAAATATATTCCACAAATCTCCCTGCTTCTATCCTGAAATATCTCGTTGGCTATTAAAGGAGAGAAGCAGGTCAGGTGTCAGGTTTAAATGGCCATGGCCAATAGCCACGAAGTATGCAAATGAGCAGTCTCCCTGACCTCTTGCGGTTAGAGCTGCAGCCAATTAAAATGTACTGCAAGGTGTGGTGGTGCAGAGAATGAATACACGGGAAGGACACGACTGGAAAGAAGGGCAAAGCTGACACCGGGGAATTCTTTTCTTTCTGCTAATCAAGATAGTTACTATAGACCGTTTCAATGGAATTGTGTTGTTGGCAACAGCTTGGGTCCATGTTTACTTCCTGTCAGCTGATGTCATTCACACTGCAACAGGAAATAAACTGGGAAACATTTGGAATATGAAATGATCTATACTAGCTGTCTGAGGCTAACACAACATACTAAGCAGCGGTTAACATTTAATTAATGTTGGAATAACTGTTTACTGTTGTGGACTCTATTTACTAGCATGAGGGATAATGCAACTAATTTGACAGTCTATACCATAGACTTTATATAAAGATGGGCGACGTGTCTCCACTTCCACCCACTGTACAGAAGTGGTCGTGTCTAGAAGGTAACCCGCAAATTGGGAAATCTCATCTGAGATCTGCAAAAACTCTACAGTCTATAGTCTATACTATTATGAATCTACTTCTCTTGCAATTGTATTAATTATCTCATCTTTTTCTCATTTTCAATCTCTATGATTCAATTTGTTGTCCAATACTGTTTTCACAGTTTTAGTCCAAATACTTTAACCTTTATTGGTAGCGTGTTTATCTCGCAGCATAGCAGTGTAATTACATGCATAGTGAGGGTAGAAGAGTGACAACAAACACACACACACTGTGGTGCTGGCTCTTGTGGGTATCATGCCACAAGAGCCAGCACCACACCGCCTGTTGTTTCTGTTTCCTACTGGAAAGTAAACATCAGGAGCAGGAAAGCCATTTTAGGCCTGATTACAGCAGTGGAGAGGTCTCCAGTGACTACACACACACTCAAACAAACACAGTGTAAGTGGGCTGGATCCTGATGGATATTAGATTTGGGCTTTCTCTATTCCCCTTTCGCTCCAAAACTCTCTACAGCCTTTTTGTCTCTTTTTCAACAAAGTGTTACAGCATAGCTCCATCATAATGGATAGTTTAAAGAATGACAACTAATATGAGTGGTAACAGAAAGGCACTGTTCATACTGTTTAATGTTTGCACTGCAACCCACTGACTCCAGGGCCTTTTTTAAATGCGGCCAAAACTAAACACCACACCATCACAATTCACTCCTTTAACTTGTTTAACCTAAATTATCATAATCTAGCAAAAAAGAGAGGTAAAAAAAAGGAGGGGAGAAATAATTACAGAGAGGTGTCAGCCGAGTGTTAGTGTTAATGAAATGGGGATAAATGAGAAATAAAAATGAGGGAGAGATGAATGTGGGTCTGGTGGGGGAGGGTAGAGGTTGTCTGGGAGCAGCAGACTAAGGACACTGTGCCTTTCACAAAACCAGATCAGCCATCCAGACTCCATCCATCGCCACCGTTGTGTTTCTCACACACAGCTGAGCGCTGTTGACTGATTGGTTTCCCTGCAAAAATTCTCGTAAGCCAGGTAAACAAACAAGCAAGCTGCTTTAAATAATTCAGCGACCGCTTTTTGCCGAGAATATAGAAGTAGAGAGGAACCATTGAGGTATAGTTGGGGTGTTAAAAGAGAGCCTGGTTAACAACTGAGCTCACAGGGGTTTGGGCTTGTATCAAGCTCAGGGGAATTTCTACTGAAGTCTTCCCACAGTCAATAAACAGGGATGAAACAGTCGGTCTAACACACACACACTCAACCACTGGCAGAAAGTCTGCTAACCTAGAAAACCTTCAAACTGCAAAAACAAAATGCCCCCAACCTGTATAAAAGCAGAACATTGTGTAATCTAGAGACATTTCTACCAATGGGGTAAACAAAGATTACAAAAGATTTCTTGAAACTAGAACAAAAATTAGGCCACCGCAACACAATAACTGATGTTAAAGATAGTAAGAAAAATTATGTTATGATTTGTATATTTTGGACACTGGTAAATGAGAGGAAAACTGTTATTTAGTGGAGAAAGACTTGCAGGGAGACAAAGAGATATGTCAGCCAAGTTTAGTGTTAATGAAATGGAGACAAATTAGAAGTGAAAATAACGGTGCCTTCAAATGAAACTTGTGAGCTCGTGTTTACAACATGGGAAGTCGCTGCGCTCAAGTGGTTAAGTCGTGAGAACACCGCGGCTAAGCAACGGCGATATTAACGTTACTGTCGGGGGCGAGAAGCCACAGAGGCTAACAATTTAGCAAGCAGATAACATAATGCAGGAAATGCAAAGGCATAATGAAAGAGGAAAAAGACGAGGTCGTTCGGAATATCAACATTTTCCTCAGACATATTATAAAATTATGAAGAAAAACAATATACGACTAAAATTCTTACACTCTTATGCTTACGATGTCGTGAATACCACAAGAGGGGGGCGTTCAAATGGACCCTTCTCGTGAACACGGTAAACACGACCCCATTTGAAGGCACCACAAGTGAGAGAGAATGGATGAAAACCAGTGAAAGAGAGAGAGAGGCGGAGGGAGATAGAGAGCAAACAACCTCTCAGGAATACATCATTATATCCTGCAGTTCTTTATTATATCACTCTAATTAACTGCTGACTTTGTCTCCATGAAGCAACACAGGGGAACCACCAATGACTGTCAATGGGCAGGACCCAGAAAATCATGATACTATATCTACATAATCCTGCTCAGTAGATCTATTAGCTAGTCAGCTGATGTTCACACTATATTTATTTACTTATGAGGGCAATAAACCATAGAGTACACCTTCAACCTTGGGAAATCACTTGTGTTGTCACAGTCATCTTTTCTGTCCTTCATCTCTAAATAAAGCTATTAAATATTATGTATACAACAGCGTAATAAAGTGTGTCAGATCACAGCAGGATGTTATCTTATCATAGCATCATCAAAGAGACCTGTTAAAGTGTACTGCACTAAACTGTGGCACATTATTGTACCTAAGCCCATCTACCTTTTCCTTTCTGAGGCTTTTAGCCGGTTGCCACGGTAGCCTGCCTCCCACCGCCCCATTATCCCGACCGCCCACTCACACATACATAATATACAGTCCACACACAAACACACAGCACCACACACAGGGCCCTATAATGAAATGAATCCTTCTGTATCAGCAGTGCACTGGCCGTTTGGCACAATGAACCGCCATGAATAATTCAGCCAGGAGAGGAAAGAGAGGAGAGGAGAGGAGGAAAGGTGGAGCCGAGATGAGAGGCGGGAGGCGGACGAAAAAACACCGGGGGAACGACATGGACAGGAGAGTGGGAGTTTGCCAAGATGTGTGCAGCAGAGGAGCGGGGAGACACAGCGATCAAACTTGCTGAGTCAATAGTGAGAGAGGAGCAGTGTGTGTGTTTCTGTACAGACAATACAGAGGCCCCTTTGTGCTGCCCTGTGCAGATGCCTGTGCACAAACACACTGGGACGACCGAGCCGTGCCAGACTCTGCTGCCTCCCCCATTCCTCCCTCCATCCACGCCGCTCTATTTCTCTTCTAAAGCTATTAAAGACTTTACATTGTAGCTGCTGAAACAACATTCAATCAATCAAAGTAATCACTACTAGGGCTGTAACTAACACCAAATTTAATTTATTGCTTAATCTGTCTTATTAATCGATTAGTTGTTTGGTCTATAAAATATCAGAAAATGTGGATCAGTGTTTCCCAAAGCCCAGGATGACGTCCTCAAATGTCTTGTTTAGTCGACAACTCAAGGATATTCAGTTTACTGTCACAGAGGAGGAAAGAAACCAGAAAATATTCACATTTAAGAAGCTGGAATCAGAGAATGTTTTTCTTAAAAAATTACTCGAACCGATTAATCGACTATTAAAATAGATGGCGGTTGATTTAATAGTTGACAACGAATCGATTAATCGTTACAGCTCTAATCACTACATTTGATATTAATTACATGAACATGTGTAAAATACAAATATTCTAGTATTGGAGCTAAGTTTGTCAATAGCATTCATCATTCATCATGATCAGAATTATTAATTATGGTAATCTCTTGGTAGGGATTTTCAAAATAAGAGTCAAGATGTGTTAAACTATCCAGTGTAGGGAGCGACCAGGTCTGTGTAGTGTGATTCATGCTGCCATGAAACTGTTTTTCTTTTACCTTATAAACGGCTCCAAATTCTATAATATCACCTGTGACATGTGAGGGTTCGTACTACACATTCACAGTTTCATATAATGTCCACACTGTGGGTCCAATAAAGTCTTTATGTCAGACTGTACAACATCAGTATTAAGCATTTGCCATGAATGCCTGCTAGTCTAAAATGTAAATAGAAAAAAACAGATGTGTGAGATTCTCAAGCTTTTGAAAATGTAACCATAGTTGGCAAAAACACTGTCACAAAAGACCCATAAGAAGAGGAATGAGTGGTTATACATATTTTTAGCTGCAGTATTAGGATGGCTCATCAGTGTATTCTGGTCATTTCATGTCATATTGTGATTGTTGGTTTGTAGACGTGGGTTGGAGCAGCTGTCACATTGTGGGATTGAGGTCCTCAGTGTCAGGATTTTGACGCAGGCCTCACAATTGTTCTGGCTTGTTTGGCTTCCCACAATCACACGGTGTAAAGAGGCTTTAAAACTCTCAAGGATTTTTCTCATAAACACACAGTATCTTTGATGTGAACCAGGCCCAACCAATAACATCATCTACCTGCAGATCTGATCAACACATTCTCACTCCCAACTCCACAAATACCGCCGCTTGGTCAGTGCATCAGATACCAACGCACAGGGTACCCCTCTTGCATTACTTTTGGACGGACCAGGGACAGTGTGTCCTTTCAAAATAAACTTCCGTTTTCACAGGAAGTTTGGTCGTGGTTGACTTTAAATTCAGTGACTGACGACTCACGTGGCTGACGATACTAACGAGTCACGTGACTAACCACTGACGAGACATAATAAGTCAACGTTACTTTTAGTTTCACACAGGATACGAACAGCGGCCTCCTGGTTGAAAGTGTTGGTTTGTTTGACCCATCCACCATCGATACCGCCCGCCCTTAACGGACTCTCACGCCATTAATACAACGTCACTGGCTCCGGCCATCGAATAATGTTGCGGGTGGGTTTACATTGGAGTTAGTTAAAAGCCCGGTTCGTCACATACTGTCGCTAAAGGGTGTCTCTGTGCGTCGGTTTCCAATGCGGAGGGGCGCTGCCCAGTCGACAGTATTTGACGAGTTAGGAGTAAGACCGAGCTGACAGTTCCTATACGTACTTTCTAACTAACCTAAATTGCACTTGTCAACCTGTGTCCTTTGTCCTCTAAGACCGACCTGATTCATTTTTTAAAGGTGAGGGTGAAAGAACGGAGCTCGTGACCAGATTTTATTTATCTGAAGAAAAAAGCAAATAGTGATGCAGGGGCTGAAAAGAAAAGTAAAGAGAATGTCATATGTAGGTTGACAAAGTGCTGTGTGTAGGAGAATCCTGTTAGAAACTTGGAGCCACTTGATCAAAGCTTTTGGCTCTTCAACATCTAGTTATCTCTAGCCACATCTGTGATTTCAGCTCTCGATAAATCACTCTGTGATTCAGACACATAGTATTGCTGACACAAACCCTGATTTATAGCGTTACTGACATCTTCAGAGGCATTTTTGTGATCTCACAGGTGTTTACAATCTGCCCAGATAAGATGTTTGCCATGTGCTTAAGAAAAACTGTTCAAATATTTCCACATACCATGGCGAGTGTCAGGTATCGCAACTACAAACATGGATCTGCTCCAAACCTCTGTCATTCAAACCAGAAGTGATGATATGATAACATCTGGCAATATTTCAGTAAAGCAGCAGTCAATAATGTAACTGAAGTGCAACACACATGCAGTTAACAGTGGGTGCTATGCAATAGTAAAGTAATAGCGGTAACTCACGTGGCAACCTGATGCATGACCTTGGTGGAGGTGTCTTTCAGCGTGTCCTTCAAGTTGTCCTTAAAGTTGCTGAAGAACTTGCCGGCTCCTCCCTTCACCATATCCAACAGTCCTCCACCATAATTGGCATCGATATCTGGGGACAGAGGACATTTAGCCAATCAGAGTCCACATACACTGAGGATGCCAACAGAGAGGCAAACTTCCATGTAAATGCACAGATGTGACTGTTGGATAAACACCTGCTATGTTACTTTTTCAACAGAAAAATAATGGCTGTTTTCTATGCAGATGATCTCTTTATATAATGCCTATTAAATAAACATGATCCTTCATTTACAAACTGGAGTTTAGAGGTTTTCATTTGACTCCAATGATGAACATATGAGTCACTGCACAACGCACCACGTCAACACGTGTGTAGGTGTAAAGGAATGATGGACAAGACAAGACACAATAAAATGCAAACCATCTGGAGATGTGCGAGATTACATTGTAAAAAGCAGGCAAGTGTTGGACCACACCCAAGAGTCATATCTTAGTCAACACCCCTCTGGTGTTTTGAGATATTCTCTCTCCCTCTATCTCCTCCAATCAAACTATATCCACACATACAGTAGCAACCAGTGGTGACAAATCTACAAACATTAAACATGAGGGATTGGGTTGTGCTTGAGTTTTAAACAGCTGTTGGTTCAGATGGGGTTTGGTTATCTTCTTATATCATTAATTAAGAAGTCTTAATTGTCCGCTAGTGTGAAAGTAGGATGTTTAAAGCCAAACGTGGAAAAAAATAGACACAGAGAGCATAGTCTATGTGTAGCATTAGCCTGGAAAGCTAAAGCTTTTTGATCAATGGAAGGGGCTAAACCTTTTGATTTGTAGTACACTAGACTAGACAGATGTATCATACATGCTCTAACAGTAACTGTGTTTACGCTCTTTCATTTACTTTGTGATAATATGAGTGATGGTGGAAAGCCTGTTTCATGACTGAATATGAAACTGTTCCATGCTGAAACTGTTTGCGATATTTACGTTTTTTCGTAAACGGTGAAAAGAAGGTTTCAAGTGTAGATGGCTTTGCTAGATGTGTGTTACTGTAAAGGAGTCTTTCTTAACTTGCTTCGTGTTGTATCAACATCCCAACTCGTCACATACTGACGCTTTGTCAGACCCCTTGGCGTCACTTTCCGGTCACAGTAAACACGTGCTTAATGTTGTGAATTAAACAGACTTAAACTACACTTGCTTAGGTTTAGACAACAAAACCACTTAGTTGGGTTTAGGGGGGGGGGGGGGGGGGGGGGGAACATGGTTGGGCTTATAATTACTATGTTTGCATGTTTGTTTCTTTTTCCCTCTTTATACTACTTCATCACACTCTAGGAGCATGTTCACTGAGTGTTTACTGTTGTCGTGGATGGTTTACATTGTAGTTAATAGCAGTAGTTCATGATATCATGGTGAGGCAGATGCTTCGTTATGAAGAGATAGTATAGTGTCATTAGCTGGTAGTTGGTTGCAATTTGTGTTATGTTATTGCCACTAAAAACATAACCTAAGAGGAATAGCTAATTGGCTATTCAGGCCAGCTTTATGCTGGTGGGGGGCTGTGCCTTATTCTGTGTGAACCTATTAGTTATATTATGTACCACTTCCAGATTAGTTGTTTTTCATTTGTGAGAAAGCCATTCTGTGTGTCCAAAGCAATCATATCTCTTTCTCTTTGATGAAGAAATAGCCAGATTATAATGTTGGGTCAAGCTCAGGTTGTTCACGTCCAAGGCATACATAGTATCTCCTCACAAACAGTGCTGATGTTATCACACTGATTATCAAGTTTTTCACCCATGAAAGTCCTCTGAGATAGATAACATTTGTGGTGCAATTGAGGGGCACACGTTTGATTGATTTTAACAGCAGACTTTCACACTTACTCTCAAAGACATTACAAACACTGTCTCTGAGGAAATCTGCCAGCTGCTGAGACAAAGTTCACTGATTAATCATAAACAGTAACTGCTTTTAACTCTTTCACTACTTGTCTGCTTCTGATCCCTCCATTCCTGTCTCTTTCCCTGTCTGGTTCACTCCATCCGTCCTCCCAAATTTAGACTTTTTGTCTCTGACAACACTGGTATTAAAGATATAGCATATACCAGACAGGGGCGGTCTAACATGAGCTATTGCATTATGGGAATTGTAGAATCCAGTGTTTTTGGAGCTTGACCCCTACTGTAGGCTAAAAATCCAAGATATCTCGGCCTCTGCAGCTTTTGTTCTTCTAACTTAATATCCAAGTCCAATGCTAAATCAATGGAGCGCGTATACATTAACAGGTGTTACACAAAATATAAATAACCTTATTTTCATTTTACTGATAATAACGGCTGTCAAAGTAAACGCGATAATAAAGCATTAACGCACATTTGTTTTAACGCCACTAATTTCTTTAACGCATTAACGCAATCGATATTTTGGAGGTTGTACCGGGCTAAATAACGCTCCAAACCTGCGCTAAATGTTGGCGAGGAAAAGCTGTCATGGCCATTTTCAAAGAGGTCCCTTGACCTCAAGATATGTGAATGAAAATGGGTTCTATGGGTACCCACGAGTCTCCCCTTTACAGACATGCCCACTTTATGATAATCACATGCATGTTGGGCTTCAGTTTGCCATGTTATGATTTGAGTATATTTGTTATGCTAAATGCAGTACCTGTGAGGGTTTCTGGACAATATTTGTTATTGTTTTGTGTTGTTAATTGATTTCCAATAATAAATAAATACATACATTTGCATAAAGCAAGCATGTTACCAACTCCCATGTTGATAAGAGTATTAAATACTTGACAAATCTCCCTTTAAGGTACATTTTGAACAGATAAAAAATGTGGGATTAATTTGCGATTTATCGCAATTAATCATGATTGTCCATGATTAATCGCGATTAATCTCAAATTAATCATACATTTTTTAAATATTCTTTTAAATACATACAATGACAGCCCTACTGATAATGTATTCCTTTGTTATAGATTTAGATCTGAAATGACAGAAAGATGTTTTAGTCTTTGACAGTCAGGAAGGCTGATTAAATACACCAGATAACACATAGAAGGAGTTCTGGCAGTAGACGACCCCGAAAATCCTGCAAGAAATCCAACTGTAATGTGCTCTTGTACTAAACAAACATAGATGGCAACTGGCAACTTGCACTGTTTATATGCAATGTAATTTACGCTGAAAAGGCCAATAAGGGATGAAAAAAAAGGCACAGGGTTTGGGTGAGATCATCCAATTTAGTTGTCCAGTACACTCTCACACCACAAACCCTTTTGCTCAACATTCTTCATCTTCTTTTGCTTATTGGATTACTGGCTTACTGGATCTGCAGATTTAAGATTAGAATATTCACTAATTAATGTAATGTGTAATGTGTGGCCTTTATCCCAGGATTATAACATTCGACTATCTTCGACTGAAATGAACAGCTGAAAACCACCAGAGTTATGGTGTTTTTACTTGAAAACACAAGAATGGAAGCACAATATAAAAGGACCAAAAAAGAATTAAAGCCTAGGACGGCACCACCATCACATCTGTGCCTTTAAACCTCGAAACCTTTAGCTGACAGCAGGCCTCATTTTTTACATCCTGTGAAACTGTTGCACAGATGTAGCCTCCTGTCCTCGGCTTTTTGAGGTGAATTTTTTCGTGTGTGCTCCGGGCTTTTCATCTTTATTTATCTGTAGAGCAGAGGGTGTCAACGCTTGGTAAGAGAGAGAGAGAAAGGGAAGACAACATGCAGCAAAGCCTGAGCTCCCCAATAAAATACCTAACATACAGAGAATAACCCTGTTAACTCTACTGCTGACTGAGTTTAACTTCTAAATCATTTAATTTGTTGATTGCATCCTGGTCTAATGCCATCCAATCACAATTTAACCTTCATTTGCAGGTTGATTAGTAGATCAATATCACTCTAATGTCTGCACACTAATATGAAGCTACAGCAGTTATCTTAGCGCACTACTCAACACGTTATATCTTGTTTGTTTAATCCATACAAAAATGTAGTCTGAAGCCATATTTCGTTGCCTTTGGACAGAGCCAGGCTAGCTGTTCCCCCCTGTTTCCAGTCTTAATGCTAAGCTAAGCTAACTGTAGCTTCATATTTACTGTGCAGACATGAGAGAGGTGTCAATCTTCTCCTCTAACTCCCGGCAAGAAAGAGAGTAAGCATATATCTCAAAATGTTGAACTACTCCTTTAATATGGCAGCCATACTGAGCATGTCTATACTGAGGAACTGAAAGCTCCCCTTGCATTTGGACTACAAGTTTTTGGTCTATTTTTAACCTCCTTACTATGCAAATTTCCCATCCAGAGAGCATGACAGACAGGATGTATTAGGAAACCTGGATCCTGCTCTGCGTTGTAATCAAGAGCTATACGAGCTCGACCTGGATCTGCCAATCATGTTCAGATAAATGCACAGGTGAAGAAACATGAGTTACGATGAAGCAACAAACGTGCTTCAGATAAATCTCACTACAGAGAGAGAAAGATGTGCCACAAAAAACAGGACCAGTCCAGAGCTCATCCCCCACCCCCCCTTCAACCGCCTCCTATCGCTTTCACTGTCGACCAATAGAAACGGAGAGAGAGAGATGACTGAGGGAGGGGAAAAGACAGTTCTCGTTATGTCCAGAGGGATCAGTGGGCTGTTTGAATATGTCTCCCTCCTCCTACAGCCTCAAACATTTCTCGCTCAGTATCCGGCTTGGTGTGAATGTCACAGATGGATGCATGAAGCTTCACAAGCAAACACACTGCACCACACTCAATCTCTGCGCTGCTACTGTACGCTGTGCCGGGCCTTGTTGTGTCCTGGACCTGAATGACTGCGGCGTCAACTCTAATCTGCTTAATTATAGATGCTGCTGATGAGACAAGGAGTGTATGATTAATCTTCTACTATACAGATTAACAAGAGGAAAATCCAACTGCTTTGAATGGTGAGCAAACATGCAAGATGTGACAGACTGCAGGTACAAGCTGACAGTTTAATAGTCAAATACAATTTTGTATAATAGGTCTGAAATTTGATTTCAAAATGCTGGCCTGGGGAGAAGCAAACACGTGCCTGATTACTTTTTGCAAGCATTCTTCAAAATTGATTGTGCAACCTACAATTTGCAAAACAGGGGACGGTAACACTTCATTTTACAGGTCCGCAGATTTCATGGTAATTAGGTGATAATTAAGAAGTAACCTATTTGAAATTTCTTTGGAAATTACTGCCAAAATACCCTCAATATTTATTTATTACTTTATGATAAACATTATTTAATAATTATATTCCGCTATTTCACAAAAGCTGGTAATTTATTTAATACATTTCCAGGGAAAGAATACAAAGTTAATTGATATACTCTATTTCCATATCTGTTGATAAATACATGATAATTAGCAAATAACTTGTTTGAAATGTCTTTAAAAAACTCCCTGAATCATTACATTAGCTACCAGGTTACATTTGTGTAGACAATAAGTCACACAATGGTGAGATGTGTGTCTGATCAGAAGTGTCTTTTATTAGTTCTGGTTTTCCACCTCTGATGAAGAGCAGCACACAGCCGCTTCTCAAGACTAAGGCCCCTATTTAATCGATTATATGCTATTTTCGCATATAATTATTAAATAATGTTTATAATAAAGTAATTTTCGATCCATTTTGAGGTAAATATTGGGGTAATTTGGCAGTAATTCCTGAAGAAATTTCAAATAGGTTACTTCCTAATTATCACCCAATTACCATGAAATTTGCGGATTTGTAAAATGAAGAGTTACCTAGGGGACTTAATAGCCTAATCCACAGTATCTGTGATTCTCCTTGATATACAGTAAAATAAGATAAGATAAGATGAACCTTTATTAATCATCTGGAGGGAAATTCAGCTGTCAAAGCAGCAACATCAGCAAACATCAGCAAACAGAGTGAAACACAGAAGAGGTAGAGAGATATAAAAGATACAGAGTGAATGGGTGAACATAGTGTGTGCAGTCAGTCAATAAATAAATGTAATATATGCATATGTGCAGTCTATAAAGTGGTATATAAGATGTCTAGTGTAAAGTAAGTGTAAAGTGTGCCAGTGGTTAGAGTCCAAGATGGTTGCAGATAGTGCATGTTTAAAGGCAGATAGTACATTAAAGGTTTAAAGTGTGCAGTAAGTGTTGTCTTGAACCTGTAGGATCCAAAAAAGCGGATAAATGTGTTTATACTCTATGAGTAAATAGCCAAATCAATTTCTAATTAATTTGTGTTGACAAAGTGACAATAGCTAGATGACAATGAGGGGAGAGAGAGGGAGAGACGGAGAGAGAGAGAGAGAGAGAGATGAGGAACGACGAGGCTCCCAGACGGACTCTAATCTAGGACGTTGCGGTTCATGATCAGTGCCTTCACCCCTATAGGTCACCAGGGCGCCCTGAATCTGCAGTCAGGGTATGGTAATCACGGCACAACACTTTGAATCCATCACTTTGAGAGTCAGGCCGGTTTTGCTATTATAAATCAAAATATCAACAAGGCCGCTGAGAGGGGAGACACCTGCCATGTTCACAGCAAAATACGTAAAGTAATATTCAATTCAATTCAATTAGGGCTGTTAAAAGTAAATGCATTAACACAAATTTGTTTTGACACCACTAATTTCTTGAATGCATTAATGGAACTTGCGATTTTTAGGTTGTAGTGGGCTCAGTTTTAAAGCTAGAGTGAAGATACTGGTATCATATGAATCTAGAAAACCTAAAGAATCCACTGATATCAACCATGTCATACTAGCTTGTCAAGAAGGAGCCTATATAACACACAGACTTACACTAAATTGTAGTGAGGAAAAACTCCTATCAAATGGGGGTCCATAACCTAATGTGTATCAATTTAGGGGTCCTTGACACGAAGAAGGTTGACTGTCCAACTGGGTCTACTATGTTGTGTCATGTCCTTTTATGTCTTCCCTGTGTTGTTTCCAATCCTGAGTAGGGATGCACGATGTACAGTATATATCGGCACGATAAATTATCGCCCAATAATGAGAAATTCATATCATGTATAAATCTGTATTATTCTAATAATTAAATTATAGCCGATAAATTACTGGCTAATAATAGAAAGCCAAATTGTTTTCTTTGACTTAACAAGCGCAACATCTACACTCTCTGATACCTTAGGTGGCGGTATGCACCTTTAAAGGTAGTTTTCATTCATATTTTTCACAGTTTCAGAGGAAGACAACTCGATTGCAATTTGCAATACAAGTTTTTTGATACACTTCACTAGAAAAAATAAATGAACTATAGAAGAGACAGAACTCTTCTTTGTTTTTGTTGAGTTAACAATAGTGATACAATAGTCAGTTAGATTTGGTTTGGTCAGAGCTATGGAAAAGTAAATCATCCATCTTTGCTCACTATATCTTAGCATTTCTGTGTATAAACTACTGGTTATCAACTTTTATTTAAAATTAAAAAATGTGAAATTATTGATTATCTTATCGTATCGTATCGGCCGTGAGAAGCAGATAATTATCGGCTGAAAAAAATCCATATCGTGCATCCCTTATCCTGAGTATGATACTGTATAAATCAATTACAGTCTGCATAAATACCTTTGCTCCTCAAATTTATGCTCTCCTGTATATCATGTACTCTACTTTACTCTCTCTCTACTCTCTACTTTATATTGCATCTATTTCTCTGCATATCTGTGTGAATCTGTTAGCTGGTCTATGTGCCTCTCTGTCTGCGGCCAGATGGCTGTGGGAGTGTGCAGACTGCTGAGCCAGTTACAGTGACAAACGTTGCTAATACAGACACCAGGGGGAGGCTCTGATACAGGCTCCACCAGGTAATACAGCAGCAGCCACTCACAGCAAGAGAGAGCTCTCTGCATCGCCAGAGAGATCAATGAACATGTCTCCCTTCTTCTAGAGTGCCAACCTTTAAACCCTCAGTATCAGTGTGTGAATGGGACAGATGGATGCATAGACACACACACAGAGACAGAGACGGGCACACACATGTACATGAAAGAGACCATCCGTAGGGGCTGGCAGACCAGACGGACATCTGACACTGGAGCCCCCTCCTCCTCCTCTTCCTCCACCCACCACCTCCACCCTCCCTATCACCAACCCCAGTCCCATCTCCTGATTGACCCTCCTCATCCAGCTTCTTTTGTTTCACACAAATGTTCATCCCTGGAGGCTGGCTGACTCCACAGAGCACTACAGAGACTCTACACACTTTAAACATACAAACTAACAGACTTCCCTATTAGCCTGCATTTATTGCAAATACTGTAATTTAGAGCTGCATGGATTCATTTTCAACTATTAAATGAATCACCTATACAACTATTCTGATAATCCCTTAATCAGTTTGAGTAATTTTGGGGGAAAAAAAGCCTAAATTCTCTGATTGCAGCTTCTTAAATGTGAATATTTTCTAGTTTCTTTACTCCTCTATGACAGTTAACTGAATATCTTTGAGTTGTGGACAAAACAAGACATTTGAGGACGTCATCTTGGGCTTTGGGAAACACTGATCGACATTTTTCACCATTTTATAGACCAAACAATTTATCAATTAAAAATATTCAACAGATTAATCGACAATGAAAATAATCATTAGTTGCAGCCCTATTATAATTACTGCTATTATGTTCTAATATTAGCAGTAATAGTGGTAATTTTACTGGACTATTGTTCTTAAAAACTGCACAATCCATCCATTATCTGTAACCGCTTATCCTATTCAGGGTCGCAGGGGGGTTGGAGACGACCCCAACTGACATTGGGCGATGGCGGGGTACACCCTGGACCCAACAGACTATCACAGGGCTGACACATAGAGACTATCACAGGGCTGACACAGGGCTGACACATAGAGACAGGGCTGACACATAGGGCTGACACATAGAGACAGACAACCATTCACACTCACATTCACACCTACGGGACATTTAGAGACAACTAGAATGGCACTCGGGGAGCGCAGACCTCCGCCAATGTGCCTTTAAAAACCGATCACAGCTCACAGCTGGCGGTTACATGAGGTGGTTGGCGTATTATTAACACGGTGTGTTTCTGCCTCTCTCATTCAGCAGCCTTGTTATGTCTGTATAACGTTACACTACTTTGTCTCTCATCCTGTCATCTACCGCTTTTTTCTTTCTCACTGCGGACGACCAGCAGCTCCCGCCGTACCTCGGAGTCTCGCAACACTTCCACACACGTATGTCTCTGCTCGAAGAAGGAAGAAGGCAGGGTCATGCGTCATCAACGCGTCATCAGTTACACTGCGCATGTGTTATGTCCTGTGGTCTTAATGCTCAGGCTGATCGGAATTCTTAACAAAAGACAGATAAACAAACAAACAAACCAACGCCGGTGAAAGCATAACGGTAACAATTAACCTAACCTGCTTGTCTTTGGACTGTGGGAGGAAACCGGAGAACCCGGAGAAAACCCACGCTAACACAGGGAGAACATGCAAACTCCACACAGAAGGTCCCCAAGCCGGGTTTGAACCTGCGACCCTCTTGCCGTAAGGCGACACTGCACAAAACTGCACAATGCTTTAAGGTAAAAACAGAAAATGATTTTGTAAACATTATGAAACATTTAAATTAGTTATTTGGAGATGAGAAAGAAAGGCTTGCAGCATTTCTTTTCTTTCTTCTGCTATTCAGTGTACAATTTAATTGAAATAAATTAACATAAAGATGTTATTTGAAACTATATAGAAGTTCATATTGTGGTGATGATGATTTATTCATTTATTTACTGTATGTTGATGTTTGATAAATAGTGGCATCTTGTAATCCCATATAGGACATAAATACAAACTAACTAAGTAGTAATAGTAGTTAATATTATATTGTTATAATAATTGTAGTTGTAGCTGTAATGGCCACAATAGCAGTACAGTAGTAACATCAAGAGGCTCTTTTACAAATGAAACGATTTGATCTCAATGAGGAATGAGGTGTCAAAACAAACGAGCTATTATGGTTGAAGTCAATAAGCCATGTAGGGGATTTGCCACCAGATTAATGATAAATGATTTTAGTTTTAATTGGATACATTAGGCTTATTATTAGGCATCATTCATGGCCAGTTGACTAAACTTCTGAACTGAGAGTATTTTGTGCTTCTGCTGCCTAAAACAGAAGCAGGATTTATTCCCTTTTATTCCGCTAACTGATGAGATTTCCAGTTCAGTTAGTGATGAACAATTTCACATTTAAAGCCCATATGAAAACGTAAATAGGCTATGAAATGTGGTTATCATGATAGATATCACTGAGCATTGGCTGGAAAATGAGTTTGTATACATATGCTTCCATATTTAATACATTAACACTTGACTTTATATAGATGTTTTATTTTATTGTTGGTTATTGGTGCTTTTTACATATCTTTATGTAATATTTATATACACCTATTTTTTTCACTGCTTGTGCACATAACAGTCCTTCCTCACCTTTATTTGTCCAGCTATGTTGTCCTGGTTCCGAGCTGTTATTTGTATTTCTGTGTAAATACATTGAGAGATGCATAAAACCGGAGTTCCTTGTATATATGTCGGCTACTTGGTAAATTAATCTGGTTTTGATTCTGATTAAGGGCAATAGAATAGAGTATTTTGTGCTTCTGCTGCCTAAAACTGAAGCAGGATTTATTCCCTTTTATTCTCTCAACTGATGAGATTTCTAGTGCAGTTAGTGATATATAATTTCACATTTAAAGTGAAAGTAAATAGGCTATGAAATGTGGTTATCATGGTATATATCACTGAACATTGGCTTGAAAATTAGTTTGTATCCATATTTTACATATTTTAATACATTGTGGACCCTAGAATAGAGTTTTGTACTAATATGCATATTATCTAAAATATTATGAGCATTCATGCACAGACTTTATGATACTTTACACATCTAAAACACACATTCAAGTCTAGTCTGAACTGTAGAAATGCATAAGAAGATGTCAGCACCTCATGTAAGGAAACATAATCCAGACAATTTTAGAAAATGTACCCAAAATGTATGTCCCTAAGAATCTGTTCTGCATACAATAGTCCAATATAGTCATGTAGGAGGGGTTTGGTCTGGGAGCCACTATGAGCCCTGCAGGGGGGTTCCAGGATCATGCATAGCATGATTGCATATAGCCTACTTTCACTATCGCTATCCATTGTAGTGCTGTCCACTGCTTCACTTTAATTTCACATTTAAAGTGAAAGTAAATAGGCTATGAAATGTGGTTATCATGGTACATATCACTGAACATTGGCTGGAAAATTAGTTTGTATACATATGCCTCCATATTTTAATACATTATGGACACATATGCATATTACCTAAAATAATATGAGCATTCATGCACAGACTTTTTGATACTTTACACATCTAAAACATGCATTCAAGTCTAGTCTGAACTGTAGAAATGCATTAATACTGGTCACCCTATAAGATGATACCACCTCAAAACATAATGCAGACAATTTTAGAAAATGTACCCAAATTTACCCAAAATGAATGTCCCTATGGAATCTGTTCTGCACATAATAGTCCAATATAGCCATGTAGGAGGGGTGTGGGAGCCAGTATGAGCCCTGGAGGGGGTTCCAGGAGCATGCATAGTATGATTGCATAGCCTACTTTCACTATTGCTATCCATTGTTGTGCTGTCCACAGCTTACACCAGGACAGTCACAGGCCACGTTAATACTGCGTAAAGTCATCACATCCTACTCATGCACCCTCCACGTCAGCTGTACAATCCGCCATCCACCGGTTCCCTGGAGGAGGCGGTTGCAGGAGTATTACCTGAGCTGTCCATGGTGCTGCAGTCCTCCTCTCTCAGCGGGCCTGCTGCCTTCGGTCCGAGGCTGGCCGCAATGGAGCCGCCGAGTGTGCCGCTGCCGCCGCTGCCGCTGCCGCCTCCGCCGCTGCTGCCGCTGCCGCTCCCTCTGCCGACACCGAAGCTATCTCCTCCGCTATCGACCAACTGCAAAGATTCATAGCCATCGTAACTGGTCTTTTTCTTGTAGGCCCCCAGCAGGCTCATTACCGAAGCAAGGAAAATAAATTAAAAGACAAAAGGAGCTCCCAAAAGACGACAAGGCTAGTGCGCCGCGCCGTGTTCGCCGCCTCCGCCACAGCCGCCGCCGCACGCCGCTGCTACTGCTGCTGCTGCTGGGTGCACCACATGTCCGAGCAGGAGAGGACGACCGGTCTCCTCTGTTTTCTGGGGAAATATTCTGCCTCAATCTCTCTCCTCCCTCCCCCTCTCTCTTTCTCTTTCTCTGTTTCTGTCTATCGCCTCCTCTTTTCTCAGCAGCACCGCATCTTACTATACGACGCCTCTGCTGCTGCTGATGCTGCTGCTCTGTCGCTGTAGTCCCCGACTGAGTAAAAGGGAAATCCACCCCAACGCACAATCCTCTCATGTCACTGCATCTATTATTCACACACACTCTTGCTGTGAGTATGCCTGTTGGCTTTTTTTTCGAAAGCTCATCAATACAGGGCATTTTCATGTAAAAAAGAAAAAAAAAACTACAAAGATAAGGTGTTATATAGAACATATCAGGATGAATTAAAGGTCCCATATTATAAAAAAAAAGTGAGATTTTCATGTTTTTTTTTATTATAAAGCAGGCTTAAAGAAACTGTTTGTAAGATTCAGAAATCGTTGTTAACAGCTAAAACCACAATATCACTCTATATTTCACCTGCTTGGCAGTAATGTTAGCTGACCAGACGGAGGTCTCTCCGTGAATCAATGCTGATCCTAGTGTTGGCTTTTCCTGCTTCAGCCTCTCGACCGCGCGCGCCCGGAGGGAGACACCGGCACCCGGTCAGAGACGATAACGTTTCTCGCTGCGGAGCGCGTCACTTCACAAGACACGGAAAACCTCTGTTGGCCTGGAGGAGCTGCAGCATTTATTTCTGCACAAACATCCACTTTACATTTACTGGATATTCTCAGAGCTACGAAGTCTTCTGCAGTGTGTAGTGTGCGCGCATGCACGTGAGGTGGAGCGAGCTGAGCGAGAACACGCGCGGTGTGTGAGTGAAGGCAAGCAGGCAGAGGAGCAGAGTACAGCAGAGCCACACGCGAGCGCACATGGAAAACCGACCCGGGTGATTTATACGTGTAAGAAGTTACAAACAGTCCCTTTAAGTCCTATATAAATACTGTGAAAGTATTGAAACGCTCAATCCACAGTGAAATACACACAGCCCGCATTCAAAAACTTTGCATTTGAAACAAGCCGTCAAGATTTCAGTATATTATGGGAATACATTAGTGATATAGAGAGATAAAAATAGTATCACACACTAAATCTGTATAATAATTTTTTTTAACACTTCCGGTTCCCTCGTCTGGACGTCAATGGGTTGTTTGAATGGGTTCTTAGTTAGATGCCTGAAATAAGGTATGTGGTTAACACAAGCTTAAGAGATTTTAATGTTTTTTTCTACGATAAAAAATACATCAATAAATATCCCACTTGTGAATTTTGAAGCCTTTACGTGTCTTAAAAAAGACAGTTGCTAACAAGTGGTTAAATGAGACTACTAAATGTCATCACACCGACTCGTCCGGCTTTACAGCCTCCTTGTGTATACTCGCGCTCATGCTACCGTGGTGTTGTTCGTTTAGCCTAACGTTAGCTTTTTACTTCTGGCTATTGTATTCAGACTTTAAAAATCATAAAAGTGGTGTTCTTTTGTGAATATTATCTTGCTGAATAAAACGTGTAAGTATTATAAACGTTTGTTTGCCACAGAGTTTATTTTCTGCAATCATCCCAAACCCAATGGAAAAATCCCATCGGCTTTTTGTCGAGGGAACGAAGGCGATGCTAACTTCCTGGTTGGCCTACAAAAATACGTCATCCCGGCAGCACTATATTATCAGAAATGGAATATAATATTCATAACTATGTTTTCATTAGTGTATAATCAACTGAAACTAAGTATCGTTGTGTTTTCGTTAGCTTAAATATGCCCTTCATATCTACATAGGGAGTGGGTTCTCCGCCATGTTGCTCTGCCTGCCATGTTTCTACAGTAACAAACCAAATACTGGCTCTAGAGCCTTTTGCATTGGCTGCAATCTGCAACCTCACCACTAGATGCCACTAAATCGTTCACACTGGTCCTTTAAATGTGCCTATGTAAAAGGAGTGGGATCCCAATTTTGTGAATTATGTCATAGTTCCTATTCTGGGTGGATTTTCCCTTTAAAGACTCTAAATGTCTATGGGCTTCTAGCTAGTTATGATTGTCCTATGTGGGATGGTAAATCCACCCTGCATCTTATTACTATAGTTCTTTCCACTTAATATTGCCTGCATTAATTACAACATTTGAAAAATTAATTAAGCTTTGAGAATTAATTTTCCATATCAAATAATCTGCCAATTATGATATTTTCTTGATTAATCATTATGTAAATAAAATAGGGCTGTCAAAGTTATTTTTAGGTTTTAAACCTATGATATGAAACTAGAAAAACCTAAGGAATCCATTGGTACCAACCATGTCATACAAGCTCATTGCAAAGGTGGCTAAATAATGCTCTGAACTTACGCTACATGTAGAAGGTTAGAAAACCTGTAACTGTGAGGGTTTCTGGACAATATTTGTTATTGTTTTGTGTTGTTAATTGATTTCCAGGAATAAATACTGTATATACATGCATTTGCATAAAGCAAGCATATTTGTCCACTCCCATGTCAATAAGAGTATTGAATACCTGGCAAATCTCCCTTTAAGGTCCATTTTGAACAGATAAAAAAATTTGATTGTCATGCAATTAATCACGATTAAATATCATAATCGATTGAGAGCCCTAATATGAAATGTCAGAAAATTGTGATGAATGGCCATCACAATGTACTAGAGTTAAGGTCTTTAAATTACTCGTTTTGTCCAACCATCAGTAAAAACTGAGTTTACAGTGATATAAAAGCAGAAACTACTCATTGGTACCAGCAAATGTTTGACGTTTTAGCTTTAAAAGTGACTCAAATGATTCATCAGTTATCAAAATAGTTGCCAAACTACCTGCTCCACTTAAATGCAAGACAGATGATGTATTGATGGATGATGTCTGCTGTTACATTGACTGTAAATGCTGAAGAGGCACAGGTGATGATGGTTTAAAGTAAAAAAAAATGCAGTGTCATCTATTAAAATAGCAGAAGTCCTCAGGGAGAAAGTGTAGAGAAATAAAAGAAATCTTGAGTGAATTTAAAAAAAAAAAGAAAACTCTCCTCGCTATGACCTGCTTTCTTTGGTATAAATAAGGGGCAAATTATGAGTCTGGGCCCATAGCAAATTTCTTTCTAGTCAGCATTGCGAGACAACAGCACCATGCTTTGTCAGAAAAAGGAAACTCACTCTGCATCAAAGGGAATGTTAATAGGCTCTTTGTAACATAATTAAAATCCAACAGATTTGTAATTTTAGCTCAAAATTTGTCATTTTAGCTCTAATTTTGTGTGTGTAATGACCCTGCATCCATGAAGGACAAACCAGTGACCACTGATGGCATGCTTCCTTCCTTGGCCTTATCCCCTGGCAACGGAAACCCTGCATGGCTGTGAAAAGAGGACATGAGCCTGGGAAACTCTTTTAGGAGAGCAGACGGGAGCTCAAAGCACAGCGGGAACGGAATGTCCAAAAGGGAGGAAAGATACCCCCGCCATCACCGGACGCAAAGCGCTGCCGCTCCATTGTTGCCATGGAGCTTCCTGTCCTGGCCGTGCCTACCAATATTTACCCCTTGATGCCCTTATGAGTGTGACTGTTTAGGATACAGGAGCAGGTGCTGTAAGGACATCACACTCTCTACCATGATCAAATCATGTTTACACATGATGACAAGTCCAAACCAAACCAAATTTTGTCATTTGAGAAATGACAAAAATAGACAATTATGAACAATTAATTTTTAAATTGAACAACAGACAGGAGGTATTTTTGGAAATATGGGGCTCCTACATGAATACAGTATTGATTGATTAACTACGGAAAGGCTGGTAACGTTATATGTAAGAAGTTATTGTCATGATGTGTGAGAGTCGCCTGCATTTGTATGTTGATTATATGTACTTATCTACTGTACTGTTGTTTGAGTCATCAATACATGTTCTGGTTGTTTCTGTCATTTTAATAATACTTATATAAATCTTTTATTTTATTTTATTATATTTTATTTATTTATTTATTTACTGTGTTCTTATTGGTTTTATTGTTTTCTTATTTTGTTTCTGTTGTCTTTGTTCTGTGTGATGTATACTTTTGGAAAAGCAATAAAAACTGAATTACAAAAAAAAAAAATGACCATAATAAAGCTGGTGCAGCGCTTGCATTAGTGATATCAGCGACACTGACAAACAGGTTTTAAAAGACCAGTCACAAATCTGCTTCTCATGCTCATTGGAGATTGAGTAATGATGGCGTTTGAGGCATTCATTTACATCCTCTGTTAAGAATTGCTAAAGAGCCTTTAGATGCAATGCCCAGAGCCATTTCAACTGTTTTATGGCTTTGCTGTGCTACTGACTACAGCCTTGTATCTCTTCATTGGTTTTTACCATCACGCTCAAGGATCCATTGAGGATTAATGATTATCCTCGTAGCAGTTAAAGTAGAATCCAGGAATCTGCTGGATCAGCTGTAGGGCTCACTTGACAAGACAGACCATGGACTTGAGTCTGTGAGGCTTTAGCTCCTGTAATCCAGGGATTCTTGTTCTGTGTGGTAAAAACTGAATCATGACAGATACACATTGGCTGCTACGTGTCTTCGTAGAATAACGATGGCGTCCGTGCTGCCCTGGTTTGCCACTACTGAGCTGGAAGGCGGCCTACTTTAGGGACTGAAAACTGGAGGATCACTGTGAACTGTGAACTCACAAAACATGTTTTTGGCCATAACTCAAGAATTCATACTCTAATTATGACAATTTCACACAGATGTCTAATAGGATAAAATTATGAAGATTCCATAATAACTTTCAGCATATTGTTATTCAAGTGTTCTGAGAGAAAACTAGACTTCTCCACCTCCTCATGGCTCTGTTTCCAGCCTTTGAAAAAGCCAGTGACGGGAGACTTTGGCCAATCACAGGTCATTTCAGAGAGAGAGCGTTCCTATTGGCTGTGCCCCAACTGGTGGGCGGTGCTTTGTATTTCCTCAACTGATCTCAACATGGCTGCATGGTCATAAACTTTCTCATTTTACAGTTAAACAGTACACTACAAGATGTTTCTGAAAACATTTGAGGAGAAAAATAGGCATTACAGTAACAGAATATTGATTCATATTTGATCAGCGCTGCCTAGTTTGACCGGCAAGGCTCCTGCTCGGCGCTGATTGGTTGTTTTCCTCCGGTCTGTGAAATCTTGCAGATGCCATAAGGAACACTGGAGGAAACAGAAGATTACCTGTCTCATAGACTACTGTCAGGATATAGTGACCTTTTTATAAAAATTACTTTTTTTAATCATATTTGCTCCAATTCTACCTACTGCAGCTTTAAATAGCCTTTATTTAAATCATTAGGTCCTTAAAATTGTAAAATTTACGAATTTACGAATCCAGAGTTAATTTTGTGCTGCCGTTCATATGAGCGAGCCGAGAATGAGCGGTTGAGAGGCAGAGTTAGAGGAAACGCTAGTGAACTCGCTCTAAGGGCTCATGATCGCCGGAAGATCCGGGTACTTTTACACTTGGCAGTCGAGCCTTTTTGGCTTCATGCTCCACTGAGCAACTCTCATAGGAATGAAACGCTGTATCCAGTTTTCTTTATACATCCATGGACCGAACTGCCCTCCGCATGGGTTCGTGGGTTTTGGTCCTAGTGGAGGGGTAACTACACTCTGATACTTTGTGTTTGTTATGGCAATGACTGTTGTTCTTTTTTTATAGCCTAAATAAAAACAATGAATGACAAAAAAGAAATGAAATGCGTCAGTATTTAATGTGGTGAACACAGTGACTTAGTGGCTGCTGATGATCAGAGCATGAAACCACACCAAGCTGTGTTAAGCACGTCACGTGACGTGCGTGCGTGACGCTGGCAGCCATGTGACAGTGACAACACTAAGAGAGGAGCTGTCCTCTCAATATAGAGCCAGATCTGCATGGTTGAAGATGGTGATTCTGATAATAAACATACAAGAGACATCAATCACGTCCAAATAAATGACAATAATAGCGAGGCTATATGTTTAACGAATAAAGCACCCTTCACAGATAAAGTGCTGTGTGCCTTTAACTGGAATGTCCTGAAATCACCGACATCATCATCAGCTGACAGACAAATACAGCTGATACCAAAGCAGGCAACCTTCACTGTCAATTCCATCTAGTCCCGAGGATGTCGTTTATTATAAGGATGAAGCGCCTAGAAATAACTCACACAGGAAAAATATCTCATTACGCACAACCTGTGTGGACACCTGGTGAACAAAAATAAACCAAATGATGTCATTCATGATGCTGGTGTGCGCATTTAGCCACACAGAGGCCCAGAGTTGGTGATTTGTAGATGAATTTGTCTCCTAAAGTGAAATCAAACGGAGTATTTACGCACTGAACAAGTGCATGTCAGGTGATAACCCCTCTTGTCCACCGAGCAGAGATGCACTATGGTGGAGGAGATAGTGGTGTGAATATCCAGAGGCAGCTTGATATTATGTAACATCCACACACACACACACAGATCATGATGCTCTCTCTCCGTCTTGTGCAGTAAAAACACATTGATCACATTGCATGAGCAGAAACAGATGCCTTTACCTGTCAGGTTGCTTTCTGTCATCCTCTCCGTGTTGTGTTGTGCTGGAGATGCGCTTTGAACACACACACACACCGACCTTTGATTTGTCATTCGCTGCCAGTCAAAGGTCAAAGCGGTAAACGTCCTGTGAGATGTGAGACGCACCGTCCTGCGAGGATTTCCCAGGTATCTCCCAGTTAGGCTGTCTGTAGATACACACCAGCACCAGCTATAGGCTACAGCAGCATCAGCATCACATTTTTGGCATATAAACTACAAAACAGGAATCCAGCGATGGCGATGTGTAGATCTGTAGATGATGTGGATGTGCGTAAAGGAGGCAGTGCGAGGTGTAATAGCTGTTGATGGATCTGTAGAGCAGAAACTGCGCCGCTCAGAGGAGCATGTCTGCAGCTGTCAGTGAGGCTGAGCCAGCCAGCCTGGTAAAACCTGGTAAAACCTGGGCTGGATCCTCAGGAATGGGCTGACTGTAGGGTGAATTAAAGCTTCAGTAGGCAACAATGTTTTTGGCATCATTTGGCAAAAATTGCAGCAATTTTTGGGTTGATGCCATTTGTTACACAGATTTTTTTACCACTCAGGAATTGATAAAAAATGATTAATAATGCCTCCAAAATAACACATTAAGACACCTTGAGAAGTCTCAGCTTTACAGTGATACCCAATTTATGCAATTCCAAGACTGTTTAGGGACCCAGTATACAGAAGTATTCAAATATACCATTTTAGAATAGGCGAAAATAACACATTTATACCGCATGCAAAAGACTGCATTGTTTTTGTCCAAAACTGCATGTGATTATCATAAAGTGGGCATGTCTGTAAAGGGGAGACTTGTGGGTACCCATAGAACCCATTTTCATCTACATATCTTGAGGTCAGAGGTCAAGGGACCCCTTTGAAAATGGCCATGCCAGTTTTTCCTTGCCCAAATTTAGCCCAACTTCGGAGCTTTATTTAACCTCCTTCCCGACAAGCTAGCATGACATGGTTGTTACGGATGAATTACTTAGGTTTCCTAGTTTCATTCACCTAAAAACCTGAACCTGCTACGGCCTCTGAAAGACAGTAAAGTCTCAGAGGGTTAATCATTTAAAACACAAAGAGCTTTATGATGCCTAAAGTTCAAGTTTTGGGCACCGCTCTCTTGCTTACACTGTGTTCAGACTGAGAAATAAACCTCGAAAGCATCTAAGAAACCTGTCTGAACCCAACCAAAGTATGAATCAGCTGGTAGTTTTCCAACAAAGTAAGATACAGTCAAGGACAGTACATTCTGTTGGTAAGTACAAGGACAAGATTAAGTACATACAAAGACGTGAAAGCAGCTTTGAAAAAAAATAGTTTTATTGTTCTTAGAATGCAACATGTTTGGACAGCATGGTTTGGAAAAAGGCAAGAAAAAAACCACAATATACTTGTGCTACACAACAGCAGCGGGGTGTGGTCCCGTACAACATAACACCACACCCTTTCATTCAAAAACACACACTGCCGTGTTGTGCTGCCTGACATGAACCCAAAGTGATAATTAGATGTTGTAAGAGACACTCATCATCCCATCCCCGCTCTATTAAACACATCTACCTCCTCTTGTTACTCAAGCAAAAATATTATTGAGTCAAAGAATTTCTTTTTTGTATCCTTGGTCTCAAACATACAACACCCATTATCTTTAGTCCCTAGATAAGGAAAAGAAAAACACCACAAACACACATTGATAGAAGGCAGTTTTGACCTCATAAAAGAAATGCTCATAAAATATATAAGTGCATGTGATGGTTTACATTTATGTGGCTAATTCGTGGCTTCAAAATGAATTCAGGTGATAAAATTTGACTATAAAGTTTGAAAACTTGAACCTAGTTATTGGTCTTTATTGCACAAGTCAGTCACTAGTGTGTAAAAGCCAAACTCACATGTTGTGACATTGGGTGAAAATGTGACATTTTTTAGCGTATTCTGTAGGGTGAGAAATTATTAAACACCTTTACCAATCGCTTACAAAAATAAACAAAATTTAAAAATAACGTTTTACAAGTTGTTCACCCTGCAACAGTAATTTATACATTCAATCTGAAAAAATAACATATATGACTCTTGGATCTGAGTCATAGAAGTGACCTATTACTTACTTAAAGCATTACCCAGCAGTATCTTAAAGTTTAACAACCACTGCAAACATGACATTTCATAAACAATAATCCGCAACATTTTTTGGTGATTAAAATCTCACGACAACCGTATATATATATTTAAAAGGAATGTAACAGCATTGAAGACACTCTATATTCTGTGCATTGGTCTTCATCCCAGCCACAGAGCGTGCTGTAGAGCGACTGCGAGGGCTTCTTGAATCTTGTACAAGTCCAGCACCGGCCTGGTAGATTGTCCTGCGTGTTATCAGCTGCAGAGTGCATAATAGCCTTCAGCGTTTTCAGTACAAAAGTAAAGAAGAGCCATTTATACAGTGCATATTGTTTGCGTAATTGATGGATATATTCTAGAAAACACTGAGCTGATGATGCCAAACGATTAAAAACTGGTTCTGCAGAATCGCTGCATATGTAACCGCTAACTTGTGGGCAGTATATACAGTACAGCATATTACACAACACTCAGGCTTGCACAACTTATTAGAAAAACAATGACCCAAATAAAGTCTGTCCCAGATTGATTTTGGCGTTTGGTACAACACAATGCAAAATGTCAGTTTTGCCCTCAGTAAATCTGTCAGTTAAGGCTATTTTTGCGTGTGTATTCAGCTCAATACAACTCCTCAGTTACTTGTGTTTGTTTTGTTATAGTGTTTGCTTGATTATAAAAATGTAATTTAAAGTGTTATTAATCAAATCTGTAATGATAACAGACAATTTAAGTAATATTCAATATGTTTTGCTTTCACTAAAGTTCGGTTACCATAATAACAAAGTGTTGTAGTAGTACTCGAGAGTGGGCTTGGTCTCAAGACCACTTTTT
This sequence comes from Sebastes fasciatus, assembly GCF_043250625.1. Taxonomy (NCBI): domain Eukaryota; kingdom Metazoa; phylum Chordata; class Actinopteri; order Perciformes; family Sebastidae; genus Sebastes; species Sebastes fasciatus. The sequence goes on from NC_133799.1 coordinate 8,595,321, forward strand.
GAAGGTCTCGGTCTCGTCTCAGAATCGAACGCACTTCTACACACATATATACAGTATATTTGTCAATAAAAGAGGTGAATGAAGAGGAATCTTCATTTGTCTTTCTGTGGGTGTTTTTGTGGGAATGTGGATCGTTCAATGTGAGGAATGCCTCTGGTTTGCATGTTCCACATTTGATCGCAAGTGTGTCTTGCCGTGTGGGACTTGCACTGTACTTGGTCTTGACTCGGTCTCGATACACTCTGCTCTTGGTCATGACTTGGTGTCTGTTTTGGTGGTCTTGACTACAACACTGTTACCTGTATAGAGTTTGGTATCACATATTTAATGTTGGAGTGAGACACTAAATATTTTGGTTTTTAGTTTAATATTCCTCCCTGAATGAGCTATATTTTAAATTCAATGTTTTGGAGTTGGAACAATTGCAAATATAAAGACAAAAGTGTTGCTTGATGGTGAGTGCTTGTGTAAAATTAGTTTTGATATTGCCTTGAAGAATCTGAACATTTCATTATAATAATGCAGAAATAAACACAATCAATAAAGCTCTAGAAATATTTGCATACAACCATTCATTTGAAAAACCACTTGGTGATTGAATCACAAACAAGCAGGATGACTACAGTTTTGATCCGTGTCCTTATCCGTCTCTCTAAACCTCACTATTAAGGAAGCTGAAAGCAGAGGCCAGCATGTGGAAACATCACCCCACTTCCTCTTGATGTCTCCCTGTGGTCTTTTCATTCAGAGAAGAGTCAGGGTGTCTGGGTTTGGAAGGCGTCTGACGGCTGTGTGTGCATCTTGGCGCTGAGGAGGGAGTTGATATAAGGCCAGATCCGGTCAGTCTCTGTACCGGAAAATGAGTGCAGGATTCCCTGTGACCTGAGCAAAGAAATAAATTAACATATTAGAAGGAAATCTGGGTCAAATTAAAATATTGATTGATTGAATGGCAGAATGTGGCTTATTAGTCTTTAACTTTTAAAGGTGAACTGCATTGCACTCCTATAGCATCGTCAGACTAATGGATAGTTAAATAATAAAAAAAGATCTAAATTGGTCCATTCACATATTCTTCTTCCTTGTTAAAAACATGGGTCTACATTACCCATAATGCAACTAAGCTGCCAACAGTTCAGTCAGGGAGTGCTATGCTATTAGCGGCTAATGTAGCCTTGTGCCGCAAGCAACAAGCAGAGATGAGGATCAATCTACCCAGTGGGCAACCTCCATTTCTAAAAAGTGAAGCCAATGCTGAAGTGCCTTAAACTTGCATTCTTTCTAATAGCCAGCAGGGGGCGACTCCTCTGGTTACAAAAAGAAGTCTGATTGTATAGAAGTCTATGAGAAAACGACCCTACTTCTCACTTGATTTATTACCTCAGTAAAGATTGTAAACATGAGTTTATGATCTAAATCACTAGTTTCAAGTCTTCTTCAATACAGCATGATGTTCATTTAGTAAACTAGTTGTGGCTACCTTGTGATTGACAGGTCGCTACCACGGCATTGTCCGGTCTGGGAGTTGTCCATGTTTTCGTCTTCCAACTTTAACCCTTTCACAGTGTGTTTTCATTTCATAAAAGTTAATTGTAACAGCTTGGTCACCTAAAAATGTCTTATTCAGTGTTCGGTTGTACTTAGCTCACCCCTCTCATGTCACTTCTGGTTATAAAAAACCAAGATGGTGACGGTCAAAAACCAAGATGGCAACGGCCAAAATGCCAAACTCGAGGCTTCAAAACCTTAGTCTACAAACCAATGGTGACCACGTCCACTTCTTATATACAGTTTATGCTTCAGCCCCAACTGAAACTGACTCAAGTGACATCATTTGAGGCAATTAATCAGACTTTATGCAGCTAACTCTAGAGCCACAAAATGCTTTATACAACTTGTTTCACATTTGCAGCAGTCGCTCCCCAAAACCTATAAACACATTTTGATGAGTAAAATTGGTGGAGTTCCCCTTTAAGAAAGGCTATCAAATATAAAGTCAAATCATTATGAGCAAATGTAACTCCATCCGAGACATCCAAGATAAGGAAGTGTTCTGCTAACAATTATTTCGTTTTATTTGAAGTTATAAAATACATCTAAGGCTTGAGAGTTGACTGCTGAATAAAACCACTTTTAAAGCAAAAAACTAGCAAATTCACATGATCCCTTTTATGAGTTCAATGTTTTGTTATTGTTTAACATCTGGGTTTGATTTTCTATGTGCAGCATAGCACGTGACTGCACTTCTTTTCAGCGCCAAAATACTAATTCTCCGTAATGTTACTTTGCAATAATGTTAGAAAAACTAAAGACCATTTATCTGCTGGATTACCAATCTTAATAAAGTTTCAATCTGATTTCCATATATGTTAACAGCAAGAACTGACACTATAGGCTGCCTGTAGGGAAAATACTGAGTGAAGAATCTCCCTTGAAAGAGAAGTATTTACTGACTTGTATAAGTCTATGACAGGCTTGGCCACATCTTTGTAGTGTCTCAGTCTGGACATCAGGGCTTCTGGTTTGTCATCATCATGCTGAATCAGTGGCTCCCCGGTGACGTCATCCTTACCCTGAGGAAAGCATCACAAGGCCACACGTGCAACAATGTAACAAAGGTAAACTCAAGAAAATGCAGTGAAATCTCATTGTATTACAACAAAACACAGTAAAATGAAACACTGCAGGTAGACACATGTCTACAGTCATTACTGTATCGATATCCGCATCTTTTGGAGCTCATATATTATAAAGATATCAAGAACATTACATCAACAATGGCCATGACATTTGGTGGGAGATTTTCAGTTGCTGCTTGAAACTTGATCTTACAAGCCATTGTTAAGCCAAGGTACTATCATGTAATGGTGATATCTTGGTTTCAAATGTCTCCTGTGTTACATAAAATGTCCTCTGCTTTTTCATTTCCGCATTCTGTTTAATAAAGAAAAAGTGCTGAAAAACAACTTTATGTGTTTTTATGTGACTAATTTCCTGTAGTGACGCCATGCAAACCGATGCCAATAGTATATACTGGTATACTGGAGACAGAGAGCTCCTACAGCTCAGGAAGATCTATTGAATATGAGGCGAGCAATATCAACGTCCTCTTTTAAAACCCCACTAAAGACTCATTTTCACTTTAACTGTAATTATTTATTTAAAGATCCCCGCCAGACATGTTTTAAGATTTATGAAAACACTCTGCTTTGAATGTAGTTTTTACACACAAAAAAATTGATTAACGAGTAAAGAATTCTTAAAAGGTGCTCTAACGATATCCAGAGCATTAATATAGTATGTAAAGATATAGAGGAGTGATGTCTACCTAAGCAGAGAATGAAGTCTCTCTCCCTCTGTGTTGTAATCTGAGCTTCTGTGTGCTTTGTTGACATGACTGGTCCAGCCGTGCGTGCATGTTAGTGCATGCGAGTCCCCAGCCCCAAGGAAGAGCACCGGGCTATGAAGCAAATTGTCATAGTGGCCAAACGGCGGTACTACAACTTCTGCATCCGTCATGTGATGCCATTGGGACCAAAAATACTTTTCCCCCATAGACTTATATTGGGAAAGATCCGGTTAATTTATCACTTGGCAGTCAAGCCATTTTGGCTTTGTGCGCCACTGAGCACCTCTCATAGGAATGAACGGGAGCCCACCTACAACGCTGTATCCAGTTCTCTTTATACATCCATGGTAAGTCCGTGTTTGAATGCCCCACTGGCTAGCTAATGGCCGCCACTCTGCACTGCACTCATACAGCGGTTGCAGCTGATAACGCCGTCCCAACCGACAGTGCCGTCACAGAAACATAACGCCCACCCTCCAGTACCCTCCAGGGTAACACTGTTAGCTCTGTCAGCACTGTTGCCATTATTTGCACTGTTAGCGCTGTTAGCTGCTAGCCGCCGGCTCAGCTATCGCCATGTTGAGAGCCGTGTGGATGCAATCCCTCAAATCATAGATTTGCTCTGAACTCCGTATAAAGCTCCTTTAAAATTATAATTACTTCTTCACTGTAATTGGAAAATCCAGAATCAATGCTAAACTTGCTTTTAATTGCTCCATTTTTAAGATAAGACAATACAAAATAGATAAGTCGGTGTGACAACACAGACCTTGTAAAGAGAAATAAAAAAGCAGCAGGAGTGTTGTTGTTGTGCAGGATGGTGGGGTAGTGAATAATGAGATTGTCCTTTAACTGATTCCAATCTTTCAATTTGACAAGCTTCCACCCAGCTGACGCCAGATATTCATCTTGTGAAGAAGAAACTGACCTCCGGAAAATCAATAAAGTGCCACAGAAAAATTTTAAAGACACTTTTCAGACCTTCACTCGTGGTGGGTTGAAGCCCATGTTGTAGACTCGGCCACTGGCTGGATGGATCCAGCGGTCGCTCAGTCTCTCCCTCAGAGTCTCGTAGGGGATGTTGAGGCTGATGACCAGGTCCATCTGGCACAAATTGTTCAGGGCTTTGGCCTGCGACAGAGTCCGGGGAAAACCTAGACAGAGAGCCGAGGGAGAAGTAGGAATGTGAGAGGCATCGTCACCAGGGATAGTTCAGAGATATACATGGATGTATGTATTATACATTTTCATACTGTTTATTTGCTGTTTCAATGGTTGGTAATAACAGTAGCTGACAGCAAGCGGTCACGCTAGCAGCTCTGTGAGGCTATACTGAGGCACAGTGGTGCTTTGAGTTAAATGCGAACATGCTGATGTTTGGCAGGTAATGTTTGCTATGGTCACCATCTTATTTTAGCATGCTAACATTTGCTAATTAGCATTAAACACAAAGTACAGCTGAGGCTGATGGGATTGTCTTTAGTTAAAGGTATATAGTCATAAACCAAAGTATTGGACCGATTGAAAGTTTGACCTGATGATGGTGCTAGAGGAAAAGGGTCATCAAAGTTATTACAATTCATCCTGTGGGGGCATGAATGTCTGCACCAAATCTCATGGCAATCCATCCAATATTTGTCGAGACATTTCACTCCAAACCACAAGGTGGACTGTCATCGTCTGGGAACCATAAATGTCTGTATAAAATGTGTGCCAATCATAGACAGTATATAAGAAGTGGACGTAGTCACCATGACGTCACCCATTGGTTTGTGGACTGCCGTTTTGAAGCCTCAAGTTCGGCATTTTGGCCGTTGCCATCTTGTTTTTTTGCAACCAGAAGTGCCAACCATTTTTAGGCAACCAAAAATGTTACAATTAACTTTCATAAACAGAAAACACACTGTGAAGGAGTTTAAGTTCTGAGACGAAAAGACAGACAACTCCCAGACCAGACAACGCCGTGGTAGCAACCGGTCGATCACAAGGTAGCCACGCCCTAAAACATTACCTGCTTTATGGTCTATTTGACTCTAAATGGGACCATAATTTACTAAATGAACATCATGCTGTATTGAAGAAGACTTGAAACTAGTGATTGAGACCATAAACTCATGTTTACGATGTTTACTGAGGTAATAAATCAAGTGAGAAGTAGGCTCACTTTCTCATAGACTTCTATACAATCAGACTTCTTTTTGCAACCAGAGGAGTCGCCCCCTGCTGGCTGTTAGAGAGAATGCAAGTTTAAGGCACTTCAGCATTGGCTTCACTTTTCAAACCACAGAGTTGCTCACTGGTGCCAGGTACCAATCCATCTTCATTTACTGGATAAGTGAAAACTTTGACCTGCTGATGGCGCTAGATGAAAAGTCAAAAAGCAAATATGATCCTGTGCACCATGTAGTATATCTGTACTAAATTTCATGGCAATCCATTTCAAATCTCAACCTCATGGTGGCACTAGAGGAAAAGTCAGTGACCTGGCCCAGAGGGCAGCACAGGCATTGTTACAACAATAAAACAAACAATACAAGCAGACAAATACAACAGTCACACACCACGAGTGAACGAGCATGACATCCAGTTTGTATGCAACACAAAAATGTTTTGCTTTAACACACAAACAGGTCAATTTCAAAACAATAACCATGAAAGTCTGTACAAAATGTCATGTCAATCCATCCCATAGTTGTTGAAATATTTTAGTCCGGAACGACAGACCAATATCTTCATCCATAGATCCACGTTGCTAGCGTGACTTAAAACAGTGAATGTGCAGGATCAGAACTAGAAATTGTATATTGTAGTTGTCTATCCACTTTTGTTGAGACTTGCTTTACATTTGGAATTGGATTACATTGCTGTGATCTCTACGGGGAAACCCAGCTCCAGTGGGGTTGGCTAGTATTCAGTGCCTCCTTGCTCAAGGACACTTTAGCATGGTGGGCATTCACACATGGCAAGCTTACTGCAAATGTAGGTCCATTAGTTTTAAGGCCATTATCTCTCTCTCTCTGTTGTTTTTGTTTTAGCATGCTTTGGTATGAATGCATTTGGGCTTGTCTTCAGTTTACTGCTTCCTGATGTGTTAGAGTGGAAACTGGCAGTTGCTCTGTGTGTTCCATTGTTTGGTCAATAAAGAGCTGTTAAATCTCTCCAACCACCAGAGCATCATGCTGCTCATTAATGAGTGACGGGAAGGCACCAATCAAAGGTTACAAGAGGGAAAGACATGGTATATTTTGGGATGAAACATGATTAACAGAGATAAACGCAGGCATGTGTCTGTGTGTGTGTAACCTTGATTTGTTTGCCCTTTCCTCTCTTGCTCAAAACAAGTATTTGTTTACCGACCATGTTTCAAGGTTTAAACACGTGGAACACCAACTAGTTTGTTTCGTCAATGTTTGGCATCTAGTGGATAATATTTAACTTGAAAAAGACACAATGATCTTCTGAGTTTGTCATCTCTGGATATGTTACCAATGACTCAAACTAAAGATAACAAAAAAAAACTCCCTAACTCCCTGTTTTATAACTCCTTAACCTAACACATTTCACTTGCCTTTTCCAACCAGTGCTTGTACTTTTGTATATGCATGGTAAAAATGTGAATTATCATGTATCACATACACAAAAATGTACAAAGTATTGACATGTAGAATGTAATAATATCACTACATGTGTTATCGCTTCATAGTGACTTGATCTCTACCATAAGGGAACCTGTTTTTCCATTGATTTACTAATGTCGGAACAAAGGTCACATGGCGCTGAATGTAAATAAATAATAAATAGTGAAACTTGAGATCAGGAAAGGACAGAGAACTTGGTCAACCCTCTTGATATTCATGGAAAAAAATCTTATATCTTTGATCTTTGATTTGAGTCTGATGCAAATCCTCGATGAACACAAGAAGCTCAAGATAAGTTCAACCAGGAAGACTATCTTTATGCGTCATTCATTCACAATTCTCTCCCTCTCTCCTCACGCTTCTTCTTAATCAGCTGATTATGGGCGTTCACTTTTTAGTGAACCAACTAGATTTTACAACGATCCACATCCATCAATCATGTTGCTGCTGTCAAACTTTAAATTAAAAATCCACTCCTCATCACATCCAGATCTCCAGCATTTTCTTCATCACTACCACCAGTGTCTAGACTCCATAAGGGGGTTTCCTATTCCACTTACGGCTTCACCACCCCCTAAAAGTATATGGCGTCACGATGGGGTCTACTCGTCAAAGACTATTCACATTTCTCACCCTTTTGTGCACATGTCAATTAAATATTCGTTCACTCCTGACTGACCTGTAAGCTGAATAACAGTCGAGAGCATGCACAGTACTGTACAAACCTGCTGGTACTGGATTCATTACCTCGCAGTACTAATCACCCACAGATGTATTTTTCCACTTACTTACTCCTCAGACTCAAGTAAAGGACGCACTGCATATGCTACAAATGCTTGCTTAGTGGCCTCTAACATGGCTATAAGTCTGGGGATTTTGGGGGGGGTGGCACCTGGAGTGGCCAATCAGATTTAAGGGGTGGTTGGCAGTTCCCATCACTGGCCATGACGCTGCATTATGAAGAACATTATTCCCCTCACTGCAAATGATCAAGGCAAAAGATGGAAGCTGCTGTAAGAGATAAAGCATAGCAGTACACACCATGCACTCGGATTGTATTGTAAAAAAAGCAGTTTTCATACCATCCAGCAGCCAGCTGTGGCCGATCAGCTGTTCGAGTCTAGGCAGCATCAGCTTGGTCATCACATGGTCCGGCACCAGCGTGCTTCTTTCTACGTAGGTCCTCACCATCACACCTGCCTCTGATACACAACAGACAGGTAGATACAGTAGTGCTTCTAAAATTAAAAAGATTGGTCCCTTTGGAATATCTTACAAATATTCTACATGCCAAAGTAGATCAGTTATCCAATATTTGGCTGCCCTATCTGAATTATATTGGACCTGATCTCTCCTCCATTATCTCACAAGGAGTCTCCTGAACATGAACTCATATATCCTGTGACTTCCCTGCACTATTTCTTATGACCTCCTATGTATATTTTTTGTTTGTTTGTTGTTGTTGTTTTTTATTATTATTCTTATGTTGAGTTTTGTTTGTGAAAATAAGTAAACTCAATAAACATATTATTAAAAAATACATAAAATAGGATGGGGCCTGTTGAATTTATCCAACAAAAAAAAACATGCTTGGTACCACTTCAGTGCATCTTTTTTAATGTAGGCCTAACTATCTGACCAGAGATTGTAAATGGTTAAAAACTCTCACTGCCTGTAACCTCCCATATCTTATGACTCACTTAAATTTACACTTAAAATATGTGGCCTGCTGTGGATTCATGAAACAAACACACATATTGAACTCCCTGGTTTTATATAAATCCTGACACTTTGGTTTGAAAGCAAAAAAGGCTTCGAGCAAGTCCCAACTTTACTGAAACCTTTCAGTAATGGCAACCACACAAGCACACATGTTTTAACTTAAGCCCCCTGCTGAAGAAGTCCAATTTTATTATCAGTGTACATGGGGCTTGGCACATGCTTGTTATTAAATTAATTCCAGTTGGGTAGCTATAAAGAGGAAGTGACACAATCAATGTTTGGGGAAATATTGTAATAAAAACATTGATGTGGGGGTTTGACCTGGAGTGAACTTAAGTCTATGAACTAGATTGAAATAATAATTTAAAAAGTTTGCTTTCATCCAAATGTCTCGTGTTGTATAGGTTGGATTGGAAAATGAAAGTTTACTGTCAAAATGAGCTTATAGAAAACAAATGTGGATCAGCAAATGCGCACATTCTGCAAACGCATCATCATTTTTTCAGCTATGATTACATTTATGTGGTATTATTATGATATTAAGAGGAGGATTGCCACATGCAGCTTCTTCCTGTTGGGTAGATGCATCCTACCTGTGTTTGCAGTTATGCTCTCTCGTAGGTAGTGGCCACTGGACAGATACTGCAGGCCAAAGCTTTCCGCAATCCTCTTGGATATTGTTCCTTTCCCTGATCCTGGTGGACCCATGATAGCAGCTCGGAATAACTTGGCCATGTCTTCCTCAAAAGAACGCCTCTGTGATGCACAAAGGTTAGTTGTTTTCCTCTTTGTGCGCGACAGACGGAAGTAAATAAATGCCTCTTATAATTAAACCTCTGATGAGTTGCGCGCCTGAGATCAAACTGCTCCACAATAAGCTTCTAAACTTCTCTTGGAGATGTAAATGTCAGCTTACTATCTTTCACTGAGTCCTCTTTCACTGCGAGGCTATGCACATCGAGGTTATCCAAGTCCTCTATGACTCGGAGTCAAAACGCCCTTTTTCCTTTTTTCTGTAGGGCTCTTAAAGGACACATTACACCCGTCTACGTCCACACGGACACAGACTTTTCTCTCTGCGAATGAATGAGGGAGTCTCTCCACAACGCCCTGTTTCTCTGCGCACGTCATCCGGAAAAAATGCGGATGACTGACTCGCACGAACTGTGCGAGGTAAACTGGTTACTGTAGTTTTTATATATATATAAGTGATGTACAACAACAAAAACTGTCTGTCTGTTACTTTAAGTCGTTATAGTTTCCCTTAAGAGAGGGAAAACTTACTGATTTTACTTTACAAGCACATGGATGTCACAAGAAAAAATCTAAATCTATCTATCTGTCTATCTGTCTGTCTGTCTGTCTGTCTGTCTATCTGTCTGTCTATCTATCTATCTATCTATCTATCTGTCTGTCCGTCTTCCTTTCTGTCTGTCTGTCTGTCTTCCTTCCTTTCTGTCTTCCTGTCTGTATGTCTGTCTGTCTTCCTTTCTGTCTGTCTGTCTGTCTTCCTTTCTATCTGTCTGTCTGTCTGTCCGTCTGTCTGTCTGTCTATCTGTCTGTCTGTCTGTCCGTCTTCCTTTCTGTCTGTCTGCCTGTCTGTCTATCTATCTATCTATCTATTTATCTATCTATCTATCTATCTATCTGTCTATCTGCCTGCCTGTGTATCTGTCTGTCTATCTATCTATCCCGTCCACCTACCTACCTTTCTGTCTATCTATCTACCTACCTTTCTATCAATCGACCGACCGACCGACAGACCTATCTATCCATCTATCTATCTATCTATCTATTTATCTATCTATCTATCTATCTATCTATCTATCTAACAAAAGGAGGAGGAGGAATAGGAGAGTTTATCATATTTCTAACTCATACATAGAAAAAAACTGAATGTTGGCCTTCATACTACAACATACACACTCTACTAACAAGCAAAAAACACAAAATAAAATAAAATTCTAATAGCCAATTCACTCACTGCATCATATCCAAAGTTTAGTACAGTGAAAGGAGTGCCTTTCTCCTTTCTGAAGGTGACCTTATCTGTCCTATTGCAGCAGCTGTCTACGAAGTCTTATATAAAGTTGTTTTGATCTGAAACTGCAAACGGGAAATCAGATAATCACACCTTCACTTCATGCTCAGGCTTGTTACAAAGAGTTTATGGTGACTGGAGCTGCCATGCCAGCAATTTATTACAAAGCCTGAGGAGGGCGTGTACCTTGTCAGTCAATTTAGTCACCTGATTCATACAAATATTGATATTTGGTTTGCAAATATATTATAAAATATTTAATTATTTACGAAAATTTGTCAAGATCTGCAATAAATAGTAATATAATAAAAATAATAATATAATATGATAATATAATATTATATAATAATAATAAATCTCTTTTTTAAAATTTATTTATTTATTATTGTAATTTTTAATTTACTTATTTTTCTGTTGTTTTTTTTGGTCCTTTCCTTTTTTTATTATTTTTTTATTTTTATTTATTTTTTTGTTTTTGTTTGGTATATGTTTAATTTATGTTGCTATCGTATTTAATTAATTTATATGTATAAATGTAATTGTTTATGAAATTAACTCTGCTTATTTAATGGTTCAGTAATATTGTTATAGGGATGGGGGGGTATAATTTGTTCATACAATTATTTATTGGATTTTGTACAGAATACCAATAAAAAGACTTTGAGCAAAAAAAAAAGATCTGCAATAAATAAATGACTAGAATTACGAATATCTTGCATATTATCTCATAGTAATTAGTAAAGTGGGCTATACTCTTGGATTCCGCCACTTGTTGACAGCTATTTTCTCAAATATTGATATTCGGTTTGCAATTCAAATATTTTATAAATATATATATTTATAAAATATTTTTTATAAATATTATTGTTGTTATTATTATCTTTTAATAATTGTTATTGTCAGTCAATTTAATCACCTGATTCATACAAATATTGATATTTAGTTTGCAATGCAATATTTTATAAATATATATATATTTATAAAATATTTTGTATAAATATTGTTGTTGTTATTATTATTTTTTAATAAATATTATGGTCAGTCAATTTAGTCACCTGATTCATACAAATAATGATATTTAGTTTGCAATGCAAATATTATATATATATATATATAAATATATTTATAAAATATTTTTAATAAATATTATTGTTTTTATTATTATTTTTAATTAATATTATTGTCAGTCAATTTAGTCACCTGATTCATACACATATTGATATTTGGTTTGCATTTTATAAATATATGTATATATATATTTATTTAATTATTTAAGATGTCAAGATCTGCAATAAATAAATTACTAGACTTACTCACATCTAGCATATTACCCCGTAGTAATTAGTAAAGTGGGCTATATACTCTTGGATTCCACCACTTGTTGACAGCTTATTTTCTCTCCAAAATCAGAGCTTTTATTATTATTCATTATGGCTCACGAGGTTCTTATTTTTCATGTTTTTTTAACTTGCTGGCAGCAGGCGCAGGAAAGCACATGAGTCGCTGTCATTACGCGCAACATTGTGCGGACGGACGGGCGGAATCTGGATCTGGAGAGTCTACTTGTTGCAGAGCCACACGGCGGCTGTCAGATGTTGCGCACAGACCTTCAGTCAGTCTCCAGTCAGTGGAGTAACCAGACTAATCCATCAGACAAACAACTCGGGAAGATTAACCTTTTTTTTAGCCTCGCGAAAGTATAGTTGGTCATCTCCGCGCACCACTCCGAAGCCTGTTTTTTTTTATTTGTGCGATCATTTACTGTCACATGTGCTTTTGGTTGAGAATTCAATAACAACAAAAAATGGCGACAATCACGTTGCTCTGTGTGGTCTAGTGTGCTGCTGCGTCATTAAAAATATTCATGTCAACACGGGGAATTAAACGGAATAAAACTGCAGGTGAGTGAGCCAAATATTATGTTATACTATTTAATGCAATGTTATATATAAGAAGAAAATATTATATTTTTAAATCCTTACAGCATGCATGTTTTGTTTTTGCTCCACAGAAAAAGGGGTGTGTATGCAATGCTGGGCGTTAACGTTTGGCTGCACAATATCCAACATTTGCACTTATATTTAGTCGCCTTTTAGTCGCCTTTTAAAGAGCATATTCAGCACAACTGGAGCAGGTATGCGTTTTATTATTGTTGTTTAGAACTTTTAGTTTTATTTAGTAGAAAAACAGCAACAAGCGTTTAACTGTGTCCTCGCTGTTGTGTTTATTATAGGAGCTATTTATATGGCGTGTTGCCTTCACGGTTAGTAGGTTATAAGGCAGTTATTAACATTGAGGGTTTTTATGCAATATGGACGCTTCTTCTTCACAGTCTCTCCTCTACTGCTTGCTGACAACAAATGGAGATATTGAGCCCAGCAGACTGTGTTGCTCGTCCTCTCACATGTTCAGGTATGTGCACATGTTGCTTGGCTTTTTGTGACATGAGCATTTTGTTGTTGTTCCACCAGTGAGTGGCCTGAGCAGCGGGGCTAATGGAGTTGTTTACATGAAGAGAGGAGGAGGGCGGACTGGTCGAGGAGGAGGAGGAGGAGGACGAAGAGGAGGAGGAGGAGCTGCTACGTCGGTCCAGAGACGCCACCGGACTGCTCGAGAGGTGGGCGGAGCCTGCAGTGGAGAATCATAACAAGTCTGACGTCACTCGGCCTTGTGGTTGGTATGAATAATATACAGTTAGTTTGTCTCCTCGAGACCAAGTCCGAGCAGGAAAAAGAGGTTTGGAAAAAGTCTTTGTACCAGTAATTGTTTTATGAGATGAAACATTAACGAGCCCTTTGTGCACAGAATGGAAACTAATGGAAAAAAACTTTCATATGGAAAGAGATTGTAAAATAACTAAAAATGATAAAAAATACATAGAGCAAGCTTCCTCCTCCTATTTTTTAAGAAATACAATTGTTTTAATTACAAATTCACAGCCAGTAGTTCATAGAGTTCAAGTTGCATGTTATGCACCCTTCAGACACAGGTAGACGTTTCATCATATAATGGACAACTGAGTCTTTTTTTGTTTGTTTGGTGTCCAACAACAGCTTAAGGGAACTATTGTTGACACTGACCCACTGCATATCGAGGACAGATATGAGAAAAAATGGTGAACATATATATAAGCATGTCAAAAATTTCATACAAGGTTAATAACAACTTTTAACGTAGTTGTAAGCAGATATATGCTTATTAATGTATTTGTCAACAACTATAACTCCTCCTGTGGGCAAGCGTAAGTGGAGGCCAAGATTCCTAGGTGAAATTCAGATTTGGAGTTAGGGTTCAACCCGCCAGAACCCTAACCCTAGCCCCGTAAACCGCAACACACACACATCAGACATCAGATTTTTTTTATTTTCATAAATAACTGTATTCATTAGAATATAAATGAAAAATTGGTCCCTGATATTGTTGGCTTAAAAGTGTTCAGTCAGTTTCACTTAAGTTTACACTTTTATCAACAAATAGGTGCGGCCGGGCAGATGAAAATTTTTTTTTTTTGTTTATTTGTTAACTCAATGCAGAAAATGGGGAAGGGTGCCAACTGGCATTTTTTAAAAAGTATTTCATTTAAAAAAATATTTTTTTAGAGGGCGACCAGCACCCCTCAGAAGGCAGCGCGCTAGGTGTCCGCCTATATGACCTATGCCTTAAGCTGGCCCTGACTGAGTCATTTGCAGGACAGAATCAATGGTTGTGCAAATAGCAAAAATCTATACCTCAAATACTTAAGTAAATTAATCAAATACAACAGCATAGTGGTTTAAGTGCACATGTGAGCTCACTCCTTCAACTTCCAAGACTCACTACTGAGCCAATTTCACCAAATCTAGACTTTTCTGACACAAACAGTAGGATGTAGCATAAAGGAAACCTGGATGATCAGGATTCTATGAGCCTGCGTAAGGACCAGTTTATTTCTGTTCTCCTAAACAAATATAGTTTATGTTTTGTACCTTTTTCATTCTGACTTTATGAGGTTATTTTCTAGAGTTCATTTTATATTTCCCCAAAGTATTATGGAATTTTCCAAAACGACTTCCTGCTTGTGGTCATTGTTTGGAAGGAAATGTATGTATTAAAATGAAGGATTGATAGGTTACATGTCTATATTACTCTGTAGATTAATCTGTTATAGATTAGTTATATGGAAACAAATGAAATGCTGGAGATACAACTTGCATATGTTTTGTATGAGACAACATCAAATATGCTGCAAAAATTCAAAAGGAAGACTGCTATGTTTGCACCTGTTTGCATCCGGAGCACAGGTATTATGGGTGGATGATGATGAACGGAGCGAAGCCCCGGACTGCTAGATTTGTCAGGCTGCCCTGGTTCAGTTATCACAGTGCTGATGCTGTCCCCATCGAAGGTACAGTACTGTGATAACTGAAGGATGGCTGCCAACTTGACACGAGTGCAGTGAATCGAAGCACGAACCAGACGAGTAAAGAGAAGGTGGACAAGTGTGAGTATGTTTTTTTAGTTTAATTGGATATCCAAAAATCCATGTGTTTTTATTCTCAAACTGTTTTCATTCATTGAATCTGTCATTATTTAGATTGTGACTGTATTGTTTATAATTTAAGTATAAGAAACATTAAACTCAAAACCTGTAAGTTACTATTGTCTTCACTACTTATGTAACTTCTGCTTAACTATAAGAAATAAAGTGAAATCTCTTTTATTCAAACGTGTACGTTCTTTTATTCGAATTACATTTAATACCTTAGCGTTGCCAGTAAAGATAATTTAGCATTAAAACTAATGTACATCATGAAAACTGTCCACATTCATTTCCTACATAGTGTGTCTTCTTTATAGTCAAGCCTGATGACTCTAATGCTGATGAACCTCACATTACAACATAAAGTCTTATAAATATCAAGTTTAGTTCAAGCATGTTCTTCAAGTTTCTTCCTGAGTAAACCATTAGGACTGAGCTGAGCTGTCCCACACTGGGAGCACTGGTCTGCAGGCTGAATGGGAAGGTGGTCCTGAATGGTTGCTCAACATTTTTGTCAGCAGAGGGAGCTAAAGATGTATTATTGATGTGCTGTGTGGTCTAAATAACAAGGTCTACGGCTCTGTGCCACTGTGTTATCTGCTCCTGAGACCTTAATAATGAATATGTTGGTGCCAAAGTTGTGAATTCAAATGAAGTTGTCATGATTCATGTTAAATATAGCGTAATGATTTTCTCTGAATCCAGTTTTGATAACAAAAAAGAAGATATTCGTTGTTCCACTAAGATTTTTTTTTACCAATAAGGCAGAACAGTTGAACATGATCCATGTATGATTCACATCAATGACAGCTACAGTCTATCTTTTGGTATAAATTGTCATTGTTGTTTTAGAGAATCTAAGGTAATGTTCAGTATTAGTATATCGCAGATCAAAACACACTTGTACTGTGATCTGTGATGTCAACACGCCGACATGAATCCTGTTTTTTTCAGAACCCTGTTTTGAATAATACCCGCACTGTTTGAGTCATGTCTGATAAACCACAGGTCACTGCACCTGTCCTTACCATGTTTCACTCAAAGGGTGCACACTGTAGCTGCTGTGGAAATCCCCAAAGAGTCATGATACATATTTTGTTTTTGTCTCGCCCTGAACCTCAATGTGCTCAACTCGCCTTGATTCACATGTGTTTTTCTGACTCACCATGTGATCTCTAACGGCCATGATTATGAGGAATTGCTGTCATACTTCCTTTAATACAAAGTAATGAGTGTTTACTGGGATGTGGCACGGAAAGTCCCTACCTTAAAGGTGAATAGGGTAAACATTAATTAACAAATAGATACCACCAGGAATCTTCCGTAGTTGCTTACTTACATTAAGACTATTAGATTAGATTAGATTGATTTTTTGTATTAAAAGTTTTCTGAAATGTATGTTTAAATATGCAAATGAGGCA
The DNA here is from genome assembly GCF_043250625.1 of Sebastes fasciatus. Classification (NCBI taxonomy): domain Eukaryota; kingdom Metazoa; phylum Chordata; class Actinopteri; order Perciformes; family Sebastidae; genus Sebastes; species Sebastes fasciatus. The sequence continues at coordinate 8,612,011 of NC_133799.1, forward strand.
TTATCTTATCAAATATGTGCTAATTAGCACACATTTCCAGAACAGAACATTGGATAAAGCCAGGTTCAAAATTATTGTTTCATTTTGTTTACATATTAGAGTCAAATGTTTTTAAAGAGGGACTTTTGGATATCTCTGTGTATCACTCCATAAATCAGAAAATACTGTCAACAGCCATTAAAAAAAACTCACATTTTTGCCATGTTTTTAGGAATAACATGCTCTATAAATAAGGCTATGAATGATAAATGAACAATCCCCTCTGTATAAACCTTCCGAATATAGATAGAGAGGAAACTGGAAAGTTTGGTGAATGTAAGTGATACTGAAGTGGGGATTTCTGACTAATTTTGAGAAAACAGTCTTTGAAGATATGTAGGCTATTGTAAAATTCCATACATTTTGCAAGACACTAGAGTTGAATAGGGTAAAAACAATTAACTAATAGATATCACCATGACATTTCCCCAGTTGATTTCTTACATTAAAACAATTATTTTTGTTTTACAAGTTTTCTGAAATTTGATGTTTAAATATGCAAATGAGCATTATCTAATGTTAACTTTTGGTGAATTTGGGAGAAATCTATGCAAATAGACAAAATCTATCCCTGTAATCCCTGTCTATTCAACATGAAATTTGGTGTCCAACAACAGCTTGAGAGGAACTGTTGTTGACACTGACCACTGCATATCGAGGACAGATGTGAGAAAAAAGGGTGAGCATATATATAAGCATGTAAAAATTTCATACAAGGTTAATAACAACTTTTAACGTAGTTGTAAGCAGATATATGTTTATTAATGTATTTGTCAACAACTATAACTCCTCCTGTGGGCATGCATAAGTGGAGGCAAAGGAGAAGATATAATTGCTGACAAATATTGTACATTAATAAATACTTTAAAATGTCATTATAGCTGCATACAAAAACATTATAGTGTGTTCTAAACCATTTACTAAATGTTTATATACTTATATATGCTAAATAGGGGGAGTTAAAGTAAAGTGTTACCCAAAAATTATGTAAATAACAGCTTTGTTTTTTATATATATATATGTACAATTTACTGTATATGTTAACATACAGCCTACACTTTGTCTGTGTGTTTGATCTTTATTATGCAGTCGTCAGTGGGGAAACTCCATTATTTATTGTGTGGTGACATCACCCAGAGAGTCTGCTGACTCCCAGTTTTGAGGAGAGAATCAGTCGTTCACACACTTCCTTCAGTTATTTGTCCAACACTCTTGATTTCCTCTTTGTTAAAAATGTCCCTTTAAAAGCAAAAACTGATAGGTTACATGATATGCAACAGAATCTCGTGATGCAAGACATGAAAAGTGGTACACAACACATTTAGGATATTGGCAATGCCTCACCACTGGAATGCTCGCACACAGTTTCCAGTAAACAGCCACATCCAAACAGGCAGTTATGCAAATTTGCATGAGACAGAGCTCATGCCGTGTTATTGCAAACATAGATTATGACTACATGTTGTCAGGTTTTTTTGGAAACACAATCACATAGATGTTTGAGATGGCTCAAGAAAAGACCTAGAGGGAACTACGTACATTTTTGCAACCTACAGAATGGCAAAGATGAATGATACACTCCCTGCTACAGTGTTCAGAAGGTGTGCACAACAGGGAAGTCTTTGAGTGTGAAAAGTCCTTGATGGAAGAAGTATTCAGATCCTTTACTTAAGTAAACAATACCACATGTGGTTCAGTACTCCACTACAAGTAAAATGCAATTCAATTTATTTCAGTTCAATTCATTTTTTATATAACGTCAAATCATAACAGAAGTTATCAAGATGCTTTTCATATAGAGCAGGTCTAGACCGTACTCTATAATTTAGAGACCCAACAAGAGATCCCCCATGAGCACCCATTCTTAAAAGTCCTGCATACAAAAGCTTGAAAGTATATAAGTAGCCTATTTTCAGCAACATTTCAAAACCAGCAAAGTATCAAATGTAAAAGTATTCATTCTGCAGAAAAATGGTTCCTGACAGTGTTTTGTTAGTATAGATGATGCTTTTGGATTAATATTACTGCTGCATTAATGTATAGGTTGTAGGGCTGTCAAAGTTAACGCGATAATAAAAAAAATAAAATAGTTTTAACGCCACTAATTTCTTTAACACATTAACGCAATCGTTCTTTTAGAGGTTGTAGGGGGCTCAGTTTTAAAGCTAGAGTGAAAATACTGGAATCATATAAAACTAGAAAACCTAAGGACTCCATCGGTACCAACCATGTCATAGCCTACTAGCTTGGTTACAAAGGAGGCTAAACAACTCTCCAAACTGGTTATTTTCAAAGGGGTCCCTTGACCTCTGACCTCAAGATATGTGAACAAAAATGGGTTGTATGGGTACCCACGAGTCATGACAGATACGTCAGACATGCCCACTTTATGATGATCACATGCAGTTCCGGGCAAGTCATAGTCAAGTCAGCACACTGACACACTGACAGCTGTTGTTGTCTGTTGGGCTGCAGTTTGCCATGTTATGATTTGAGCATATTTTTTATGCTAAATGTAGTACCTGTGAAGGTTTCTGAATAATATTTTTCATTGTTTTGTGTTGTTAATTGATTTCCAATAATAAATATATACATAAGCAGAAAGCAGCATATTTGCTCACTCATATGTTGATAAGAGTATTAAATACTCTGTGATGAAAAAATGTGTGATTAATTTGCGATTAATCACGATAAAATATTTTAATCGATTGACAGCCCTAGTATGTTGCATTTTACTGCAGTAGAAATTGAAGGTTGTGCTTATATTAACTCCTTTATATACTGTTGGATAGATTAATCTACAGCAATGCATCATATTCTATAAGATCATCATATGATTGTAGAGTCGCTGTCCTGTTAGAAACACGTATCTCTAAAAAGTCAACTTTTCATGAGCTAAGAAAAACAGACATGTTTACAGCTTTGTGAAGATGCATTTTCTAGCTGATCCAAGAGGGGTTTTAAATAGTTTATTTAGATCAGGAAGTAGGATAATTTTCTCATCCAATAAAGAAACACTTAATTCTTCAGTTTATTGGAAAAATTGACATTCAAAATTCACTAAATTTGGAGATACGTGGTTTTCACTGGACAAGAAGGGTTTGAAAAATTGTAATCTTAAAAGTAACTGGTGACTAAAGCTGTCAGACAAATGTATTGGAGTAAAAAGTATAAAGTTGCATAAAATGGAAATACTCAATTATAAGTACCTTGAGTTTGTACTTAACTAAAGTGCTTGAGTAAATGTCCTTAGTTACATTTCACCAGTGCATATACTGTAGGTGTTCAAGATTGAGAAAGTGGTACACAGAGCTCATATGACTAATGCTAGACTGGCAAAGCTTTATCCAAACATTGACTCGTTATGTCTTCGGTGTAGAGGCCGGCCAGCGGACTTAATACTCTAATGTTCTGGCTGTGTCCGAATCTCTCCACCTTCTGGATGAGTATTTTTTAAAGCTTATTGTCAGATGTTTGTAACCCAATTTTACCATGACCCAGTGTGTGCACTCTCTGGTTTTGTATCAAAGGAATCCTGTGGTCTCTTGCCAAACAAAGCCTATGTAGTAATAGCTTTCAATTCACTCCTTGCGAGACCCCTAGATAAAGAGTAGGGTTGAACCCATAAATGTCCCATTACAGTAGTGAGCAATTCTTCCTACCCTGTATTTTATCTTATCTTATCTTATTTATTTATTTATCTTATTATTATTATTATTATTATTATTATTATTATTATTATTATTATTATTATATATTTTTTCCCCTTTCACTTTGTTTGAGTAATCAATACAATTATTTGGTTAGCCTATGTTTTTCCGTCCTTCACCTGAATGGATTTTGTATCCTGTAAAGCTATGGGTGGGTGGGTGGTGTGGTGTGGAGGGGTGGTAATGAGGACTTCAGTTTGTTAATGTATTTGTTGAATGGTGCCTCTTTGTAGTTGGGGGTTGAGTAAGTGCAATTGTCACAATTGTTTGATGGGAAATCAAAACGGTATTGCATGTTTGCAAAAGATAGTTACTCATCCAAAACACTTCAAAAGCTAGTCACTGTGTCAGTAAGTTGGTCAATGCCACCAAAATGAAAGGTTGCTTTGTCATTGTGTGAGCCATACTGGTCAAAATGTTTACATGTTTTGTTCACAATGGCACGCAAACCTGGAAATGTTTCTTATATGCAAATCTCTGTTTTGTTCTACTTTTTGTTGACACGGACTGCTCACTGTACTATACAAGCATGTCAGTCTTCTCTAGCTGAATGCTGTTTTGTATCGCAATGAGCTTTTTAGATTCCCATTTCAACAGTGAGTCAAAGTTTACTGGGAAAAGTCGATACTCTATAATACTGAAGAACACAGAAACACGATATGTATATATGTGTTTATAAAGTAAATATATTTGTTTAACAATGTGCTCACCAAAATTCACCTTTGAGACGATGAAAGAACCTGCTCTAGCTCAGTAAAAAAATAAATAATAATTGTACCTCCTCACAGTACGTAACACTATGTCATAGATATTTATGGAATATACATAGATACATAGATTTCGATAATTGAATGGATCATTTCGCATGCGATGGCTCAAACAAATGAAAGAATGTTTATAGAAGTTGTGAAGAGGACGACAATTTCACTGAGAATCAACTCATCAGTTTTGATCAGCAAGATATATGCAAGTGGCTTTTGTGCAAATTGAAGACAATTGTACTGACTCTTTTGCACATACAGTATGTGCCAAAACTAGTGCAATTTGCTTGAACGAATGAGAACGTGTAATCTATTGTGAACAACAAACTAATTGTCCAGAGATTTGAGCTTCTTGTATCAATGATTTGAGTCAAAGGAAATGAGTGTGGGAATACTTTTCAGTGCCCACAACATGAGTAACACAAGTAAAAAAACACAGACACTCACATATCTAGCCCCTGTATTGGTCTAGCCCAGGGGACGGCAACCTTTACTATCAAAAGAGCCATATTAGGCAAAATAATAAAAGAAATCTGTCTGGAGCCGCAAAATATTTGAGCATTATGATGAAGGTAACACAGCTTATAGTCTAAGTATGTAGTATATAAGTCTAATGCAGTGAGGGCCCAAATGCAAATGTACTATGGAGTATTAGGACCACATCGAGGGAAAAATTTCCAGAATAAAGTCATAATATTACAAGAAAAAAAGTCATAATATTATGAGAAAAAAGTCATAATATTACGAGAAAAAAGGTGTAATATTACGAGAATAAAGTCATAACTGTACAAGAAAAAAAGTCGTAATATTACAAGAATAAAGTCATAACTGTACGAGAAAAAAAGAAAATAACACGTTAAATTTCTACTTAATAATACTGACTTTTCTCTTAAACTTATGATTTTATTCTCCTAATATTACAACTTTTTTTCTCATAAACTTGTGTCTTTATTCTCGAAATCTCAGATTTTTTTTTTTCCTCCTCAATGTGGCCCTAACACTCCGTCGTGATAAATAAAAATGAAAATGTAAACAAACACCCAGGTTGAGGACTTCCGAGGATGGGGAGAAAGAACAGCCATCAACGTCCAGATGTAAATCTCCATATTCTCGTAACATTACGACTTATTTCTCGTAATATTATGACTTTATTCTGGATATCTCTTTTTTTTCCCTCAATGTGGCCCTAATACTCCATAGTAGATTTGCACTTTGGCCCTCACTGCATTAGACTTATATACTACAGTTTATAGTCTATACTTAGACTATAAGCTGTGTTACCTTCAGCACAATGCTCAAATGTTTTGAGGCTCCAAACAGATTTATTTATTTATTTATAGCCTAAAATGGCTCTTTTGATAGTAAAGGCTGCTGACCCCTGGTCTAGCCTGAATCCAGCAAAGGGTTAATGTCGTCATCCTGAGTGACGGGCTCAACAGCCAATCAGCTGCCGAGTTCCACAGAAGGCCATTGCGTTGTTTTCGGGAAGTGGGCAGCTCGTTGTCAGGAAGGGTTAGCGAGAGAACAGAGGAGACTGCGTCTCTGCCTAAAGCTGCTATTCATCAACAAATTACGTGGATTTAACCTACTGTTTCTCTCCCTCTGGATACTGGACATTTTCCTCGAGAAGCTTGGGAATCAAATAGCCGACAAATAGACTTAAAAACGCGTCTGTAGAGGAGCTATAACTCGGTCGAAGCGTCTTGATGTACTAAAAACGAAACGGAAGTAACTTGCCAGCTGTCTGGCGAAGCTCCTGATGTGAGTAAATAACCTTTTATTAAATGTTCCCATCGAGAAAACCGTCTGTCTTCTGGTTCATTTAACACACCAGCTTGTTTGTCATCTTTCCCCGTTGTTGTCAAGCGAGGAAACATCCAGCTGTTGTTGTTCTTTGACCATCAACTGGATAGCTAACAAGCTTGGCATGATAGCAGCGAGACGACATCCATGTTCAATGCTGTACAGGCTACATAGATCTATAGCTGCTGGGCTGATAGACACTGATTACAATGTAATGAAGCATGTTATGGATAGACAGGGAACAGAGTGAGGACAAGATACTAGTAAGATGTTATGTGATACAACCATGACATCAACTATGGCCTATGCTATTGAATAAAAAAAAGTTTGACACTATCTCAAGACAAATATTAGATTTAAAGATGGTCAAAAGGCAGTCTGTGTTTTTAAAGGATATTCTATTATTGGATTGAAGTTTATTGGATTTTGTCCACCAAACTGTCAATACTCGAAGTTGAGAAAAGGAGAAATGTCTTTATGAAAATACCCAGCCTGCCAGTCTATATATTCTTTCATTGTGCTTATATGATGTAAAAGAAAAGTGAAACCAATTGTAAATTTTCCAAAGGGGAACCACATGGACACACAAGATGGATTTTAAATAAACTGCTTAGATTTGATTCTGTTAACTGGAATTTAACCCACAGAACAAGGAAGAGGATGATTATATGTGTCACTTTGGTGTCCCACACCCACGACTTAATCTTTTAATCCATTGACATACAATTAAAGTGATTCATTATTTGATTGATTTTTCAGGCAAATCTGGCAAAGATTCATTGTTCAATCTTCTCAAATGTGAACATTTCCTGGTTTTCTTACTCCTCTGTGAATGCAAACAGCACATCTACTACTACTATTGGATTTTTGATTGTTGGTAGTTAAATGTCTTTATGAAATAGCCAGCTGTCTATATTCTTTCATTGTGCTTATAGGTTGTAAAATAAAAGTGAAACCAATTGTTAGTTTTATCTTGGACCAAGGGGGAACCACATGGACACACAACACTGGAAAAGATGGATTTAATTAAACAGCTTAGATTTGATTCTGTTAACTGGAATTTAACCCTTTAACAGAACAGGAAGAGGATGATCATAGGTGTCACTTTGGTGTCCCACACCTGAGATGTGACGACTTAATCCTTTAGTCCATTGACATACAATTAAAGTGATTCATTATTTAAGGAAGTGTTCAGGCAAAGATTCACTGGTTCAATCTTCTCAAATGTGAACATTTCCTGGTTTTCATACTCCTCTGTGATTGCAAACTGCACATCTACTACTATTATTGGGTTTTTGATTGTTGGTAGTGAAACGTCTTTATGAAATAGCCAGCCGTCTATACTCTTCATTGTGCTTTTAGGGTGTGAAAGTAAAGTGAAACCTATTGTTAGTTTTATCTCAGACCAGGGGGAACCCCATGGACACACAACACTGCAAAGATGGACTTAAATAAACAGCTTAAGATTTGATTCTGTTAACAGAACAGGAAGAGGATGATCATAGGTGTCACTTTGGTGTCCCACACCTGAGATGTGACGATTACTGACGACTTAATCCTTTAGTCCATAGACATAAAATTAAAAGGCAATGATTTTGATTAAATATTTAAGTAATTTTTCAGGCAAACCTGATAGTAACCTGCTCATCTATTGGGTTTTTGATTGGTGGTTTGACTAAACAAGACATTTAGAAGACGTCACCTTGGCCTTTGAAAGGCCTTTTCCACAAATTCTTGACATTTTATAGACCAGACAATTAATTGATTAATTAAAAAAATAGTCAAAGATGCATTGATAATGAAAACCTGTAATGCAAATATATTGTGCAAAATCCTGTCAACGATGGGTAAGTGGTTTCACACATTTGAGGTTGACAAAAGTAGGTGCTCCTTCCACACACACACACACACACACACACACACACACACACACACACACACACACACACACACACATTAAAAAGTAGGGGTGTTAATATTTCCATGAACAGTATTCCTGTAATCAACAATTCCACAATTATTTTACTCAAAATAACTACAAATTCAGACCTCCTATGTTTCGAACATCTCAGTCAGAGTTTGGTCTAATTTACCGAGGTTCAGTGATATGGAACGCTCTACCATCTCATATTTTAAAGTTGGCACCAAAACAATTTAAGAAAGCCATTAAAGGTTAGTTTTTATCTCCCCAAACTTTTCCTCATGGATTATTTCTGTTAATTGATTGCCAATAATGAGTTTTTATTCATGATATAATAATGAGAATTCTATTTCATCACTTTGTCTACTTGCATATATGGATGTTTGCTAGTGTGTGTAATATATTTTTCTTTTTATCTTCTCTCTCTCTTTACCATCCTTTTTTAAATATTTTTTCTCTTTTTTAAAAAAATAATAATTATTTGTGCCCTGAACAAGCCCCTCTGAGGGTTTTTTTTCACCCCTCCATCACATTTTTTGTTGTTTATGTAATATCAATTTGTACCTTTTTTATATTTGTAAACAACTAAAATGTAATTTCAAACAGTGACAGAAGGTGGTTTCTTGCAGCTCTCCCTTTGAAAGGAACTTGAACTGTCTGTACATGAACGACAGTTTCATTTCTTCGGCATTTTATTGATATCAGAATGAACAAGTGGCAGGCTTAATTGCTCAATTGCAGATGCTATTTTATTTTGACTATGAACACTTGATCAAAATGACTTTTTTCACCCAATGAACTTTGATATCAAGTTTACGTAGGCTATTTGTGAAGGGTAATTTTCCACTCAATCGTAGGCTTTGGCTAATGTAAAATTAGTCAAGGGAATTGACATTTAAAATGCTAAATGTTAAACTGAAATTATAGTTAAACTGGACTGGTGTAAATTTAGATTTACGAGAATCTGACTTTTTTAATGTACTTTGATGTGGGATAGTGATCAAATTTGAGCATTTTCAGTAGTTTGATCTTCTTCATTTTAACGCTTTTGAGGTTTATTTCAGTTGAATAAAATAAATAGGCCCACCTTTTGGTATTCTCCATTATAACATGATATTTAACATCAAAGAGCACGACATTTATCACTTATTTGATCTTTTCCTGTCATAACCAAGTGGCCTCTGGGACGTTGTTGCTTTACCAGCCTACAGTGTGCCTACTGTATTTTCACTTCAGGCACATTGTTTTTCAAGCTTTCAAAAAGTGAGACATGGTGTAGCACATTTTGCTGAAATGTAATGAAAACTGTAACGAAGAAAATTGTATTTTTTTTCATTTCCTGCCCATCCAAATTACAGCATTGTGTGTTTTAAGCACAGTCCCCCTTCACTAATTTATAAAATTCAGGGGCATAACATATTGAATTGACGATACCTACTCTGAATTGACATTACCTTCTTAAACAACTGTTTAATATAACATTTCACTAGTCAATTCCACTGATTAGTTTCTACTGTTCTGGTTTTAAGTCGGTCAGTCAGTGAAATTAGTTGTTGATGGTGTCACAACACTAGAAGTCTTAATTCAGAACCAATGCTTTGCTGCAAGTTAATATCTAAATTATTGTATGATGGTTATGGTGAAATTAAATTATATCTGGTTAAAGTGTAAAATGTTTATAGAATATGGCACTGAATTCGATTTTTTACCTTGAAAACTCAAGAAGTGCATGCAGGGAATCAATAAGGAAGAACTCATAATGATGATTCCTAACCATCAAAGCACTTATTCAGGCTTTTGTTATAGTTCATGTTTTGCTGCATTGTACAATTGAGCCAATTTAATGAACATCCTATAAAAATAGTTTCAGTTTATGAATGGCTGTATCTTCCAGACTTTGACCAATCGACAGAGGTATACCAATAATGCAGTGATAATGAATGTACACACTTAACGTCATTATGTTTATATGGGTGCTGATTAATCAAAAACAGGTACAGAAAATCCCTGGTGGGATAGTGCACTAATTCAACTTATTTATTAATGCTCAGACATTTAGATGGATGTCCTAGGTCGGCATGCACACAAGCAACAGTGTTGCAGCCAAGCACTGATCACTTTTATTCAGTGGTGGAAGAAGTACTCTCAGATCATTTACTTAAATCAAAGTAGTAATGCAAAATCAATTAAAATTTGACTTCGGTAAGTACAAAAGTATTAAAATCAAAGTATAGGCTAAAGTAGGCTATGCAGACTGGTCCATTTCAGAATACTATATGATATAGTATATTATATAATGCATTATAACTATTGATGCATTTGTGTGTGAGCATCACTTTAATGTTGCAGCTGGTAACGGCGGGGCTAATTTGAACAAACTTATATAGTGCCGGCTTGCTTAATCTATAATAATACATCATAATTGATTTGTTAATTACATTTTGTGTTACTAATCTGAATCTGCAAATTAAGTAGTATCTACAGCTGTCAAACAAATGTAATGGAGTAAAAAATACAATATTTTCTTCGGTAATGTAGTGAAGTAGAAGTATAAAGCAGAATCAAATAGAAATATTCACGTTAAGCACAAGTACCTTAAAATTGTACTTAATAACAGTACTTAAGAAAATATACTTTCCACCACTGGTTTCATTACATTATTTATGCGCAGCAATGTAGCCATATTACAGACAAAAATCCCAGAAACTGATTGAAAAGTTGCACAAAAGATCCAGATCCAGAAGGAGACTGGCTGCACTTAAAATAATAATAAAATGATAATTGTCATGCAAAAAACCCATAAATGACAAGTACCAGTTGATGTTTTGGTAGTAACAGTAGATAGCCTAAGCATTCTCCTTGTGTCTGAAAGTAAACAAACGTAAACGCCTTACCTTTACTCCATCATTTATTGTAACTCATTCCTAGTTAAGTACAATTCATTCAGTGTGTAAACTACACTTATTATTAGAATCATCATCTCAAACATGAGGGCAGAAGGATGTCAAAATGTTTAATGAGGAATGCTCTCTCCAATTTTGGCATTTTGTCAGCCGTGATTGGCTACAGCCCTTTTTGTTGATACCAAAATTTGGCTTCTTGTTGATTAACGACCGGCAGAGCGCGAGCAAGAGCAGCATTTTTGAGGGTTAGCATTATTGTTTGAATAAAGCTTTAAGGATTTATTTTAACACTTGTCGACTTTCATTCATGTATGGGTGGATGTAAAAGAAATGGTCTGTGGATATTACCTACAAGCATCTGCCATTGCTCCTGAGTTCTACTCTGTTCTCTTGTTTAATTGAGTAGAACTGAACGTTATCCAATGCTTAAACTAAACTGTAAATCAACGATAATTGGCTAGGTTTACTTTCGGACAGTTTTTAATACAAGGTGATTGTAGTGACAATGTTATGAATTTAATAAAAATGATTGTTATTATTTATAAATCTCTTTCTCTAACTCCTAGTGTCTCTAAATGGAGGACTTTAAATAGATCTGCATATTTGATGAAGTTCATGTGAATTATTCTTGCACTTCTTGGGGTTGTACCCATGTGGTTGAATGCACTTATTGTAAGTCACTGTGGATAAAAGTGCCAGCTAAATAAATGTAATTTAATGCAGGCTAATGTTGTGATGTATGCACAACGTGTCTATTCCAAAACGTAAGGTAGAGAGAATTTGGCTACCAAATGGCAATGGTAAATACAGCCCGATGCACTACTTATCAAAAGCAAAAATTGTCATTAATGAGTTTGTAATTAGGGATAAGACATGGCCAGTTTGCTAATAGCCTTTGCAGTCAACTGTGTTGGAATGAATAGTTGTTGCAGTACGACTAAAGACTGATGTAGATGTATTTTTCAGTTTCTCTTGCCATTTTTTGATGTGTCATTGTTTCGAAAAGTGCACAGTTCTTTCTGCTGGACATTTTTGACTCCTTTGACAATATGAGAAGCTGACTGTTAGCTTGTTTGCCGTTGCTTCTTTTGAACTTGATAGCATATGTAGCCTTGCTTTATAGCCCTGTTAATGGAACAGGATCATCATTGCTTACCTTGATTATTTTTCTTGGTGCTTAGTTTGTATAACCAAATGATCACTGTCTGCAGCTCTTCACCTTAGCAGCCACTGTATGGGAAAAACTAGGACTATTTGACCCTAAATAAAATCTCAATGGAGACCTGAGAAACCTATGATAAGTTGTCAGCCAGAGTTTCCCTTTGACACAATAAAAGTCAGACACATTGTCTTTGCTGGAAGGGTTTTACTGTGAAAATTATCTACAGGAAGTTTTGAATCAATAGGAGAAGGTTTTCATGGGGAAAGGAGGCTCATTTTATTTCACTTTCACTTTCTTGTTGTTGTTCTTCAGCAGCACTTTGTGGTCATGATGCTTGTGGTCAGGTTTTGTTTTTATCTCAATCTACAGATGGGCTACCTACCTTGGACGTAAATAGGCAGGGGGAACTCTAAATTGATGCAAGTGATGCAGAAGAGCTTATTTGTTTGTTGGTGTAGTATGCGTTAATAAGACGTCCAGTCCACCCAAGCTACAGAAACCTGTAAAACGTTCCTAGACTGAAGATTTAAGTTTTAGTTTAGTGATTTGCATGTTTCGAAAATATACAGCAAAGATCTGAAACAATCAGATGATTAATCAATTTGTTTATCAACAGAACATTAACTACCAACAATTTTGATAATTGCTTAATCATTAAGGTAATTTTTAAAGAAATAATGGAAGAAATGTTCTGGTTCCAGCTTCACGATGCACATTGTTTTTCTTTACATATTATGCACCAAACAATTAATTGATTATTCTAGAAAATAATGGCCCGATTAATCAATAATAAAAGTAATCATTGGTGCCCTAAAGCAGTATTTGATACTTTCTTTCTATAGAAAAACACAGATGCGTATGGAGGTAGTCTTTTATGCAGACTTTATTTTCCCCACACCTGAATCACCTACACACCTGTCAGGATTAGCTGTCTATAGTTGCATTGTAAGCCGCTCCAAGGTCTTGTGTTTGTTTGGCAGAAACAATAGTCCCAGTCATTTTATCGTCTTTAAAACAAAGGCATGCAGACAAGGCAGGGTGGCGTCGTTGAGGGGGAATAGGAAGAACTGTCAACATCTTTTTTTATCTGAAGTAGACATGGGAAAAATGTGGTTTAATGATTGCAAAACTCTAGCAAAAGCGTCATCAGTTCAATACTGCCACATGTATAGACACATCTGTTGAAAGTTGAATTTAGTTAGAAAGAGGATGAACGAGGGAAACCGACACACTGACTGAGTCACTCACTCATTGTAAATGGAAGACAGATGACTCATTTGAAAATCTCTTCTCACGAAATTCAGCTGTAATATATGACAATGAAGAGCAATGATGACTGTGAGAACATAGCTCACCAGCCAGGCTAACGACTTTGTGGTTATGTTTGAGAATTGGCACACATCACAATACAAAAAAAAATGTATAAAAACAAGCTTAGCTTGTCAGTTGATTTAAATATGATCAGTTTAAGGTCAGTGTGAAACAGAATGAGTTAAGCAGGGTAGAGTAATTTAATGGAAGTTATTTGTCAGCTTATTATGAAGTTAACAGGAGTTACGACGGACAGGAAATGACGGTGATAAAACAGATGAACAAACGCTCATCAGTCTGTTACTGTGCAGTCTACCTGTCTTTATCTCCTCCTCCCCTTTTTTCTCTCCTCTTTTTATGTTTGTTTATATACGCTTATGTGTTTCTAGTTGGTGTATTTAGCTGTAACTGCTGTCAACACAAGGACTCACAGCTGCTGCTGTTGACATGCTGCTTATGCTGTGCAGCCGGTGACAGGCTTTTAGACTCATTCCGTAGTGAAACCCAGACTCCTCGCAGCCCCTGCGTAGCAACGATCTGTCCTCCATGTTGATGTCACCAGCTCAGTGGAGAGGGTGACGTCATGTCACTCGCACTTGTAGTGACACATCACTGTGTCCTGTGCTTTTGTGTGTTGGGGCTCTGCGCTGTATTAGTATGAGTCATTGAACTCTCTGCTGAGCTCACAATCAGTATAATACTTTTGTTTTACTGTAACACACACACGGGCACACACCTTTAACACGCTTGATTGGCTATGTTAAATACGCAGTGGTCACCCTGTGTCGATAATAATAAAAGGGTGGGACAAACTAACAGAAGTACGCTCATTCTGGTGAACTTTGTATCAAAAGCTCTTGATATGTTTAATTAAAGCCATAAGTCCATCCATCCATCTTCAACCGCTTATCCGGGATCGGGTCGCGGGGGCAACAGCTCCAGCAGGGGACCCCAAACTTCCCTTTCCCGGGCCACATTAACCAGCTCTGACTGGGGGATCCCGAGGCGTTCCCAGGCCAGAGTAGAGATATAATCTCTCCATCTAGTCCTGGGTCTTCCCCGTGGTCTCCTCCCAGCTGGTCGTGCCTGGAACACCTCCCAAGGGAGGCGCCCAGGAGGCATCCGTGCTAGATGCCCGAACCACCTCAACTGGCTCCTTTCGACGCAAAGGAGCAAGGACTCTACTCCGAGTCCCTCACGGATGACTGAGCTTCTTACCCTATCTCTAAGGGAGACGCCAGCCACCCTCCTGAGGAAACCCATTTCGGCCGCTTGCACCCGCGACCTCGTTCTTTCGGTCATGACCCAACCCTCATGACCATAGGTGAGAGTAGGAACGAAGATTGAACGGTAGATCGAGAGCTTTGCCTTCCGGCTCAGCTCTCTTTTCGTCACAACGGTGCGGTAAAGCGAATGCAATACCGCCCCTGCTGCTCCGATTCTCCGACCAATCTCACGTTCCATCGTCCCCTCACTCGCGAACAAGACCCCGAGATACTTAAACTCCTTCACTTGGGGTAAGGACTCATTCCCTACCCGGAGTAGGCAAACCACCGGTTTCCTGCTGAGAACCATGGCCTCAGATTTAGAGGTGCTGATTCTCATCCCGACTGCGTCACACTCGGCTGCGAACCGATCCAGTGAGTGCTGGAGGTCGCAGACCGATGATGCCAACAGGACCACATCATCTGCAAAAAGCAGCGATGAGATCCTCAGCACACCGATCTGCAAACCCTCCTCCACCCGACTACGCCTCGATATCCTGTCCATGAATATCACGAACAGGATTGGTGACAAAGCGCAGCCCTGGCGGAGGCCAACCCCCACCGGAAACGAGTCCGACTTATTGCCGAGGATCCGAACACAGCTCTCGCTTTGGGCGTACAGGGATTGGATGGCCCTGAGAAGTGCCCCCCTCACCCCATACTCCCGCAGCACCCCCCACAGTATCTCCCGGGGGACCCGGTCATATGCCTTCTCCAAGTCCACAAAACACATGTAGACTGGATGGGCATACTCCCAGGCCCCCTCCAGGATCCTTGCGAGAGTGAAAAGCTGGTCCGTTGTTCCACGGCCAGGACGGAATCCGCATTGTTCCTCTTCGATCTGAGGTTCGACTATCGGCCGAACCCTCCTTTCCAGCACCTTGGAGTAGACTTTACCAGGGAGGCTGAGCAGTGTGATACCCCTGTAATTGGCACACACTCTCTGGTCCCCCTTTTTGAAAAGGGGAACCACCACCCCGGTCTGCCACTCCTTAGGCACTGTCACCGACTTCCACGCGGTGTTGAAGAGACGTGTCATCCAAGACAGCCCCTCCCCACCCAGAGCCTTCAGCATTTCTGGGCGGATCTCATCAACCCCCGGGGCTTTGCCACTGTGGAGTTGTTTGACTACCTCAGTGACTTCCACCAGGGTAATTGATGATGGTCCCCCATCAGCTTCCAGCTCTGCCTCTACCATAGAGGGCGTATTGGTCGGATTCAGAAGTTCCTCAAAGTGCTCCTTCCACCGCCCGATTACCTCCTCAGTTGAGGTCAACAGTGTCCCATCCTTACTGTACACAGCTTGGATGGTTCCCCGTTTCCCCCTCCTAAGGTGCCGGATGGTTTTCCAGAAGCACTTTGGTGCCGACCGAAAGTCCTTCTCCATGGCTGCTCCGAACTCCTCCCACACCCGCTGCTTTGCCTCCGTCACGGCAGTGGCTGCTGCTCTTCGGGCCCGTCGGTACCCTGCAACTGCCTCCGGAGACCTCCGAGATAACATATCCCGGAAGGCCTCCTTCTTCAGTCGGACGGCTTCCCTGACCACCGGTGTCCACCACGGTGTTCGAGGATTGCCGCCCCTTGAGGCACCTAAGACCTTAAAACCACAGCTCACCGCCGCAGCTTCAGCAATGGAAGCTTTGAACATCGTCCACTCGGGTTCAATGCCCCCAACCTCCACAGGGATGCCAGAAAAGCTCCGCCGGAGGTGTGAGTTGAAGATCTCTCGGACAGGGGCCTCCTCCAGACGTTCCCAGTTCACCCTCACTACGCGTTTGGGCTTACCAGGTCTGTCCAGAGTCTTCCCCCACCCTCTGACCCAACTCACCACCAGATGGTGATCAGTTGACAGCTCCGCCCCTCTCTTCACCCGAGTGTCCAAAACATGCGGCCTCAGATCAGATGATACGATTACAAAATCGATCATCGACCTTCGGCCTAGGGTGCTCTGGTACCACGTACACTTATGAGCATCCTTATGTTCGAACATGGTGTTCGTTATGGACAATCCATGACTAGCACAGAAGTCCAACAACAAACGACCACTCGGGTTTAGATCAGGGAGGCCGTTCCTCCCAATCACGCCACTCCAGGTGTCTCCATCGTTGCCCACGTGCGCGTTGAAGTCTCCCAGGAGAACTATGGAGTCCCCTACTGGAGCCCCATACAGGACTCCATTCAGGGTCTCCAAGAAGGCCGAATACTCCGAACTGCTGTTTGGTGCATACGCACAAACAACAGTCAGAGTTTTCCCCCCCATAACCCGAAGGCGTAGGGAGGCGACCCTCTCGTCCACCGGGGTAAACTCCAACGTAGCGGCACTCAGCCGGGGATTTGTGAGTATCCCCACACCCGCCCGGCGCCTCACACCATGGGCAACTCCAGAGAAGAATAGAGTCCAACCCCTATCCAAGAGTACGGTTCCAGAACCGAGGCTGTGCGTAGAGGTAAGCCCTACCAGATCCAACTGGTAGCGCTCCACCTCCCGCACAAGCTCCGGCTCCTTCCCCCACAGAGAGGTGACGTTCCACGTCCCCAGAGCCAGCCTCTGCCGCCCGGGTCCAGTCCGTCGAGGTCCCTGGCCTTCACTGCCACCCGTGTGGCAGCGCACCCGACCCAAGCGGTTCTTCCTGCAGGTGGTGAGCCCACAGGATGGAGAGGAGGGGGGTGCCACGTTCCTTTTTCGGGGTATCCCCGGCCGGGCTCCGTGGCAAGCCCGGCCACCAGACGCTCGTTGACGGGCCCTCCGTCTGGGCCTGGCTCCAGACGTGGGCCCCGGGCTTCCTCCGGGCCGGGTAACTCCTCCTCTGCCTCGTGTCGTCATTGGGTTTTTTGTGAACCATTCTTAGTCCGGCCCCTCACCTAAGACCAATTTGCCATGGGAGACCCTACCAGGAGCACGAGGCTCCAGACAACACAGCCCTCAGGGTCATAGGGACACACAAACCTCTCCACCACGTTAAGGTGATGGTTCCCGGAGAAGCCATAAGTCTTTCATTGCAAATGTAAGGTAGTTAATGATATTAGTACTACTTAGAAGCAATTACTTGTAAAATAGGGTGTATGTTTATTTACCATTTCACTGACCATCAAAATATAGTAAGTTGTGTGTAAGAGAAAATGTAATTAGGTTGTTTAGCACTTGTGTATTTTCTCATTTGTCTCATCTGTCCTGAATTGAATTAAATACAAAGCTTACATTGGTGTACACAATATGCAGGACAAAAAGGTTTAATCTAACATCCTCACTGTCTTCCCCATTTCTCTTTTTCCCTTCGCTTGTCCAGTGTCTGAATGCCAACTCTGTGGGTGATGGAGTTGAGCCGGCAACTCTGTGGGAAGATGAGGAGGTCCAGTAAGAGGACCCAACTCTCCTCTTCTCCTACTTCCACTCGGGGCCTGGAGATCCACTTTTACACACCGGAGGTGCACCAGCTAGAGTACTTCAAAGGCTGCTACACCGCTTTGGAGCTCTGTGTGGATGCTGCCAAGAAAAGCTGTGAGTATCTGACCTGTTGGCTAGTTGGCAAAATCATTGCCTGCTCTGCTTATTCATAAAGTCTCTGTTTATTGCCAGCAATGAAGGATGTGTTGTAGATTTCACTGTGAATATAATATGTGGCACATTAATTGGAGATAACAAAATCACCAGTTTTACATCTTAGACCCCCACTCTTAAATGACATTGCATTAGACTTAAAATGATTGATAACCAGTAGGGTTGGGCGATTGTTTTTATTTTCATATCGTCCAATCGTGGTTACTTGAGATCACCAATAGACGAGCCGATCCCCAGGGAACGACGGCTTGGCTCAGCATCTGATGGAGCTAATCAAACCTCTAAGCTTTCTGCAAGCAGTACCGTTAAAGTTACGTGAATAAACATACATGAAAGAGTGTGAACATTTTATTTAAAATATTTAAATATCAAAAAAACTATTTAATAGCAATGTCTCCTCTATTCAAACATTGGCTCCCTTTTAAAAGTCCATGTGTCTGTGCTTGGTGCAACAGCATCATGTTCTGTTTAACATTATTATCTTACCTTTTAATATCCAATCCAAAATCATATCCATAACGTTAACTACTCTTGTGAAGGTCAAAATAAAGTTTTGGTGAGCAGGTATATGGAGAGTCATGGGGTGTCAGATTCATCGAAAAGTGGTTTGTAATTAAGGATTTCAAATTAATTTGTCAAAACGAGACTCAGCGGGCGGACATGTTCCAGAAGATACATCTCTTAATGCACAGTAGGGCGCAGATTCTAGATAATATTTTAATAACATTTTCTGATAGTAAGTTAGTTAAAATTGCCTTAATATTGGTATAGGAAAAAACGATCATCGATCATCCCTTCAATCGCTGATAAACGATCCGATGCCAATCGGCACAAGCCTAATAACCAGTAGCAAAGGTTTATAGCAAACATAGAGAGAGAGACATATGAACACAAGTAGTGAACAGCTGTTAGTCACGTCTATTTATATAGCCCAATATCACAAATCAAAAATTTGTCTCAAGGGACAATAGGGTAAGAGAGATAGTGAATGTCAAGCACTAATGCAAGAAGTTGGATAAGATACAAGAATACAGTTTAGAGCTGGCTTGAACCAAAGACAAATCAACCTGATTACAACACATTCAACGTTGGGTATTTAGTGATACAGTATAATAAAACCCTGGGTAACCTTTGTAATTCCTGCTGTGATGACATTAAGGCCCTGTTCAGACGTGGTATTAACATGCGTCCTCAGTGATCGGATCACAAGTGGACAGCTATAAGTACAGGTGTGAACGCACTCAAGACGCATCGAGATCTGATCGCTCAGACCACATTTAGAGGTGGTCTGGGCCACATATGGCCACATTCTTTTAGTGGTGTGTACGCACATGTGTCCTGGGCCACATTGAAGGACCACCTACTCAATTGACGTCCTGCTGGAATCCGCGGGTCTCTGCGCTCCTCATGTGAAAAGACAGGCAGATGCAAGCGATTGTCAGCATGTAACGGCCTCTGTGCTCTACTGTAACCTGTTTGCATTTTATTAAAATACTTCTTATCTATAGGCTACATATCTACAGACTGTCAGACTAAACATGCATTATCATGATATTGTCGGAGATGTGTCTGTGTTTTTGTTCCGCTGCTTTACACGGAGCTGATGTTTACTACGTGTTTATTTGCATATAGAACGGGGAAGTGAGATCGGATCACAGAGTGGTCACTCAAGACACATGTGGAGACGTATTCTAATGCCAGCTGTGAACAGACGTACTTAAAGCTGTCCACTTGTGATCCGATCACTCAGGACGCATGTTAATGCCAGGTCTGAACAGGGCCATAGTGATCACAAAATGGTCTTTATAGATTTTGCATAGATTGGTACATGTAAGAATGTTTTAAAAAAAAAACACATAGCATAACAAAGATATTTATTATAGTTAGCCCCTTAATCACGTTTGTCTCATCTACCAACAACCATGACAGGTGATAAGCTGTCATTTGGCGTCTGGTTCTGTTGCAATTGGACAAATTCATTAACGTCTTTAATGAGTCATTTTTCATCCCCTGTGGCTTTTTTCTCTGATTAACTTCATGAAATGTGTCGATGTTAAGTTAACTGTTCAACAAGGGGTTAAATGTCAGAATATTAAACTACACTCTTGCAGAGGAGAACTTCTCCCTGTCTATTACTGTTCTCAAGTCCAGATGAACGTTCATTACTGTCTGAGTGCTGCCATTCAGCTGGCAACATCTGAAATAAAATGTGTTAAGATTCCAAACAATCATAAGTGCATGACACTCCTGCAAATCAATTACAACCACAGTTCAAAAGCCATGAAGCAGTTATTATAGTTAGACTAAGTGCCACTCTAGTGGTTCTTAGAAAACATATCTCTCCCTCTCTACACAACCATTAGTACTTTGAACTGACTGGTTAACCGACTGCTGTTAGCTGGAATAAGATGAAAATAGTGTCCAGTATCCTCCATTTAATCTACTCCAATGTATAAAAATATACAGTGTAACCAAGTGAGATTGATACAGTGGATTATGTACATCTCTCTGTTTATTGTGTTTTATAAGCAGATTGTTTGCTGTTGCTCTTAAATCTGCAGGCCTGCAAATCAGCCTCCCTCCCAGTCCAACAACTGCTCTGAATATTGATCTTTTTTCTTCTTTTCTCTTCTCAGCAATCTCTCCCTTGTGCCATAACCTATTTGCCCTGTATGATGAGTCAACTGGCACGTGGTACCCCCCCAACTATGAGTTCAAGATCACAGATGAAACCAGTCTGAAGCTGCACTATCGCATGAGGTAAGACTACATTAGAGTTGAATATTATAATTTTCTAGCTGCCATTTATCTCCATAAAGTAATTTCTTAAATTGAAACCAACCAGTTTTTCCGTGTTGAACCTCTTCAAATGTAGTGTAGTCTGAAAGATAATGGAAATATTATTTAATACAATTTAAGGACCTATATCAGGGATTGGACCCCTACTTGCAGCGTCCTTCGGACCCAACTTTGGCGGAGATGGCCTCATCTGACACAAAAACATTTATCTGCACTGCACCTTTATTGCTGTTTACAAACATTTACATAATGTCTTCATAAATTACCAATGTGTAGGCCTATGGGAACTGACAAAATGCATAAAATGTATTATCGCGGCGCCAAAAGGTGCAGTGAAAAATTGAGTGCACCCAAATTAAGTGCTGGTGCACCTTTATGAAAAAGTTAGGTGTACCAGTGGAACCAATGTAAAAGTTCAGCCTGGATCCCTGTATATGGAAGGGCCACCTCAGGAAAGCACAACTTGTCCGGGCTTCTGATACTGGATCACCTTCCACAATCGAGCCCCTACACCCAACCTGCAAGATTAGGTTCAGGGAAATTTGGCATGCTGACTCCTGACTATGAAAACTGGCTCCTGGGTTTTGGAATGTCTCTTTCTGGTGGGGAGGTGGGGCAATACCAAATGTGCCATAGCGAACCATAGTTGATCTCACTTTTAGGCTCTGGAGCCAATCTCCTGGATAGGGACAGGACTGTTTCCTTGTCCAGAGGTTTCCAGGGTGAGAGAACCAATGGGGGACTGTGAACAAGCTCCTTGGTGTGTGCTGATGTGTTGGTCTTATCCCAGAGAAGAAGAGTGCCACAGAAAGGAATGCTTTAACTGTTGTTTTTACAACTGGCCTTTTTGGACTGTCGGGGTCGGTTCCTGGAGAGGGTGATTCCTGAGGACGCTATAGTTCTGCCAGGGGACTTAAATAGTCATGTGGATACGGCCTAATATGGAGTTTTTGGTTTGGTGATCTCAGGATTGCATCTCTGCTTAGATGATGTCAAATAGAGTATAACCTGGCACGTGAGTAGATAATGTACCTCTGGTAGTGATGAGGGAGTCGGGCCAGAAGGCAAAACTTTTTATTAACCAGTCACTCTACATTCCAACCCTCATCTCTGGTCCAGGAGCTCTGGGTAGTGACCAAAGATATGAGATCTGGGATTCAAGTGGTTGAAATGTGTTTGCTTGAAGTGCTGTTCCTCCATGTTGAAAGGATCCAATTTGGATCAGGATGCTTTGGAGGTATAAAGGGCCGTGTCCAAATTGGAGGAGACTGTGTGGACTGTGAATACACTAGAGGTATTGCATATCCTACATCCCTGGTAATGTCGCAGAGTCGCCAGACAGAGCTGAAAGACATAGCAAGGTGGATGCCAGGGCTACTTTGTTTATCCTGCTGCCATCAGGACATGTGCCACAACAATTGGTGGAAAATGAATGGAATATAGCGAGTGTTGTATATATTTAGTCTAGAAAGTAATTTGTCCATTTCTGAGGATACATGCAAGCAGAATCAATTACACCTTAACACCTTCAAATAACAATTTAAACTATCATTCTATCTATAGGTCTCCTTCAGTTGTATGCAGCTGGCTACTTTGTCAATTTACCTTTTTATAGAAATTTACCTAGGAAAAAAATACCTATTTTGTACACTTAAACCTGCAGTAGGTAGAATGTTTTTTGCATCATTGGGCACAAATTCCATAATACATTTTCAGCATATTGTAATTCAAGTGCTCTGATGGATAACTAGACTTCTGCACCTCCTCATGGCTCTGTTTTCAGGTTTTAAAAAATCTAGCCTGCTACGGCTGGTGGGCGGTGTTTGGTATTTCCTCATCTGATCTCAACATGGCTGACGGCTGGGTCACAAACTTTCTCATTTTACAGCTAAACAGTCCACTACAAGATGTTTCTGAAAATATTTCAGGCGAGAAATGGGCATTACAGTAACAGAATATTGATTCATATTTGATCAGCGCTGCCTAGTTTGACCGTTTGATTGGAGTTCGCGAGTGATTGACAGCTGCTCAGAGACGGCAGACTCCAGCTTGGCTCTGATTGGTGGTTTTCCTCCGGTCTGTGAAATCTTGCAGATGCTTTAGGAGCACCAGAGGATACCCAAGGACACAGAAGCACATGATTTTTTTTCAGATTACCTGTCTCATGCACTACTGTCAGGATATAGTGACCGTTTTATAAAAATATATATTTTTTAATCATATTTGCTCAATTTCTACCCACTGCTTCTTTAATGTATGTACACCGGTAGGGTTTTATTACCAGAAATGAACTAATAGACTAGGAGAAAATACAGATTATTTGTTGTATTTGTTAAATGTCAGTGACTAACTGCTCCCTTCAAGCACATACCGCACATCCATCACCTATCCACAAGTCCTCTGTCTTCACATTGTTTTCATATAGAGCAAAACAAATCATCACAAAGGATTGTCAGGATACTAATAAAAACAAAGTCATAACTGCACCTTGTAACCTTGTTAAGGAAGGTGCTATAGAAATAAAGAATATTATTATAACTGTCAGTTTTAGAGGTTGTATATTACATAAAGAAGTGATGCATGTACTCTTGTAAGTACCATCAGAGAAATCTGGAAGGCATATCACTTAACTGTGTACAATTTAATAACTCCACGAAATCCTTGGCATTATCTGAAACCACTCACCCAAGCAGCATTACTTTAGAACTTGTTGTATTAGATCATAACATGACAAATGGCACTGGGCGGCTTGGCAAGTTGAGACACATTCTTCAAGTTCCCACAGGCTTGTGAGATCTTGATTCTCACTTTGGCTTAGTAAGAGGAAAGAGAAGAGAAAACGGCTAAAGATATCTCTCAAACAATGTTTGGAATTCAGCAAAAGATGAAGGTTGGCAGCAATTCAGAGACGGCTGTGTGGGCCATAATCTCAGAAAAGGCATAGAAGGCAATTACAAAAGTAATAGAAGGCAGTGAGTCACTGATGTGTTACAACAATTACAAGTGGATGCCAAGAGTAGAGTGGAACTCGATACTTGACCCAATGATAAGAGACTACATTGCTCATTATGCCCCGGTTTTGAGGAAAACAATGTTTTTATAAGAGCTGTAACAAGTCTGCTGGGAAAGTTTTTATGAGACAGACCAGCAATGTCGTATTTGTGACTGACTGGATTCATTTGAAGAGTTAAGTCCCTCTTTAGAGAATCCATTTGACAAGTTAGGTAGCATTTCGTGCAAAGAGGAAAAAAACATTACTGTGGTGTCAATTGCACTTCCTCTTTCTCTGTGCACTGCTTTGACAGTAGCTAGTGGAGAGAAAAGCGAGTGTGCACAGAGCCTAACTGTGGCGTGTGCTATGTGTGCTTTGCGTGTTTGTGTTTTTAGCTGCAGCCTGCTTTGCGTTCTGTAATGCAATCTGCCAAACAAGGCAGGGCATTGTGGTCAAGTCTGGATATTCACACAATCTTAAACATAAACAAATGTTGAACACGAATACACACGCACAGGGAAAGAGACACCAGTACGGACAGGTCTGTGAGGCTGTACTCAGGCACAGCAATCGTCAGCATGCTAACATGCTTACAATGGCAATGCTACATGCTGATGTTTAGCAGATATAATGTTTACCTTGTTTAATATCTTATTTTAGTGTGCTAGCATGCTAACATTTGATAAATTGCACTAAACACAACACACAACTGAGGCTGATGGGGATGTCATTAACTAAATATCATCTGACTGGGATAATATTAATGTCTGCTCAAAACTTTGTGTCAAACCAAATGTTGAGATAGTTCACTGGATAAGTGACAGGTCCTCTGGGGACCATGAATGTCTACAAAACCTTTAATGGCAATACATCCTCTAGTTGTTGAAATAAATCAGCCTGGACCAAAGTGGTGGGCCGATTGACAAACAGACCCAATATTACCATCGCCACTAGTGTGGCTTAAAAGCTCCTAGCTTCTGTGTGTCCTATTGGCTTCCTCCTTCCACCTACACTGTCTTAAGGAGTCTTATTAGTATCAAAAAGCATCACGTTTTTCATGACCTTGCTGAATGTTTCTCTATGTTTCTCTCTCTGGCCAATAAAATTTCAGTTGTCCCTTCATCAGTATTTTGCGTGCCCGTTTTGCAGATTTTTATCTGCTGCTTTTTTCCTCTTTTGTATTCTTTTTTACCCCAAACGTTCTCCTTATTTGGTTCCCCTGTGCCCCATGTGTGCTGTTGGTCTTCAGAAAAAGACAGTCTGTGACGCTGAACAGACTGAGATGACATATTTCCTCTGAAAAGCACAGGCTAGCTGAAAAGTTGCTTCATTTCAGAGAAAACAGGAAAATAAGGCAATACCTAAAAGAAAAAAAAAATGTGTATATGTTGCCCAACACTGAAATTCTTACTAGCTGGGCATGAAATGTTAAAGTGGAAGTGACAAAAGGTGGAAAAATGGGCATGGGCAATGTTAGTCATGGACATGTCACATGTTTACACATTAATCACTGCATATAATACCGGAGGGAATAAAGCACTTCCTTTTGTATTGTTTCAGTTGCACAGACAAAGTTCATGTATGAAGCTTATCTTTTCATTTTGACATTCCGCCGCTGGCAGGCATTTCTTTCGCCGAAGGCCAAAATCCCCTCAATGCTTCCTTGTAATTTATAGAACAAACATCCTTCTTTGCTTTGGGGAAACCTAGCAGTGAGTTCCTGGTACTTTCTTGCAAGCACACTCTGTATTCATTCTGTTAACTTGTTTTCTTTCTCTCTCCTCTCAGGTTTTATTTCAAAAACTGGCATGGCACCACTGAAGGAGAGTCTCCAGTTTGGAGACACTGCATCAGCAAACTCAAAGGAGTAGGACTTAGCCCACAGAAAGCTCCAGAAGGAACTCCCCTCCTGGATGCTGCCTCTCTTGACTACCTGTTTGCCCAGGTATAAAAAACAACTACTAATTACTTACTTTATATTGTCATGGGAGCGTTTTTAAGCATTGCATTCTCATTGTTGCCCACATGAAGTATCTATATATTTGGGCAGAGCACCTAAAAGTGTTTTTTTGAAAGATTTGTATTTGTTATTTCTTCATTTGAAGGTACATTCTGATTAGAAGCTCAAACATCAACACACGTCACAGCTGAGTTTCAAAACATCAACAGCTGGGAGGAAATGTAACAATACCAGGAAGTGCAGCTTCGAGGACCGCAATAGACAGCATACTCTCTTCAGTGTAACTTAAAGCCACTGTCAATTAGATTCTTTAATTCCATTGATATATAAAAAGACTGAAAGAAGTTGTAACTCAGCAGGAATTGATGTTTTCAAACTTCAAATAACAACTTAAGTGAATTGTTAGTTGTCTAAAATATAAGAAATCCCTCTGAATTTCCTGTAAATAAGGAAGTCTGCTTCTTAATCTCGTTTGGTCATCTTGACAGGATTTGTATGCCATGTTGACATGTCTCTATGTTTAATATTAATATCTGTTTGTTGCGCAGGGCCAGCATGACTTTCAGACAGGCGTGGTTCCACTGAGGATGTCCCACTCCGAGGCAGAGCAACACGAGATAGAAAATGAGTGTTTGGGCATGGCTGTGCTTGCGATCACTCACTATACCACGAATATGGATATGCTCCCGCCCACTGCTTCCAATGAAATCAGGTAAAACGTTGGGATGGTGCTACTTCAACCGACTTTTGATTAAGATATTAAAATAACACCCACTTTTAGGAATGATAGTTGCAGCACCCTTTCAATGCCATCCTGCGAATTTCTATGATATGTACTTTGTGCTCAGCCCACATGCACACGTTGTCCCAAAAAGCAGGCATTTGCATGCAACATTTTAAAGTAAATGTTGGAATGATGATAATAATAATAATAATAAATCATAATTTCCCCACATTTGAAGCTTAGAGAGCCTGTAGACGCACAAAAACAGTTGTAAATACCACAAGAATCAACATACCTACTAATTGATGGCTACTCACAAATTTTCCTTACCTTTAAAACACTTGCACAGAGTATAGGAAGTAAACACTGAGAGGAATTGTTCATAAATTTCCATCTATCTTTCTACTTTAATCCCACCAGCTACAAGCGTTTCATCCCTGAATCGCTGAACGGCAACATTAAGCAGCGCAACTTCTTGACACGCATCCGCATCAACAACGTCTTCAAGAAATTCCTCAGTGAATTCAACCGCCGCACAATGAAAGACAGCAACATCACGCCGTACGACCTGAAGATCAAGTACCTGGCCACGCTGGAGGGCCTGACCAGCGGCCTGGGCAGCGAGCTGTTTCAGCCCATCTCGCTCGGTGTAACGCAGGAAGGAGATCTCTGCAATGGAGGTTACTATGGTAAGATTTCAGGAAGATGATATAGGGATGCCCATGATTTAAAGGTCTCCGGCACTGTGCCAGATCTGTGTCATGCAACAGTTCAGTGTGGATTTTTGTTTGACATGTAGTTTTATAGAATTACAAGAGATTATAGATGACTAAGAAAGAGAACTACTTGTTTACCAAGATTATTCCTGTGGGAGTTAATGTAATAACAATAGACGAAAACTATCTTAAAGGACCAGTGTGTAACATTTAGGGGGATATACTAGCAGAAATGGAATATAATATTAACTATTATGTTTTCTTTGTTGTATAAACACCTGAAAATAAGAATCGTGTTTTCGGTACCTTAGAAAGAGCCGTTTATATCTTCAGAGGGAGCGGGTCCTCTCCACGGACTCCGCAGTAGTGCACCACCATGTGTCAGCAGTAGCCCAGAACAGCTTGGGAAGAATCGATAACGTTACTCGCTCCCGTCGCCACCGCTCTCTCTCTCTTTTGCTTCACCACTCACTTCCCTTGTACACACACACACACACACTCTAAGCACTGGCTCTGCTCCAAATGACCTACACTACTCTTACAACAACTGGCTCTAGAGAGGGCCATTTGTGTTTTCGCGTAGGCTACCGCAGCTCTCCCACATGCTTGGCACACAAGAGAGGCTTCAGTTGGTTGCAATTTCAACCTATTATTATTAATAAAATTATTAAGCATGATGAGACAAAATATAGTTGCTACTATACCATTTAATACCATTTAATAATTTGTTTGTTTTTATAACCCTATTGCAACATTTGAATCAGCTGTACTGTTTTGTAGTGGTTATGTGACGGTGGTTAGTTTGGTGTGTTGAAAAAAAACAAAATAATAATGATAAAAACCAAAAGTGAAAGAAACAAGATGTTTACATGACACATTAACCCACTTATCACAAAACAGAGTAGACCCTGGTTGATTCTAGCCTATGTGTGACGTTTTCAAGCAGAACACATTGTCCTCGCTTCACTCGTCTCTGCATAATCGCTGCCAAGATCTTCCAAAAACAATATCGAGTTACAATTAACTAACGTATAAATGTGTTTCCAACGATCAATGTGTCTACAGTCTGTGTCCTGCAACTGCAGCATTTAAATAGTTTAGCTGCATGTGTCACTGCTGCGATATAACGTTTGCTTGCTGTTTCTAGGGTACTACAACCAGGGCCAAGGGCAGAACCAGAGTCTGAACATGGAGCCTTGCCATGACATGATCGTCCTGGTTACTGGTACCACTGGCATTGCCTGGAGGAAGAAGCCCGCTACAGTGAGTGAAACTGTGTGAACAGGACGTTGTGTTAGAGAGATGATGGCCTCTAGTTTCACAAGTTTCAGATAAACTGGCAGTTACAATCAGCTGTCAAACATCATGCAAGAAAAATATCAATAACTCCCTGTTGAATAGCTACAACAGAACATACACCGATCAGCCATAACATTAAAACCACTGACAAGTGAAGTGAATAACATAGATTATCTCGTTATAATGGCACCTGGCAGTGGGTGGGATATATTAGGCAGTAAGTGAAAGTGAACATTTTGAACTTTGAACTTTGTGTTGGAAGCAGAAAAAATAGGCAAGCGTAAGGATGTGAGCGACTTTGACAAGGGCCAAATTGTGATGGCTAGACGACTGGGTCAGAGCATCTCCAGAACTGCAGCTCTTGTGGGATGTTCCCAGTCTGCAGTGGTCAGGACCTACCAAAAGTGGTCCAAGGAAGGAAAACCGGTGAACCGGCGACAGGGTCATGGCCGGCCAAGGCTCATTGATGCACGTGGGGAGCGAAGCCTGGCCCTTGTTGTCTGATCCAATAGAAGAGCTACTGTAGCTCAAACTGCTGAAAAAGTTAATGCTGGTTCCGATAGAAAGGTGTCAGAACACACAGTGCATCGCAGTTTGTTGCGTATGGGGCTGCGTAACCGCAGACCGGTCAGGGTGCCGATGCTGTCCTAATGTTATGGCTGATCGGTGTATGTTTCTATATGAAAAATTATGAGTAAGCTGGATAAAGTCACCATTATACTGATATCAGAGAAAGATTTAGGAGTAATAAAAAAGAAATTGCCTACAAAAATGTAAAGTATGTTAAGCTCAATAAAAAAAGTCATAAATCAGGTCAGAAGTTCCAATTCCCTACAGGCATATAACGGGAATATTTTACAGAAAAGAAAGTGAACTATTACTCACTTTTATATGTTTTAGAGCTATTAGCGCTTGAGGTAACTTGTCCAAATGGGATCCTACTGAATATTATCTTTGACAAACCTTGTAAAGGTCATTGCAGTATTTTCAGATGACAATATTTGAAAAAACTGATGTTTTATTTTCTTACATAATTTGTGTGTATATTTGTTTGTTTATCTTTAAAATAGACTACTGTGGCCGCCAAAGAAAAAGGCAAGTCAAAGAAGAACAAGTTAGATGGAAAACAGAAAAATGACAAGAAGAAAGATCCAAGCGAAGACTGGTCCATATTCTGTGACTTCCATGAGATCACACACGCTGTCGTCAAAGAGGCGACGGTCACCATCTCTAGACAGGACAACAAGAGGATGGTGAGGCATTAAAGAGCACTGTGTTTAATGTGGGATTGACCTCCATATTGTCACTTAGCTACCCAAATCTGTTCCTAATAACCCCAGCTGTAACTTCACATGTTTATTATGTTTATATATAACAGAGTATTATCATTATCATGGTAGAATAGTGTCACACAAGACGGAAG
This sequence comes from Sebastes fasciatus, assembly GCF_043250625.1. Taxonomy (NCBI): domain Eukaryota; kingdom Metazoa; phylum Chordata; class Actinopteri; order Perciformes; family Sebastidae; genus Sebastes; species Sebastes fasciatus. The sequence goes on from NC_133799.1 coordinate 8,642,358, forward strand.
CTGTAAAAAGACTGTGTTTAACATTAAAGGTCCAGTGTGTAGGATTTTGGGGGATCTATTATCAGAAATACAATATAATATTCAAAACTATGTTTTCATTAGTGTATAATCACCTGAAACTAAGAATTGTTGTGTTTTCGGTCTTAGAATGAGCCCTTCATATCTACATAGGAAGCGTCACGGAGTCAAGTTGCTCCGCCATGTTGCTCCGCCATGTTGCTCCGCTATGTTTCTACAGTAGCCCAGAACGGACAAACCAAACACTGGCTCTAGAGAGAACCTTTTGCGTTTTTACGTTACCTGAAGGCCACCGTTGTTTTCCGACACGCTTGGGAAACTGCAGTAACATGAGCCGCAGAGTGCAAAATTGTGGTACCGCCAGCCGCCGTCTGATTTCCGTTGATCCTAAAGTAGTGTTATTATGGTGAGGATGCCTCTGAGCGAGGCGAACGATGTTACCATGGTTTTGCACTCGGTGGTTTTAGCTGACGTGTGTAACCTCACTGTTTTGAGCGACGCTCGTTGATGTCTATGTAGAGCAAGCACAAACGCGAGTGCGAGCAACAGAACGTTGACTTTCATTGACTTAACGGCCACAGGTGTCGCTGTTAACAAGCAATTTCTGATTCTTACATAGAGTCCCTTTAAGAATTAAGTTTGAAAAGGATTTATTGTACAAAACTTGTTTGGCCTTGTTGTTACAATAGCCTCAAACTAACACGTCAAAGTAAATACCATTGGGATGTACAGTCATCATGGAATCACGCATTCCCACATATTTTAGTAACCTGGACTACTGCCTCGACTTGTTTTCATAGTTAATGTGACCAAGGGTTACATTTGTTTCGATTTACAACATGTTGTAGTGAAGCCTTCCCTCGCTCCATGCTATTAGCCGTATGACTAATGGTGATACCATGATTCATCATGAAGCTGGATTTTGAGTTTTGCAATACATCACTGCTCTTTTAGATAGCCCTCTGGAGTATTGTGGCTTTATAATAGCTCCTATTCTGATCACCTCTCCCCTCCCTCTTTCTCTTTATCTCTCTCTCTCTCCCCGTCTTTTCTCTTTTCAGGAGTTGCAAATGGCTTCTAGGAGCGAAGCTCTGTCCTTTGCAGCCCTCGTGGATGGGTACTTCAGGCTGACAGTTGATGCCCACCACTTCCTGTGCAAGGAGGTGGCCCCTGCTTCAGTGGTGCACAACATCAACAACGGCTGCCACGGACCCATCTGGTTTGTACTGGCAGTTTTATTGGTGTAAATGTGTGTGTACGCATTTGCCTGTTTCCTCACAAAACATAGTGTTACTGGACACAGGCAGTCATATTATTACACATAATCATCATAAACCATCGGTTATTGAATTTATTTTGTATTTGCCCCTACTTTCTCAGCCTCCTACCTGCACAGAGATCACACACTGCTTTTTAAAGTCAACCTAAATTAAGGTTTTATAAGAAAGGCTGTTGTCTTCCTCATTGATAACCTACAGTACATCTTATTTACCAACCTTTCCATTATAGCAAGTAGCAATAAAAAGTTTGTCTAAATGTAGATTTTGTTACTGCTCTAAAAGGTTTTAGTCACACAAAACAGATCAATCATTGGTAGGCGTATCACTTTATTGATCAGGGAAACTGGTTTGGTCACCCATGTACAAGAAAAAACAGAATAGAAAAAACAAGTAAGAGGCCACAATGAACCACATACAGTGTGAAAGACATACTAACTATATAAAGTTATACTAACAGACATACTATCTTTCATCATAGCTTGTTTTAAAATATTTTATATAACTTAAAACCTTCAATCTACTTTTGATAGAACCCCATTACTGCCCCCATTAATTGCGTTTCCCCTCCCCAGCACGGAGTATGCCATCCACAAGCTGCGTCAGGAGGGCAACGAGGAGGGCACCTACATCCTGCGCTGGAGCTGCACTGACTACCAGTACATCATCATCACCGTTGTCTGCACTGAGGTAGTGTAGATTTATTCAACTTTGGGAAATGATATGTATCATTTGCATTTCAGGATCGCCGAGCAGTCTAAGGCGCTGCGTTCAGGTCGCAGACTCCCCTGGAGGCGTGGGTTTGATTCCCACAGCACACTCTTCTTGCAAATTCCCCCACTGTGGGACTAATAAAGGAATATCTTATATCTTATTATAATATAATAATTAGTAAATTATAGTGGTTACGTGTGTTTATTATTATGTTATAAGTATTTTTAGAGTACAAACACATAAAAACATTTCCACTGGTAACTAGTATTGGGGACTGTTGTCTCACTATTGATTTTAAAAGTATAAACTGAAAATGTATTTGAAAAATAAAATACAATTGAACTAAAATATTATTTGTTAATGGGAGGAAACCTAAAATTGATAAGGTGGTGCGGCTGTGGAGAAATTGAAATAAAAAGACAAAACTCCCTAGTTCCAGTGTAAACTCTAAGGTAGGATATTCTTTCCTCTTGAGAACAAAAACTCGTCAAGTTGCGTAAACCAAAACTGGAATAAAAGCCACACCCATCTTTGTTGTTGTGTCTGTTAAATTTCTACAGGCCTCTCTGCTTTAGAAAAAAGTTGTAAGGAAAAGCTGAGATCCTCTTGTTTAATCTTTCAATGTCATCATAGTGTAAGGTAACGTCTGGCATCCCAGTGATACTCAAAAGGCCTAGTGTTACACACTAGACTCACAGAAGCACCAAACCAAATATTGTCAGTTTATATTGGATTACAGGATGCTTATTTTCAGACAGGTCACTACAGTGCACTTCAGTTTTATGAGTCAGCACGCACGCACGCACGCACGCACGCACGCACGCACGCACGCATGCACACACACACACACACACACACACACACACACACACACACACACACACACACACACACACACACACACACACTAGCATTCACCAAGCTGACCCACTGGGTCATCTTAGCCACTGTTTACAGTCACGGTTTATATTAGGACTGAATAAATGTTAATGTATTGTAGTAGTGACACATTTCTGTAGTGCTTGCATGTGTCTGTAGAGCTTTAACATAACTAGATACACCTTTTTGTTGTTGTTAAAGAAATAGGAGCAAACTATATCTAGATATAACTTCTAAAAAAAAGAAACACTCTAAGGCCTCTTTTTTGTTTATTTTCTAAGATATTGACATTAGCTTTCTTGAGTTCATTACACTTTTACATTTTTCCTTACACAGTCCCACTCCCTCTGCTTTTCCCAGCTCCTCCTCATTTAACGTAATGTTCACTTTTCAATTTTTTTTTCTCTCCAAATCTAAAATAGTCCTCTTCACTTCTGTTGCTCATTCTCCTTCAGTCCCTCCATGTTTGTCATTTAGTCTTGTTCCAGCTAATATCTCTCTTTCTGCATCCAGATTGACCTGAAGGAGTCTCGTCCTGTGCGTCAGTATAAGAACTTCCAGATTGAGGTGTCCAACGATGGGTGCCGCCTGTACGGCACTGAGACGTTTCGGGCCAATCTCGTCGACCTGCTGGAGCACCTGGAGGGCCAAAGCCTTCGCACCGACAACCTACAGTTCCAGCTGCTGCGCTGCTGCCCTCCACAGCCTAGAGGTAAGCTTCATCCTGCCACAGACATAGAAAGATTTAATGTAAAAGGGTTGACTGTAAAAATTACACCAAATACTATAACAACAACATAAAAACAAAATTGTAGAAAGCCCTGCTGTGTTTCAAATAAATAATCTATCAAACAATTTACAATGCTCATATTACAGGATACTGCCGAGCAACCGCAATAATGGAGTTTATGGAAGATAAGACTAATAGAAATCAGTCTGAAGTGTTGACGACTCAAGTGGAGCATGAAAGAGCATTTTTAAATCCAAGGAGAAAACAGTTTACTATATATGACTCCAGTTTGTCCGTTTTTTTGCGACATGTTGAAATAACATTTAAAGCTATTTTAAGCGGTTGTGGTAAAGAGTGTGATAGATGTGATAAAAACTGGTGAGATGTGTGCATGTGGGGGGAAAAGAAAACAAACCAGAATGATTGAGAACCTGTAATGATAAACAGCAAGAATTTCATACATGCCAATGTCACACTACACCTGCAGTAAAAAAGATTTAAAATTGGAAATGCGAGGACAAGTGCACTTTTAAGTAATTTTACTGGTTTACAGCAATTTACTTAATTAATAAATGCTGAAAATGTCCATATGAAAGCTATTGGTGTGCAACATGTTTTCTACCCCCCCTGCAGCACGTGCACCCTTGATTTATTTGAATTGAGAAATCTGTCTATTATGATGGTTGTGAAAAGAACGTATTCCTCGTAACCATTTTTCCAAACGCTTTGACTCGTCTGCAGTGTTCACACATAAATGCTTACAGCAGACTGAAAATCCTTTGCCCTGGCATCTACCAACCTCTGCATCATCATTCCTGAACCTGTGCAGCACAACACTTCTCTGTGCACTCTTTTGTGCAATGCTACATCACAACTGGGTGTGGTAACAAGTACAATGGACCACACCTGACTGTGATGTTGGGTGGGGTCAGAAGTGCAACAGACTTGAACCTTTCAACCCAGAAAGTTCAGTGAAGCAAAGCTTTCCCTCCATACAAGATTTAGAGTGGAGTTGCCCTTTACGGAAAGGGTATGTGTGTTAGGGCTGTGTGGCTAGAATCTGGCGATACAGTACGTATCATGATACAGAGGTTACGATTCAATATATTGCAATACTGTAAGCAAGGCAATATATTGCGATTTTTAAATCTAATTTTAGGAAAATTTGATTTAGAAAAAAGAACACACCACCATATGCATAAAATCTGAGTTAATTTTCTTTTTTTTATGCAATCAGAAAAGTGGGATCTACATTTGCATTTATCACAGTTCCTGTAAAAGCCAACATCAAAGCACTACTTTGAGAGGGCACATTAAAGTATTGACTGAGTTAATCTTTGCATGCAAATTATTAATTAAAAATCGCTAGTGTTTTTGATACAGTGTCACAAAACATAATATCGCGATATTTGATTTGTTTGATATTTTCTTACCCACCTAATGTGTGTGTGTGTTTGTGTTTTTTGCCACCTGAGGTTAACTGAAGCTGGCATGAACAGTGTGTATGTGTGTGTGTGTGTGTGAAATGGTGTCAGGGAGGAAGAGAGTTGTAAAATGTGGGTTTCCGGCGCCAAGCTAGCACTCTTGTGTTTACTTCACTCAGGGAAAGGTGGAGCCATGTGTGCATGGATGTTTTGAGCTGTTTATGTTTGTTGGGGTTGTGTGGTGTTGATTATTATCATAAGGCACAACTGTTTTGGGTTAGAGTTTAGGCTGTTTCTGCCTTAGAGGAAGATAAAAGACTGGAGTGCTGTGTTGTTGTCCCTGTTAAAATATTTATGATGTGTTATACAACATCCTTGCTCTGATAATAACACACTGGTATCCCCACATCCCGAGAATATGATACAAGCAATTTACTTTTACTAGTGTTTTGGGTCTATGTACGGTTTTAACTGTTGTGAAAATATTATTAAGTAAGTATTTAATGGCAGATGGGTGAAAGACAAACTACATATTTTGGGCAAATGTGTATCTGGATTTTTCATATAAGTAAGTTTGAAAAAGACCATGCTGGCTTAGTTTAAGACTCAAGGTAAATGGGAAAAGGTTAGGCCTGGATAAGGTCAACGGGTTAAAGAGTGGGTGCATTGTAATAAGTGGGTGCATGTTGTATTTGGGTTTTGCATAAAACTCAGATTGCATGTTACAGAACAGTGCTCTCAACACACTGTGACAGTGAATGTAGGGTGATGCTGATGGAGTGCAGATCCTTTTCCCCCCATTAAACCACAGTGCGCTGGTTTTGTCACAACATTAGACACCCACAGACAGACACATGCAGAGTCGCACGCACATGTAGTACGGCAACAGGCACAAAGACACTTTTTTCACTTCATCCTCCCACACACAGCTCTGTAGATACAAAAAATAAACTGAATCAGTATTTGCAACCCGACCTGAATAGCTGTTCGCATCATTGCCAGATTGACGTAATTGCTGAGTGCATGTTTTACCACATGTAAACACGGTTTTGCTTTCATGCTGCATACCAGTGCATATATGAGCGTCTATACATTTGTAGCATTCCTGGGTGCTGCGAAAGACACCTCAACCCCAAGTTTACCTCACTGTGAACATCACTTCTGCTTCTATGGTTTTCAGAGTTCATTGTTGTTGTTGTCGTCTGAATGCCGTGCAGACTTTTTAAAGCAATCTAAACTTTCGACAGTGTTACAATAACACGACCTTGACAACAACAGAAGCAGACATGATGTTCTCTGTGAGGAACCACAAACAATTGTGGTCTGTGCTGCTTGATTTTGACAAAAACAGAAGCCAAAACACTATCATACTTTTGAAAATGGCCATAGAGCAAACCCTGATATGGCCCTTTAAATGTCTGTTTGTATTGCAGAGATTTCCAACCTGCTGGTGGTCACTAAAGAGAGAGCACCGACCCCTCAGACACCCATGCAGGAGAGCCAGCTGAGCTTCCATCGCATTCTCAAGGAGGAGATTGAACAGGTAAACCTTCTCATCTTCATGTCTGTCTCCCATGTTATGAAGGTAATGCAGTTCTTATGGATGTCTATAGATGTAAATATGTAAAACTCTTCAAATAAATAATGCAAATGTATGTCCATATACTGTATTGCAAAGTTTTTAATTATTTACATCACAGTTTAAGCTTCCTGTGTGCTGATTGTTATATATGTAAATACAGATGACAAATATTAGAAACATCTTTAATATAATACAGTCTTAAGGCCCAGACAAACCAACCCGACATAGAACGAGCAGTGACAAAGGCCGACATTTGCGTCGCATCACGTAGCCTCTGTCTTGGCCAAAAAATGGCATTCAAACTCACCGCAAAGACTACCGCCAACGGCAAACTACCACGTATGTTCTGCACCTGCGTGAGAGAAATGAACTCTCTCTCTTCATTTGCATACTGTACAATTAATTGTACAAATTGTATTCGCCGTATTTGCATTGTTACACACAGTTGAACTTTGGCAATTCATTTAATCTTCTCTTTTTCCGTATCATTTACAGTTAAAGTATGTAAGAGAAAAAGGGATTCCTTGAATATGAAGACACTCTGGTGTCTGGACAAAATATGTATTAAACAAATGTTTCAGAAACCCTGTTGTTTTAGTAGCCATAGTTTGGATACTGGATCTAACTGTTTTTTTCTCTGTTGTGGTAACCAGGATGAGCACCTTGGACGGGGCACAAAAACCAACATCCACTCGGGCACACTGAAGGTGAAGAGTGAGGAGGACGAGGATGCAGGTTACTCTTCCTTCCAGGAGGTCAAGGTGGTCCTGAAGGTGCTGGGTTCTGGACACAGGGACATCTCCCTGGTAAGACATACTCACAGATCCTGTACATGTACTGTTCTTATGAGGACTTTGACTACTTCAATTCTGTAACATCTTACCATCCTGAAGCCAATACTTATTAGCAGGACGCTTTTTTAACATCTGGTCTTTGTCTTTGTGTTGACAGGCGTTCTTCGAAACAGCCAGCATGATGCGACAGGTGGCCCATAAACACATAGTGCTGCTGTATGGAGTGTGTGTTCGCCACCAGGAGAGTAAGTGCATTTTAAGAACTGTGGGTGCATATTTGTGAGAGTGTGTGGCTGTTTCTAACACCATTGTCTCTTTGTGTTTGTGTGGAACAGATATCATGGTTGAAGAGTATGTCCAGCAAGGACCACTGGACTTATTTATGAGGAGACAGAAGAGCCCACTCGGCACACCATGGAAGTTCCAGGTGGCCAAGCAGCTGGCCTCAGCTCTCAGCTACTTGGTGAGACAGGAAAACACTCATACACACAAACTATAGGAATGTAAGCATGTCAGTGTTGTAGGCATCCATGGGTTTAGATCCATTTTGTCAACATAATTTTAGATTTAGACTTTAGATTTGCTTCTTGTTTTTGGACTAACAGGTTTGTTGTATTTTGTGTTTGTGTTTGTAGGAGGACAAAAAGCTGGTCCATGGCTTTGTGTGTGCTAAAAACATCCTGCTTGCCAGAGACGGACTGGGCACCGATGAAGGAGGGCCCTTCATCAAGCTCAGCGACCCAGGAATACCAATCACAGTACTCACCAGAGAGGGTGAGTACAAAGTACACACACAAACACTCCCTCTCTCTCTCTCTCTCTCTCTCTCTCTCTCAGGGTTACTAAAAGTGAAACCTAAATGGTTACAAAATAGCTGCCATGGAAAATTTCACAATAACTTCCACTTTCTTTCCCAGTCAGCTGTAAATGACTGAAACCAAAATGAGAACACATGAAATGTTACAACTTCATTTAATAAAGTAAAACGAATTGGACAATAGATTGGTTATATTAATTTTCCAATACATTTTGAAAACTAACTAGAACTTCAAAGATACAAACATTAATGTCAATAAAAACTTAAACTTAAAACTATTAATTACACGGCTTTGTTGAATACTCGATTCTGATTGGTCAATCACTGCGTTCAATGGTCTGTTATTTCTTTATCGCAAGACCGTTGCTATGGGCGCAGTTCTGATGTCAGACTCTGGCGGACCATTTTTGTGTCAAATTATTGATTTCTTAAGTAAGTAGCCGTGTAATAAGCGGGATAATGTACAGCTAGCGGGTCATTGTTGTGAAGTAAGGGCGACGAAAGACCCCTCTACTCCGCGTCGGGGTGCTGCATCGCCCTGTCGGGGTTTATTTCGCAACAATGACCGGCTCGCTGTACATTATTCCTTACTTAGACCGTGACACAGACTTTATTCAAACAGAAACATATTGACGTTGGTCTGCCAGGTTGAGAGTCTGATGATGATGGAGCTTCTTCTACGCACTGCCCTGTCTTAGTTGGATTTTTGCTCTTGTCTAATCTTGTTCTTTCGTCCTCTGTAACCTTATCTCTTCCCACAAAATACAGAAAAAATAAATAAAATAACATTTCCGATCAAGCAGAGTGTGTCAGCAATAGGACTCGTCTTTGTCACATAATCAATGCACATTGCATCGGGCACATTTCCCTCTCAGACCGCACTTTGTTTTGTAAAAGCTAGATCTGGGTTCAGGGAAGATGGTAATAATAATTCAGACATTTCTCAGATTGCACAGTTCCCCTCAAATGGCCGCCTCATGTTTCTGTTTGTCTATTAGAGCTGGAAGTTGCATGATAAAACACAATGTGGCTGCACAGATGGAACTGCAGACCACAGGACAGACTGGAAATGTTTCTCTGGAAATGTCCATCGCAGGGTGCCCCTGGGAAAACTCCTCCCTCCCTCTTTGTTCCCAGAACTCTTTACATTTCTTCTTCTGCCTCCATCACTTTGCAGAACCATCAGTCTTCCAGTTACACATCGATGTCCTTGTATATAGATTTGATTGAACACATAGTGGGTAAAGTGCTGAGAAACCCACTGGGAGCGTTCTTCCCTTCTTCCCAGCAATCTCTGATCGCTCTCAAATCCATTCATCACTTTCTTTCTTTTTTTCTCTCTTTTTCCCCCCAACACTTGATTATCTCCCTTCCCGCTCCCATTTCTGTCTCCATCTTCCCCTTTCGCTCCATTCAGCCCCTCCACTGCTTCTTCCCCTCTTTACTCCTCCTCCTCCTCCTCCTCTTTCCCTCCAGTCGGTCCTCCTGTGTTCCAGTCTGAGCTGCATACATTCACTTACATACACCCCTCATCTGATGTTATGGATTTATGGAGTCAGAAAACCAGCTATGGGGGTCAGCCAATCAGTCTTCCAGTCAGAGTATATTTCAGCCAGTCGAAGCCAAGGCGTTTTAGATTCAGCGGATGCAGTCGGTCAACATTTTAAGCCAGATACCCGTCCAGTCAGCCTGTCAGAGCTGTACTGTGTTGAGCAGAGTTTGTAGAGTATGTTGGCTCCGAACCGTGAGGTCACACCCTAATTATTACTTCCAAATAGTGTTTTTAGTGTGAAGCATAGATATTATGTTAGCATTTGGTCCAAGTGATCATATTGATCATATATAGTGTCAATAATATACATTACCCTCTATCCTGAGACTAAAGATGTTCCGATACTATTTTTTCCTTCCCGATACCGATTCCAATACTTATACTTGCGGTATTTGCCGATACCGAGTACCAATCTGATACCAGCGTGATAAAAAAAATATAAAGTTATTATTATTTAACAGTTTATTTCTGACCATGTATGGATGTGATATGATTTTTTATCTTTGTTGTGTGGCCTGGCTCAGGTTAAACCCTTTGTAAAACATGAACAAATGCACACAGAAAATGAATGCGGTAGACGTTTCTTTTATTATTCAGTTTGTCAGTTACAGAGAACATAAATAAATGAAGCCAGGAATAAATAACAACTCTGTATTCTCTTAGCTGTCTCCTCAGTGGACAGCCTGTGTGCTAATGTGTCCTGCAGGGTGCAACATTCACACACCCGACTCGAAACGGAAGCCTTACATACTATACATATTGCCGTTTTACTTAGTGGATTTTCCACTGTGAAATGTTGTCAAATGGCTGACATTTTTCTCACTCTGGCTACCGTTACACTCTCCACTAGCACCGCACTGTTGTTTGCTATCGTCACGTGACAAACTACCTGCAATCATTTATTCTTCGTTGCTCTAAAACAGTAGTTGCCAGTGGCAGCTTTGATACATTCAGGGCGACAGCACAATGGAGGCCACTGTTTTGGAGTGGCGAAAAAGAATTGATATCCAATTTAAAAAAAAGTTTCTATTTGAATAAATTATGGTATCAGATCAGTACATAGACTAGCATACTTGCTGATACCCGATACCGAATTTTGGGCAGTGTTGGACGCATTGCCGATACTGGCATCGGTATCGGAACAACTCTTAACAGAGACTAATGATGTGGACAAATCAGAGAAAAGGGAAAACAGCTACACAAAAAACCCTCCAACAGGAAAAAAGAGCAACATTGGAGGAATCCCTCTTCTAGGGCAGAAAGACATGCAATTAATGCAATACATAAAGAGAAATAACATTACAAAACAAAATTAGAATGAAATATGAATGTTACAGCCTGATGAGGACAGGACGATGTGATTATAATGCTATTCAGTTATTATGATATTTCAGTCTGTTGAAGGCGTTTAAGATGATCAGCGATTCCATGTTTTCCTCGCTTTTTAAAAAGGTTAAGTCAGTATTTCACACATTGTAATATCTGAGGAAAAGTTCTCATTATCACATCTTAAAGATCAAAGGGTCGCCTTGTCGTCACTCATCTTCACATCGGTTCTGTCAAACATCATTACAATTCAGAATTCCCATGTTCTGTATTTCACGAATCTCCAATAACCATATTTTGTTTTTGCGAAGACACCAGGGGACTGAAACAACGTTTTCCCTACCAGTAATTGATCCACTGGTAGCTAAAGCTGACTTTGTTTGCCTCTGCAGAGTGTGTGCATCGTATCCCATGGATCGCTCCGGAGTGTGTGAAGAGCCCGTCTTCTCTGAGCGTCGCAGCTGACAAGTGGGGCTTTGGTACCACCCTGTGGGAGATCTGCTACGATGGAGAGGTCCCCCTCAAAGACAAGAAACTCACAGAGGTAGGGGGCACACACAAGAACTTTATATGACGATGTATATAATCATACATATATCTAAACTAATTTTTTTATTCCAAATCTGATGGCTTTTATTCCTGTTCATTTTCTTACTACTTTTTTCCATTTCCTCTGTCCACCATCACACTTCAATGATCACATTGTGTTTTTTTATGCACCTCCTCATTCATATGCATGTCTTTGTGCTGGGCAGAGGGAGAGGTTTTACGAAACAGAGTGCCAACTGGCCACCCCAGACTGCAAAGAGCTGGCTGAACTGATGACGCACTGCATGAACTACGACCCCAAGAAGAGACCTTTCTTCAGGGCTATCGTCAGAGACATAGACATGCTAGAAGAGAAGAGTAAGTATGAGGGGATTGTGTTTCCGATACATTATATGTTAGATATTTTCATATAATGCGGCGGGTGGTAGAGTAAAGTAAAGTAAAACCTTTGTTTACGCAGTTTTATTGCCTTTAGGTGTCTCCAAAAACATGTTAGACCTGAATAGAATTGAGTGTTCACTGTAGGCACAGGTTAAAAAAATTCAAGGCAGTTGTCATATGATCTGATTCTGAATATGTTATGTATCTCACCTAGCAGCAGCCCAGTAAGCAGTGCAAAGAGAAAGAGAGAGAGAGTTGTTTACTCAGTTCAGATGTTCATGAGGAAGTTCACTGGGTGCATTATCACTGATCTGCCCCTCAGCTGGGCCCCATGGCAACATAATAGACTCTGTTCTTCCACCTGCTGGCCAGGATTGGATACTGCAGTCAGTCTTACTAAGGCTTAATGCTTATTACCCCATTGACCTTCTTATATTAAATTATTATTATTATATTAAGACAGCAACAAAATCACCTAAACTATAATGTCAATCTATTATAAATTGCACCCAAAATGGCTTGAAAATTCCCGTAGATTAAAAACCATTTTCATTAAATAAACTCTTTTATAATTATTGTAAATGGTGAAACTGAATGAATCTTGCTTGAGTAATTAGTAATTTTCCAACTAAAAGTAGCCAATTGTGTGGAAACCAGCTCATGCGAAAAGTTACATAACCACCAAAAATTCTGGTGAAAACTTTGACACCGTCAACCACAGTACACTTCCTATGACGCAAGTGTGCTTATGTTGAAGAAAAAACATGTTTTACCCTGCACGTTTTAAAGTCTCTTTTTCCATCTCTCAGACCCGTCTATCAAACCACAGCCTACACCAGAGGTGGACCCAACTATGTTTGAAAAGAGATTCCTGAAGAAGATCAGAGAGCTGGGAGAGGTAAACTGATCCTGCTATATTTATGTTTGTGCGTTAATCTCTGTATTGCAGATTTATTTATTTATTATATTTATAAGAATGATCAAACTTTCAATCTCCAAATGCGTAAATATAATGACCTGGCCATTTAGTTAACAAGCATTGGTCAATATTTTGCATTAAATCTATATAATTACCTAGTAGTAGTGTGGTGAGTATGGGTATTTTTACGGTTCACCTAAGCTTACTACTATTAGAAGACAACTGAAGGACTTGAGGTAATGATGAGAAACACCTAGTCCCTAACAGGAAGTAGACTAGAACTTGTTCGTGATCGTCCAAATAACACACATGTTCTTCGTGCAGGGCCACTTCGGTAAGGTGGAGCTGTGTCGCTATGACCCTCGGGGAGATAAAACAGGTGAGATGGTGGCAGTGAAATCCCTGAAGCCTGAGAACCGAGACGAGCAGAGCAACAACCTCTCGACTGAGATCGACATCCTGAAGGCACTCTACCATGAGAACATTGTCAAATACAAAGGCATCTGCCAAGAGGAAGGTAAGATGGAAAGATGGAAAGAGTGCATGCACAAAAATAAACACCAACAAATGTATATTCAGTTGCAGACAAATAGAAACCCACGTGTATTGTTAGGTGTGTGCTCTACTCAACACAACTCAAACATTTTAGGCCGCATTAAGATGTTTTCCACAGATGTAGTTCACTGGTAGGTTATATATTTTTAAGTCAGGTGAAGCAGACATGTAATGTTGAAATGATGTGCTCTTAGTGTGTAAAAGGCACATGATTACAGATGGTTAGTGTTTAACCACCTCGCATTAAACCAGAAATTAAGCTTTGGTGGATTAATTTTCAAAATAAGAGCATGGTAAATAAATGTCGGTGTCAAAAAAGCTGAGTAAAAATCTCTGGTGCCTCTAGGTTGTAGTTGCAAACACTAGTAACTCACTTGTAATGAAACTCCTCCCATCTCATACTATTCCCCCTTCATTGGTCATACAAACTTACGTACAGATGTGTGGCCTTTAAGGGCAGTTGTCGGGGCCATATTTTTAACCAGGGATCCAACGTTATACACACAGACCCAAACACACACGTATATAGACCTTTTCATTGCTATTCTGTTGCTAGGGCAACAGCTTTGGTCCGAATTTACTTCCTGTCAGTTATGGAGGTATTTCCTGAATACTTCAAGTCTCACAGAAACATCTGAACAATAAAATCTTCCGTCAGGTGTGTAATATACAGTAGTCATACTTTCGAACGTTTTGGTGGCATCTCGGCACGCCGAACTTCCAACTCCGTCAAATACACCACGCTCGACTTCACCACACCACACACGGACTGTATGGGTTGTAGCTGCTCTGGTACACGTCGCATCAAACTGAAGAAAGCTTGCGGTGTTTCGTAAAACCATATTAATAGTCCTTTATTTTGATATTTATTATCATTTTATTTATATATTTTTATTCTATCTGGGCACAAAAAGGATTGAATGCAGGTATCGTTTGACTGGAGAAGTTTTGATAGTACTTACTGGTTTATTTTGGTTAGTACCTTAAAGGTATCGAGTACCGACACCCAGCCCAATTGGTAATACATGGGAGGCACAAACTGGGGTTAGCATGCATACGCAGATGCAGACACACACAAATACGCACAACTTCTCTATATGTTAAAGCACAATTTCTGCTGATGAATTTGTGTCTGCCTCTGATTGCATTTATGTGTAAATCTGTTTGTAGGTGGTCAGGCCATTAAGCTGATCATGGAGTACCTTCCACTGGGCAGTTTGAAGGAATATCTACCCAGAAACAAAAGCAAGACCAGCCTCAAAACCCTGCTCAGCTACTCTGTCCAGATATGCAAGGTAACACAGCTTCTTACCACACAGCGGTTTCCTCAGATCAAACGTCAGACAAACATATAACCAACATGGCTGGCAGTGCATCCAAGTGTTTCAATTAATAGATAATGCATCAGGTATGTGTCATTGTTTTGTTGTTTTTTAGGGAATGGACTATCTGGGATCTCGAAATTACATACACCGGGACCTGGCTGCACGTAATGTGCTGGTGGAGAACGAGAGGACGGTGAAGATTGGAGATTTCGGCCTCACCAAGAGCATCAAGGACAACGAGGGATATTACACCGTCAAAGACGA
Source organism: Sebastes fasciatus (assembly GCF_043250625.1). Taxonomy (NCBI): domain Eukaryota; kingdom Metazoa; phylum Chordata; class Actinopteri; order Perciformes; family Sebastidae; genus Sebastes; species Sebastes fasciatus. Next base: position 8,657,464 of record NC_133799.1, read on the forward strand.
AAATGACAGCCCTGTTTTCTGGTGAGTCGAGAGGAGATGGATGTTAGAAAAGCTCTTACTCTCATACTCGACTAGCTGAGATCATATTGTTAAAAGAGAGACTTTGTAAAGGAAGGAGAGAATAAAACGGGGAGGGGATACTAAATGAAATAGGAAGGACCAGAAAGGAGTGCTGAGTTGGAGAAATTTGGAATAAATTGGAATCAATTCAAGCAAAGAGTGCAGGGATTTCATTCATAAATCATTTTCATCCAGCAGGTTGACTCTGCTATCAGCTGAGATTTAGTTTTGAGTGTATAGATAAGGAACTAAGCCTGAAGGACCAGGTAGCATTGAGAGGACAGAGAAAAAGAGTGGAGTGGTTTGCAGCAGGCGGTTCACTTACGAGGGACTCGGTCTGTATAAACTGAGCTGAAGTACTTAGAATTATTATATTATAATTACAATATACAGTAAATATTAAGAATAAAAATTGTAACCCTGGTTCAGTGACCTTTAGCTGGTTTGGAGAGAGTCTCTTTGGTTTCCTAAAATCACTTCGGTGTTTTTAGAAAATTAGCTTTTAGTAAAATTAGACAAAGACACTTGAATGATTTTATTAGTCATATCTCCGAGTAAATAATCTGCACAAAAACATTAAAAATACCAGCAAACTGCCATTTCAATCCCAATTCTTCTTTTATTCTCTGGACATACCTTTTCAACCACAAACGGTCTTCGGCCTAATATTTCTTTAAGCAGGTATACATTTCAAAAAAGTAAACATTATACTATGACTTTTTTATGACATACTTTACAATGACTTTACCATACTATGATATTTTGACTATTTTTTCGACATACTATATGATTCCTTTTGTAGAATTAAATCTGTAAGCAAGCATCTGGAATTTGTTGCAGTTGCCTTTTCTCTCTGAAGGTGTGTAATACTGTGTAAAAACATTATTAAAGCAGCATATTTAAGTAACAATACAGCCTACTGTTACTGCTGAAAGACACACAGGGAAGGCATGGTCACATCAACACAAAAACTTACAGTGTAACTACAGTATATGTTGAAAAAGTAATCATGCTCTTACATTTTGTTTTGTGTTTTTCAGGTATGCTCCAGAGTGTCTGACCTTCTGCAAGTTCTACCTTGCCTCAGATGTTTGGTCCTTTGGGGTGACGATGTACGAACTCATCACCTACTGTGACTACTCCAAGAGCCCGATGACGGTCAGTATGCAGCGATCTCCTTATTATCTTCACTCTCACACAGGCGTTCAAGAAATACTTCTAATCCTTGTTGTGTATTTTTGGAAGCTTGGATGATTATTCCACATTAAATACATATCACACATACTGCACCGGTCTTGCAGAGATTCATTTGTATGTGGCAGATGGTGTCGGTTTTTGGCCAAAGTGGCAGATGACAGACTCCACCAGGGGCTGTGTCTGTGCCAGCGCTAAGAGCTTAGATTATCATGAAGATCTTTCATTTACATCCGGCTTTTAACTGGCAAGGTCATCCTGATTGATCAGTTAGTAATGAAGACCTGCACAGGTCAAGTGAATGTTGAAAAGGAGACATGCTATAAGGGCATGATGTTACAAAAGCTCAAAAGTAAAAGCTATTAAATCTGGAGCACAAAGACTGAATTACTTTTTTAAAATCAGTCTTAAACACATTTTCACTTGATGTATTTAAATGTTTCACGTCTAAATGATAGAGCCAGTATTAGTAGTAGTATTGTACGCTGTTTCTTTTGTAACCCGTACTTGTTTTCACCCACACAGCTTTTCCTTGGCATGATTGGTAAAACTCAAGGTCAGATGACAATCCTCCGATTGGTGAAGGTGTTGACAGAAGGAAAGAGATTGCCATGTCCTGAGGGCTGTCCTGAACCTGTAAGTCTTCTCTTTAACAACACAACAATAACATGGACACAGACTTTTTTTTAAAGTGTTCTGAAGTTTGTATTTACAAAACGAATGCAAACAAAGCAATATGACTATAACAATTGGGGATGTCATGATTTTGATTCTAAATCGGAAATCGATCGAAATTAGCTTCCAAAAGCAGCAATCAAAAGCAGGATCGGTGATTCTCCCAGTATTTTTCTTTCTTTCTCTATTTGCGTGCGTCCAAAGGAAAAAAAACAACAATTCAAAGATGAATCGTGGATTTGGAGAATCATGACACCCCTAATAACAATAGTTAAAATGTTTGGCCTCGGGTAAGGACCAATAGTTTGAAGAAGGAGTAGCAGCAGCTTTTGTACAGTAGGTCTCAATGTTAAAATCAACATCCTGTCAGAGAGGAAACAGGGAAGAAGGAGATGAGAGCACTCAAATTACAGTTTAAAACAATCACCACCATCAGTGGTTTCAATAGGGACATTTGAAGATACTGCGACGAAATTATTATAAATCAAGGACACAATGTCACTTCTATGAGACCCTGAATGACCCAAGAGTCACAATTTGATTTTGAGTTATTTACCCTATTACATGGAGCAGTTAGATTCTTAAAGCCTATCTTAAACTACTGATACTACTGACATTTTACTAGTGGTACTGGCAATTTTACAGTGGTTTTAGAGTGTATGAGTGTATCTTGAAGATCTTGATTTTTTGACATGCTGGCTTATGACTTTTTTCGAAATACTATATGACTTTTTTCGACATACTATACTATGGCTTTTCTATTTTTTTTTTTACATAAAATACTATTTTTTTATTGAGATACTATACTATGACTTGTTATTTTTTGACAGATTATACTATGACTTTTTATTTTTCCGACCGAATAAACTGACTTTTTATTTTTTCGGCATACTGTACTATGACTTTTTAACTTTTGACAGAATATACTATGACTTGTTATTTTTTTGACATATTATACTATGACTTTTTTCATTTTTTTCGACGTACTATACTTTGACTTTTTTCATTTTTTATTGAGATACTATACTATGACTTTTGTTATTTTTTATGTCTTTTTTAATTTTTTCGACTTATTTTTTCGACATACTACACTGACTTTTTTCATTTTTTTCGACATACTATGTTATGATTTTATTTTAATTTTTTCAACATCCTATATGACTTTTTTTCAACATACAATACTATGATTTTTTTATCAAGATACTATACTATGACTTGTTATTTTTTCGACATACAATTACTTTTTTTATGACTTATGTTTTTGACAGAATATACTATGACTTTTTATTTTTTCGACATACCATACTATTATTTTTTTTTGACATATACTATGACTTTTCTTACTTAAACACAATTTTGCATTATTGGATGCAAAACACCCCATCAGACTACCTTTGACCTGACACACACACTAACCTGTGTAACCTATAAGAAAGGAAAGCTATAGCAACAGCAATTTAACTTAACATGTCAATGTTGCCTGCTACAGGCAAATAAAGTAAAAGCCGCTGCACTGCAAGCAATACATCTTACAGCTGCAGTTCATTTCATTGTTAGGTTTTCACATTTCTACCACCTGTCGTCTAACACAATTCATGTTTGACAGGTGTACGAGCTCATGCGCAGGTGCTGGGAGAACATGCCCGACAGGAGAATCACCTTTAAGCGCCTGGTGGAGGAGCTGACCAACATGCAGCAACAGCTCCAACCACAAAACGGACTTTAAACCTCCTCAAAATGTTTGAGGCTCTGAGAGTGATGTTGATTTTTGCGTGCAGACTCGGGACCAGATGTGAACGGTAACACTGACCCCAGATCAGCATCTGCCTGTGCAGCTTCATTGTACTGAGAGACAGTCCTGAAGGATCAGAGCTTCACACAAAGCTGTGCTCCTTCATACTCATATATAAACCTTCCACAACCATGAAAAGACTTTAAGTCCTATCAGTCATGCCATATTTTTTATGTTTTTATTTCTCCAGTTTGTTTAATTACTCCATTATTTCCTAATTCGAGTTGAGTATTGGATGAAACAAGTTAATCCTCTCAAATCTTGTAGCCTTAGCTCATGCTTTATGTAACCTTATATTTTATAAAGGACCTCCAAATGTATCTAAGGGATTTAACACTCTGCATTGTCAGAAATGTCAAACTCACATGGACTCGTCGCTCTTATAATGTGCGCCGAAGGCTTTTATAATCATTTGGAGTCGAGGCCGATATCGCTCTCACTGATGGACGCTTGAAAGATGGAGACCGAGCAGAGAAAGGAACTGTTTAACGCCCACTTTCACACAGTTCAATGGCTGTGTGGTAGCCTTCTTTGGGAGACACACCCACTGGATCACTAATGAATCATGTTGAGAATATCTTGGATGGATGGACAAAGGCATTAACACAGATACTGAAGATGTGGTTCTTCAACGTTTTGTCTTGGACTCCTGTTCGCCTGATTTTGTATTTCTTTTAGCCATGAAGTAATCTGTGATAGATTTTCTTTCATGATGTGCAGATGCAGTGACAAAGATCTGGCTTTAAATTACAGCCAGCAATCAGTAAGCAATGTTGCTTTCACTGTGTTGTTGTCATCGGCATTTTAGCTGGAAAAAAATGACAAACATTCATTGGCTCTAGAAGACATCATATTTTAAGTTTTAGTAAACGGACAGGCATTTTTCACTATTTTCAGACATTTTATAGACCAATTAATCAAGAACATAATCCAAAGATTAATTGTTTTCAGGCTGCATTGTTTAAATGTGTAATAAATGCTTGTCTCAGCCCAAGTGACCTGCATCTGCACAGCAAATCTACTTTTTTTTTCTATTACAGGTTATGGCTCTCTAATCATCTTCCATGTTGTTTCAGGAATCACATCTTTTGCACTGTGTTAAGGTCCTATGATTGATTGAGGTGGTCCGGTTTATAATCTCTAAACGGGTTTGGTTTGTTAAATGTAACAAATCTTAAATTGAGAACTGTATGCATCTGATTAATTGCCTAAATCACATATACAGCTGGTAACTTGTTAGTTGAGGAGTGAGAGATTAAGACAAGTACCTGTGAGAGACACTTGAGGGCAGCATCACGTCAATTTTCCTCTTCTGTTTATGTAGCTTTCCACACATACTTTATGAAATGTCTATGTACCATACTGAATAGTGCAAAAAGAGATCCAATTGCCATTATTGCAGATTGTATATGGAAGGACTTTAAGTGGTACACAGGGCTTGAAGTGAGAGAGAATCATTGACTATTCACATGGTATTTTATTTGTTGTTTCAGTTAAAAAGTATATTATTTCTTTTAGTGATATTCATGATTATGTAAGTGCATTTTATTTGTACCGTTTCCTTTTCAATTCTTCAATATGCCCCGAACATTTATAAAAGTGTATTTTATCTGCGAGTATGTGAAATTTGAGCAGAGGGTTTTTTCTGTTGTAAATCCATCAGTAGACATGAGCCGTAAAATCTCACTCAGTGATAGATTATCATGACTTCAAGAAATGGTCAGTTTCTTCATATTATCGTGTGGCTTTTACTGTGAACTTTGGCAGAAAAAAAGGACTATCGAGAACACAAAGTTGCGCTTCAGTCCACATTTTATTTAGGAATGTAAAAGACAATTCCTTCTGCTCAAAATTAGAGAAAAGAAATATATATTTTTCAAAAAAATAAGACGAATGTATCAATAATGGCAAGTACAAGTATCCATTAATACAAATTGAATTAAATACATTTGTTGTGTTCTGTCTGAGTCAGTCCAAATGCAATATATTATTTAACTACTGACTACTTTTTTATGACATACTATACTATGACTTTTGACATGCTATACTATGGCTTTTTTATTACTTTTATTCTACATACTATGACTTTAATTTTTTTGAAAAACTATACTGACTTTTTATATTTTCTCAACATACTATACTATGACATTTTTAATATTTTCCACATACTATGCTATGACTTTATTTTTTCGATACTATACTATGACTTTTTTCATCATGCTATATGACTTTTTTTTTATTCTTCGACATACTATACTATGATTTTTTTCAACATACAATACTATGACTTTAATTTTTTTGACACACTACTGACTTTTTATATTTTCTCAACATACTGACTTTTTCGCCATACTACACTGATATTTTGATTTTTTCCACATACTGTACTTTGAAATTTTTCAACATACTATGCTATGACTATTTTTTCGAGATACTGCGCTATGATATTTTTCATCATGCTATACTATGACTTTAATTTTTTTGACATACTATACTGACTTTTTATATTTTCTCAACATACTATGACTTTTTCATTTTTTCCACATACTCTACTTTGACATTTTTCAACATACTATACTATGATTTTAAAAAAGGCATAGTATAGTAAGTCGAGAAAAAGTCGAAAAAAAATCATACTGAAGTATGTCAAAAAAAAATAAAAGTCATAGCATAGTATGTCAAAAAAAACTCATAGTATATATTTTGAAACAATAAAAAAAAGTCGTATAATGTGTCGATATGATTAAAAAAGTCATAGTATAGGATGTCGAAAATGTTTTAAAAAGTCAATGTAGTACGACGAAACATTTAAAAACAGTCATAGTATAGTATGTGGAAATACTGGTCATGGTATAGTATGTCGAAAAAATAAAGAAAACTCAGCATAGTGTGTCGAAAAAAGTTGGTATAGTATGACGAAAATTTTTTAAAAAAGCATAGTATAGTATGTCGAAAAAAAGTCATAGTATAGTATCTCGAAAAAATAAAGTCATGGTATAATGACTTATTTTTTCGACATACTACACTATGACTTTTTTTTGACAAATTATACTATGACTTTGAAAAAAAATGTTGACATACTATACGACGACTTTTTTTCAAAAAACTATATTATATATTTATTTTTTTAACATACTATATAAAAATCATAGTATAATATCTGGAAAAAATAAGTGATATTTCGAAAAAAAGTCATAGTATAGTGTCGAAAAAAAATCAAGTCATAGTATAGTATGTCGAAGAAATAAAAGTTATGGTATAGAATGTCCAAAAAAGTCATAGTATAGTATGTCAAAAACATTTTAAAAAGTCATAGTATAGTTATGTCCAAAACATTTTAAAAAGTCATAATGTCGGAAAATTAAAAATAAGTCATAGTACAGTATGTCGAAAAAAAGTCATAGTACAGTATGTTGAAAAACAAAAGTCATAGAATAGTATGTTGAAAAAAATTATTATATAGTATATCGAAAATATTAAAAAAAGTAATAATATAGAATGTTGAAAAAATAAAAAAAGGTCATAGTATAGTAAGTCCAAAAAAAGTCATAATATAGTATGTCGAATTGCTAGACATGGTATAGTATGTCAAAAAAAGTCATAGTATGTCAAAAAAATAAAAACAAGACTCGGTCAAAACCGAGAATATGGCTGTACCGTATATGGTCAGTATGTGAATTTGTGGCTAAATTGTTACACAAATAGTCAGTGGTCATGTCTATAATGTTTTGTAAACAGTTTTTTCCACTTATATCTTAATGTTTGATTAAAAGACAACTTATAATGAAGCAAATGACATTCAGTAATAGTAAATGGTAACATTGACTAGTCAGTATATTATATATTTTATACAAGGTGAAAAGGTATTAGCATGACATACAGTATGCAAGATTAAAAGTATTTAAGTTTTTTATTAAAGCATGTGTATCAAAAGCATTCATCATATCATACTATATTATCGCATTTTTATGACTTCGACATACTATACTATGTTTTTTTTGGGACTTTGACATATTATTCTGACTTTTTTCAACATTCTATACTATGACTTTTTTCAACATACTATACTATGACTTTTTTCAACATACTATACTATGACTTTTTTCAACATTCTATTCTATGACTTTTTTCAACATTCTATTCTATGACTTTTTTCAACATACTATTCTATGACTTTTTTCAACATACTATTCTATGACTTTTTTCAACATTCTATTCTATGACTTTTTTCAACATACTATACTATGACTTTTTTCAACATTCTATTCTATGACTTTTTTCAACATTCTATTCTATGACTTTTTTCAACATACTATACTATGACTTTTTTCAACATACTATACTATGACTTTTTTCAACATTCTATTCTATGACTTTTTTCAACATTCTATTCTATGACTTTTTTCAACATACTATTCTATGACTTTTTTCAACATACTATACTATGACTTTTTTCAACATTCTATTCTATGACTTTTTTCAACATACTATACTATGACTTTTTTCAACATACTATACTATGACTTTTTTCAACATTCTATTCTATGACTTTTTTCAACATTCTATTCTGACTTTTTTCAACATTCTATTCTATGACTTTTTTCAACATACTATATTATGACTTTTTCAACATACTATACTATGACTTCTTTAATTTTTTGACATACTATACTGACTTTTTATATTTTCTCAACATACTATGACTTTTATTTTTAAGTCAAAAAAGTCATAGTATAGTATGTAAATTAAAAGTCCTAGTAGAAAAAATAAAAAAAAGTCATAGTTTATTATGTCGAAAAAAAGTCATAGTATATATTTCGAAAAAAAAAATGCTTTTATTCATCAGTCCATCTTGTTGCTAAATAATAATTAATGTGTTGCTATGGAGATGTAAATCCAGAGGACAGATGGTTATTTTTTAATTTGTTGTGTATGGTTAGTTGTGATGTGTTTTGATTTTTGTCTGATGGGTCTTACTTGTCTGTTTGTTTATGGTAACAGTATGTCTATTGTATGTGTATTTTTTCTCAAATTGAGCTGCCTATGGATGCAAAATCAATTTCAGTGCAAACTGACAATAAAGTTGTATTGTATCATATTATTGCTTTTTTATGACTTTTTGTGACTTTATTTGACATACTATACTCCAACAATTTCACAATTTTTTTTTAAAACATCCCCGCAGTTGCAGAGTTTTTCAACTAATGTAGACTGTTGGCTTCACACCCAGCAGAGATTCCAACATGCTTCCACACCAAACGGTAAAAGGAACAGAGCAATGAGTTGTTTTACTTACCATGTTTATAATGTTGCTTGTGGCAAATTGGCTCCAGTCTGACGAAAGAGACACCTGCGACGCATTCAAGGCTCCAAAGTAAGAGCACAAGGTTTTAAAAAAAAAAAAAGAAAAAAAAAAAGAGATATATGGGCTCAGTTATCAAACATTAATACAAATAATCATACTATAACCTTTTAAGACATACTCTACTATGACTTTTTAATGACTTTCTTCGACATACTATACCATGACTTTTTTTTGACATTCTATACTGTGGCCTTTTTATGACTTTTCAACATGCTATACCATGACTTTATTTATGACCTTTTTCCAAAATACTATACTATGACTTTTTTATGACCTTCGCGATTTACTATACTGACTTTTTCGACATACTATACCATGGCTTTTTTATTACTTTTTTGACTTACTATACTAGAGTTTTTTTTAAACATGATACTGTGACTATATTTCAAAAATGAAAAACACAGGAAAAATTAAAAGAACAAAACTTGTCATAAGGAAATGACCAACACTAGGCCCCTGACTACAGGGCTCTTGCACTTGCTGCCTTTTCAGGCCTACGCTGCAGTCTTGAGTGGAGCTCCATGCCACTGGCTTTATACTGGAAGCCCCTCTTATTTGAAGGCATGGGCTAACCCCATGACATAAACTATGTATTGTTTATTATGACTTTTTTTTATGACTATTGGACATATGACTTTTTTCAACATACTATATTATGGCTTATTATTATTATATGACTCTTCCACATTTTATTACTTTCTTTTACATACTATATTATAACTTTTTATGACTGTTTTCGACATACTACGGCTCTTTTGTGACTTTTTTTTAACATACTATATTATTGCTTTTTTCGACAAAATATACTGTGACTTCTTAATGACTTTTTCAACATGCTATACTATGATTTTTCTTTGCTCAAAGTCTTTTATTGGTATTCTGTACAAAATCCATAAATAATTGTATAAACACACTATATCCCCCCCCCCCCCCCCATCCCTATAACAATATTACTGCACCATTAAATAAGCAGAGTTAATTTCATAAACAATTACATTTATACATATAAATGAATTAAATCCGATAGAAATATGAATGAAACACATACAAAGAAAAAAAAAGGAAGGAAAGGACCAAAAACAAAAAAAAGATAAGTAAATTAAAAATAAAATAAATAAAAAACTAAGTATAAGTTAAGTATACTATGATTTTTAATGACTTTTTTAATGACACTGACTTTTTTTATGTGCTATACTAGTATACGTTTTTTCATGACATACTATATAGGCTACTATGACTTTTAATGACAATTCTATCAACTAGATATCTCCACCGTCAAACAGGGTTTTGCAACAAAATCCATATTCCAGACTGAGCATTAACCTGATAAGAGTCCATTTGTTGCGGTTCATTCACAATCCACATCCAGAATTCATTCCTTGTCCAACAATTTCACCAATAAGGTGATTTGTTTAAAAACATCCCCCTGGCTCAGTTGCAGAGTTTTTTCAACTAATGTAGACTATTGACTTCTTAATTAACTAGATTTCTAAACATGCCCAGCAGAGATCCCAACATGCTTCCCCACCAAACAGGTAAAAGGAAACAGAGCCATGTGTTGTTGTACTCACCATGTTTGAAATGTTGCTTGTGGCAGATTGGCTCCTGTCTGACGTCATCAGTGATGATGATTAAATAATAGTTACAGGTAACAAAAGAAACTTGAAACTAATGAAGCAGTTGAAGAACTGTGTTGGCGTCTTCCTGTGCTGACTGAAGACACACCTGCGACGCCATCTTAATTATCAAAGCCAGGTGAGTCAAGGTTTTCAAAGTAAGAGCATAGGCTTCAAAATAAAAGCACAAAAATATATGGGCTCAGTTATATTAAACATTAATACAAATAAAAAAAGGCTCCTACAATACTATACTATTACTTTTTAATGACATTTCAATCCCAATTCTTCTTTTATTCTCTGGACATACCTTTTCAACTTTTCAACCACAAACGGTCTTTGGCCTAATATTTCTTTAAGCAGCTGTAAATTTCAAAAAAGTAAACATTATACTATGACTTTTTATTGACATACTTTACAATGACCTTACCTTACCATACTATGATATTTTGACTTTTTTTCAATATAAAATACAATTTGATTACTTTTTTTTTATATGGTTCCTTTTGTAGAATTAAATCTGTAAGCAAGCATCTGAAATTTGTTGCAGTTGCCTTTTCTCTCTGAAGGTGTGTAATACTGTATAAAAACATTATTAAAGCAGCATATTTAAGTAACAATACAGCCTACTGTTACTGCTGAAAGACACACAGGGAAGGCATGGTCACATCAACACAAAAACTTACAGTGTAACTACAGTATATGTTGAAAAAGTAATCATGCTCTTACATTTTGTTTTGTGTTTTTCAGGTATGCTCCAGAGTGTCTGACCTTCTGCAAGTTCTACCTTGCCTCAGATGTTTGGTCCTTTGGGGTGTCGATGTACAAACTCATCAAGTGACTCCTCCAAGAGCCCGATGACGGTCAGTATGCAGTGATCTTATTATCTTCACTCTCACACAGGCGTTCATGAAATACTTCTAATTCTTGTTGTGTATTTTTGGAAGCTTGGATGATTATTCCACATTAAATACATATCACACATACTGCACCGGGTCTTGCAGAGATTAATTTGTATGTGGCAGATGGTGTCGGTTTTTGGCCAAAGTGGCAGATGACAGACTCCACCAGGGGCTGTGTCTGTGCCAGCGCTAAGAGCTTAGATTATCATGAAGATCTTTCATTTACATCCGGCTTTTAACTTGCAAGGTTATCCTGATTGATCAATTAGTAATAAAGACCTGCACAGGTCAAGTGAATGCTGGAAAGAAGACATGCTATAAGGGCATGACGTGACAGAAGCTCAAAAATAAAAGGGCTGTCCTCATCATCTGAATAACAACACAACACAATAATTACATGGACACAGGTTTCTTTATAGATGTGTTCTGAAGTTTATTATTTAGAAAATGAATGCAAAGAAATCAAAAGGATTGGAAAGCAATATCAATATAACAATAGTTAAAAGGTTTGGCCTCAGGTAAGGAGCAGTAGGTCTCAATGTTAAAATCAACATGTTATCATTTACCTCTAGAGGTATTTAGAGGCATGCAAATAGTTTTGGTATAACATGGGGAAGTTTTGAGATATCCATCTCATGAGATTTCTGTTGCCCTTCCAGTACGATGGAGGTGAAATTCATTTAGAAAACCTCAACAGGAATTCTTTCTAGAATCAGTGTCCTCATTACTCTGGATAATCCTCAGAGTTAAGAGTTTTCATTGGATCTACTCTACCAAAGAATTAGTCCTGTTGAAACCTGTCCAAAGTGAGCCAGCTTCATGTTCAGTGGCAGGAGAAGTAAACTCTGTGATGGCAGTAAATTTGGTGTTTTTGGGTTTGTTTACCTAACCAACCTCTTTTTGGTGAAGTAGGTGATGGTTGCTCTAACTGACATTTAAAAAAGTTCAGAATCTTTATAAATATTATTATATAATATTCAGTCTCCTGCATAAGTGCTCTTTTAGTTGGATTTGCTTGATAATCATGCTCTTTAAAGGAGGGCAATCACCACCACCAGTGGTTTCAGTAGGGACATCTGAAGATACTGTGTGACAAAATTATTATAAATCAAGGACACAATGTCACTTCTATGAGACCCTGAATGACCCAAGAGTCACAATTTCATTTTGAGTTATTTACCCTATTACAATGAGCAGCTAGATTCTTAAAGTCTATCTTAAAATACTGTCACTCTTTGTGAAGTGCACATAAATATTGCTAGTAATACTGGCAATTGTACAGTGGTTTTAAAGTGTGTACATTTATCTTGAAGACATAAAGTAGAATTTAAAGTAGGGATGCTTGTGTCTATACTGACCTTATTAAGTGTATCAGGTATCGGCCAAACCTGCCACAGTTTCTTTGTCAATGTCATTATAAAATCCAGTGTTTCTGATATCAGTTATATGTCAGACCACTGACTCAATTTTTGGCCACAATAGTGTAAAAATGATCCATGCAATCAGGGCACATTTAAATTTGGGTGAATAAGTACCTGTGAGATACACATGAGGGCAGTATCACTTCACTTTTCATCTCCTCTACAGTTTTTTTAGTTGGCCACAAATACTTTATGAAATGTCTATATACTATACAGAATATTGCAAAAAAAAAGTCAATTGCCGTTGCTGCAGATTGTATATTTAAGGACTTCAGATGGTACACAGGGAGAAAGAATAATCATTGATTATTCACATGGCATTTTATACATTTTAGATTATTTGTTATTTCAGTTTTTCTCATAATTATATTTTCTTTTTAATTCTCCAATATGCCAGAACACTTATAAAAGTGCAGAGTATTTTTTCGGTTGTAAATCCATCAGTGGACGTGAGCCGTAAAATCTCACTCAGTTATAGATTATCATGACTTCAAGAAATGGTCAGTTCTCCATGTAATCGTATGGCTTTTGCTGTGAATGTTGGCAGAAAGGCAGAAAAAAAAAGAACTATCAAGAACACAAAGTTTCGCTTCAGTCCACATTTTATTTAGGAATGTAAAAGACAATTCCTTCTGCTCAAAATAAGAGGAAAGAAATATATATATTCTTCAAAAAATAAGACGAAAGTATGAATTATGGAAGGTAAAAGTATCCATAAATGGACAATGAAAAAATAAATAAAATCAGTGTTTGTTGTGTTCTGTCTGTGTCAGTCCAAATGCAATATATTATTTAACTACTGAAAACAGTTTGTTCTATATATTACATGTGTAAGTAGGCATGCTAAAATTGCTCTAGAAATACATTATTCACAGTAAAACAATAGCTATGTCAGTGTGATATAAAAGTTTTGCAAAATCTACAGTATATTCAGGTCAGAAAAAAATCCACATACTTAAAAAGCGAAAAACTGTTTACAAAGCAAGAAGCACGGCAAATCTAGATTTATCTACAGCCATTAAAATGTGTCAGAAAATCAGAAATACTTCAGTATTGCAAAGCTTTGTGATCAGCGCACACACACACACACACGCACACACAGTCATTCACTATTGCAAAGTCTAGCCTCACCGCTGACCCTGTGTAATATGCAGAATACATACTGGTACAATGGCAACGCACTGAAGCTTAGAGGAGGCTCCATTTACACAAGAACAGAAAAATCTGGATTTTAACCTGAAGTGATTCAGCTATATAAAAAAAAAGAATCACAACTACTACACGTGATTTTCTGTTCTGATGTAAATAAACACAACAACTGTATTTTCATGTCATCATATTTCTATTAACAACTAAAGACCCAAAAAATAAGTTGAGGCTGCATTTACACTGAAACAGAATTTATCCTGAACTGCAGCTGGCTCGCTAACAGGTTAAGATTACCACCAGCGTTACAACAGAGTCAAGAACATCCTCCGCCACGGGCGTACGCAGGCTTTGTTTGTGCTGTGTTCATTTCGGGGAACTGGGCCCCATTGAGTACAATCATCATGAGGACGTCACGTCTAGTTGGTGGCACAGAGAGGCACAGAAAAATAATAGAGATATTCTCCATCAGTCCCAACACTCAACATTCAGAACGGGGCTGATATTCTACACAAGTAACAGATATAAAAAATGTTATTTTATACTATCAAACTGTGGGAGGCAGTTTTAAAGATAATATTGCAACATCAGATAAATTCAAGATATATCTATCATTTGATACATCCAAAGAAGTAGTCCTTTGTTGAAAAACAATGGAGACTCTATTCAAAGGCTTCGAGCCAGACATGCAAATGTGCATTATAAAAGCACAGCACAGGTACAGAATGACCTGTGAAACCAAACTAAGAAACTAAACACTTGTATTTCTAAAAACAAAAATCTGATTGTATGGCACAAGTTTGCCATGAGAAAACATCAACATTGTATTTGATGTTATGAAATGACAAAAAGCGTCTAGATTTCCTTCTCATACAGCGTTAGCTGTGTCCCAACTCAGCCTATGACAGTATTTCCTTTTAAGACTGAAGACTGAAACTAATAGTGCTTTAGCTTTAGGCAGCCCTTGCCAACATATAAACCAACAAACTAATCCCAGCGTTAAACTCAGGTCCCAATCTTCACTTTGATATAATGCCAAGCCTGTGTTTAAGTCATGGAAAGTATTTCTAGATTAGATATGAACACTTTATCATCTCTGCTGGTACATCCTAAAAACAAAAACACTCCTAAAGAGAGGAGGACTACACTGGTGTACGACATCGCATGCAACAACTGGTGAAACAGTGAGGACAGTGAACACCGGAATAAAGACAAAAGCCACTCACAACATCGACGGTGGACGACCGGAGGAAGACCGAGGAGGACATCCACATCCGACACCAGAGAGAATTTTAAATCAAAACTGCTATTTTCAAGGTCAAGAATGAACACTGAAGCTCAACTATATCTATATAACTTTTATCTACATGTCATTCTCTGTGCAGCGAACACGTCCAGGCTGCTAACAAGAAACCAAACAGTGGAATTTATTCTGGTTATTATTATGTGCATCCTGCACTGACATTTTTTCATATATATATATTTATATATTGGTTACCAGATTTAGTAGAAGCTACTGGGCTTGGGGTTGAAAACAGGCACAGACCAGGTTATGGAAGTCAGAAAGAGACGGACTAACACATCGTTGGTTTTGGCCTTTTTTTAAGGGATTTGTCAAGACCAACAAAAATACACAATATCATCAGCCTTATCCTTTAAGTGTGATTGGTGCCGATTTAGTGGGATTATTCTGCACTAAGCTGCCACATTTGCACATCCGGTGACTGACAGGTTTGGAGGCTCGATGCCAACTGTGACCTTATGTGAGCGTCTGCAATCAGATATCTGTTCACCAGGGAGAGAGGGAATGATGTTTGTCAGTTGGCCTGCGGTATCAAAATGCAAACTGTGATTGTTTTCTCTGTTGATACTGAAAATGCTGGACGATTTACTCCACAGGAGAGATGATAATAAGCACAAAAACATGAGGACAATAATGTATTCATATCGATTTGGATCACACCGGGAGAGGTTGCGTCAGAGTCCAGCTAATACAAACACCAGAGCAGAGAGGAGACGTTTCCAGTGTGTTGGGAGTGTGTGTGTGACAGCTCTACAGGTACGTGCAACATGCAAGAGTCTGGCAGACATAACCAACACTCTTCACTGAGCGAGCAGACAGAAGAGGAGAACGCCACAAAAAAAAAGTTAAAAAAAGAAATCCCTAAAGGCTGAGCGGCTGACGGCAGCCGGAGTTGTTTTTCCATTCCTCTCTTTCTTTCAGCCTGTCTCTCCTTACCCCCATTACCTGCCAAGCGTACATTTTTAGAGAACTACACCTACACCTGCAATTACTGGTTCCAGCACACATGGAACACCAGGTGAAGTAAACACCAGTTTGACTCTCATTAACCGCTTCAATCAATCTGCAAGTCACGATGTGAGAGCAGACCGGGTCTGATTTTCGAAGCATAAACCATGTTCAGAGCACAAGTTTTGTGTATAATCACAATTTAAACCGTTTGGCAGAATAAAAGAAGAATATGAAAATGTGCTAACCAACAAATTTCTGACAAACAGGCTTCAGCAGGTCACGCACATTACTGACTGTCACACCGTTCTCAAAGGTATACAGATACAGGATGGTTTCTATTGGATGCGAATAAAATCACGACTACTAGGAGAAATGCAAACAACCTCAAGGTCACACACACAACAACAACAACAACTCAACATGGCTTACTGTAGGTTGTTATGGCAACGAATGTTGAACAGTACAACAAAAGATTCCCACTATAGTTTGAGAGCCAGGTGAACTTCAAACAACCTGAACTGAAAATACTACAGAGCAGCTTCGCCAGGTTCAACTCAACAAGAAACCAAATGAAAGCTACAGCAGTAACACTAAAGTATGGCAAACAAGATTTGCACTAAATCTTGTTTACCAACCCAGTTTTTGTTGTGTGTGCACTGTGCAGTTCTGGCTGAAATATCCTTTTTCTTCCTCACTTTGAATAAGATGCTTGGCGGTTTCACGGTGAAAAATCAGCACAATGGGTTTATGTAATAACACTAACTCAATTCTTAAAGGGATAGTTCAGGTGTTTTGAAGTGGGGTTGTATGAGGTACTTAGCCATAGTCAGTGTATTACCTACAGTAGATGACGGTCGGCACGCCCCCAGTAGGAGAAGCAGACAAGGGCACCGGAGCAAAGCAATGTACCGCTGTGGACGGGGACGGCAGCAAAATGTATTTTAGCCACCTAAAAGAAAGGCTCATCTAAAAAAAAAGAATATTGGTTTAAGTGTACGCTCTATTTAGTGTATTTTCTGACAGCGAATTGAACTAAATGTGAAACTTGTCTATACTGTTTTTGTCATCTAAGCCTGCTGGCTTTGGAGGGAGCATAGTTAAGTTTCACTTTCAGTTCAGTTCCCCGTCGGAAAGGAGAAGGAAAGGGCTGTCTGACGGCAAGATAAAGTGGTGAAAATATTCTAAATATAGCGTACACTAAAACAGATATTGATGTTTTTAGGTACGCCTTTCTTTTAGGTGGCTAAAATATGTTTTGCTGCCGGCCCCATCCACAGCAGTAGATTGCTTTGCTCCAGTGTCGGTGCTCCTGTCTGTTTCTCCAAACTGGGGGTGTGCCGACCGTCATCTACTGTATGTAATACACCTTCTATGGATAAGTACCTCATACAACCCCACTTAAAAACACCCAAACTATCCCTTTAACCTGCCAGTTAGATTAATGACCTGTCAATAAATCAATCAAAAGGTGAAGAGCAGAGTCTGCGACAAAAAAAATTAGCAATTAACAGTTAATTGGTGGCTTTTGAAGACTTGTTGGCAAGATAACCGACACAATTAACACTGTTGAGTTACTGGTTTTGAGTTTCATGTAACTTAAAAGGATTTTGGACAAGCAGGTGGAGTACACTAGAAAAGTGGAAGAAAGAGTGACACTTCTCTCTGTCTCTGAGTCTGTTTTTGCATGTGAACGGCCAAAACTGAGGGTGTGAAACCTTGAAATTGGCAAGTAAAGGAAGCCCTACATTCCAGTCAAGTAACCCAATTCTTTGTGGTCAGTTATACTCCTGATTCTGTCCCCATACAGGTATTTTTAGGAATATGTCCCTTTGCACTATCAAATCTAGACTTGCAGGATTAGAGCTCAGATTTGTTCTGTCCTCAATAGTTTTGACATCCACACACACACACACACACACACACACACACAACTCTGTAGTACATACAGTCATGGCTTTAGAGCAAGTGACACGTAGGGCAGAGAAAAAGCTGACACCAATAAAATAATTCAGGCATGGACAGTCAGAGTGGAAAACAGACAGTCAGGAAGACAGACGGGGAAAACAGACAAGCAGACGGTGCTTCTGCTGCCTCAGCTGTTCACATCCACAAACACAGAGGCCCCGTCTCTGGTCCGATCACACATTCGCACACACAGACATTTCTATCCCGTCTTTTAGAGAGGTGGAGGTGAGAGCGGAGTCCAGCTGGCCGCTTTTAATCCACTCACACCAGGAAGCAAATCAAACTGAGGCTCCGAGCCAGACAGCCAGAGGAACGCCATAAAATGGTGGTTACAGTTGATTCAGGGGGATCAGGCTGATGAAAGAAAAACAAATCAATTAAAAGAACTGCTTCAGAGGGGAAAATGCAAAAATGTCTTCTACAGTACAAACAGCCACAGATGGAGAGAGAGAGATGTCATGTGAAGTAGATTTGATTACAGATACAGAATGAAAAAGAAGGGACAATTGAGTTGTTCTCCCCAACTTTACATTGGAACACAACTGGAAAAACAACTGGATCTCTCTCAAACAGACAGTTCAGGTGTTGGAGCAGCACAGCAGAGAAGGTGATGAAGAGGGCTTCAACGATGTTTAAATTACAGACCTGCACATCTACATATAGATATTTGGTCGTTAAACTGCCGTGGGTGCAATATAACAGCAGAATTTAATCATGCAGATTATATTATGAGTTCAAGAAACACAGAATTAAAGCATGATCTGCATTTCAAATGTCTTTCTTTAATGTGAAGACAGTTACTGTATTCATTTAATATACAGTACTGAACCTAAGTGCAGCATTTTGAAGTCCATTATTGAATGAAATCAGTTGCAAAGCCAGATGGAGAACACATTTGAGTGGGAAAATGTTATAAGGTGTTAATTTGGAGTCATATTTAGAAATATTGTTAAGACCTTGTGGTTATTTAAGTGAAGCAAAATGGTTAAATATATGTTGGTCTGATTTTAATAGTACTGTGCAGGCCTGAAGAAAAATAAATCACAAAAATAAAAGCATTTTTAACTAGCACAGCCACCAGAAGTCACAGTCAGAATCATACAGAAAACATTCAGGACACACTGTCAGTCACAATAGTGCAAAGATGAGTTAGTGAAATTAGAATAAATGGAAATTGAAAATATAAATGCATGGTAAGTAGAACGATTATGATAGTTGCAAGAAAAAAAGTGGGGAAGAAAAAGTAAAAAAAATGTTTACAAGCTAAACATAAGATTAATCTAATACGCAATACTCTTTAGATTTTACGATCAGTGGGGAAAGCAGGAAACCATCAACTGTCTGAATTAAAATTATGGGAAATGTCAGTGTATGAAAATGACTGATTGTAAAACAAGAAGAGTCTGTGGGTATTCAATTGTAATTTATCCATATCCTCCATTAAAAGACTTCCCAAATGGGCAACACAAAAGAAAAAAGGAAGGGAGCCACTGAATGCAAAAAAAAAGTGAGTAAATTCATGATGTTAAATATGTGGAAACAAAGAACACATAACGGGCTTTGATCAGCAGCTATTCTCGCTGATCCTCTTCCTGCCTGTAAAGGATTTGTACAAATATTTAGCTGAATACATTCTCACTTTGTTTGGCACTCTAATGCTCGTCTACTCTTTTCTTTCTATTGTCCATATCCTCAATGAAACATGTTATGGATGCATGCTTCAAAATGTGTCACAGTTTCATGTTAAATATGATTCTCAAAATGAAAGCGAGACTTAAGAAAACATGCAACTGGATGAAGAGCAGGCAGCAAGAGAGTCGACAAAGAATAGAATAGAGGGATGTTAAGTATTGCCCTTTAGTTTAATGTTAAGCCATTTTATTGGTACTTAATAAGCGTACCTGCACACTACATTACCACTTATACTCTTCCATTATTATTGTGTCTGCACATGTAAACATCATGTACATCCTGTTTACAGCGAGCAGATGAGAAACTCGCGCCACATATCTGGTCCAAACCGACGTATCGTCATTATCTGATCTCACCTGCTATTGGGTTTCACAGTGTGTGAGCGTGGTTGCCATGGCTATGCAAGTAATATTCTGCTCCGTGATATATAATCAGATATGAGCAGAATACAAATAGACATACAAACAGGGAAAAAAAAGAAGCTTTTACTAAGCATATGCGTCATTACGTAGGAGTATATATATGATAATGCTGTGTGAATAATTTACACTAGAAAATAAACATTTTACATTCAACTTTCTACAGTAGTGGGAGACTTAGTTATTGCCGGGTTGTGCACATAAAAAACATAATATTACACTATAATATTAAAATACCAAGCCCTCTCCTCCTTAGTAATAAACATCAAACCTTCTGGACATGAAGTGTAATTCAGTTCACAGCATTTGCTCTAATCAAACAAACTACCTAAAGAAATCTTTTTTTTTTTTTCACAAAGAATAAAAAAGTATTTCTCTGTTCACTTAGAAAAACAGTTGGAAATAAATCAGCTCTACTAATATTAACATATAGTTTGCTTTTTTTCTGTTTCCCCTAAATACTTCAAACTGAGGTGTCGAAATTCTACCAGCGCCCATTAAAGAAAATAACATGCACAGTGGCTCGTTATAGTAGCATCTGATGAACAAAAAAATAAGAAAAATGTGAAACGTTTTTGATTCTGAGGATCGTAGCATCTCTCAAATGATAAAGACTGTGTCCCAATCTCATACTACATACTAGGGGTGTTGAGATATATTGGTAACACAACTTCAAAAAATTTAATATTGATATCATGTTAATAACACATATAATAATATAGTGTAAATAATCCAGTGCCTCTTAAATAATTTGATATATACAGTTATGGTTACAGACTCTCTCTCCACCTCCACACACTCGCATTTTGAGTGTAATTCTTTTGCCGAAAAAGAGACAAAATGCACAAAATTAAAGATGAATTCTGATTGATTGAATTTTTTTTTCAAATTCTCTATAGATATTGCGATAATAGCGTAATTGGGAATTCTTTTAGCCACGATAATCATATAGTGATAATCTGATTTCGTGACAGCCCTACTATACCAACTGTATATACAGTATATACTAATCTTTATAGTATACTGTTGTTTGCAGTCAGTATACAAAAACATACTTTACCATTTTATAGTAACAGGAAATGATGCAATATGTGCACTATGCATACAATCAAACTGCAACTTTAGAATATCACTGCCAATTAAACTTCACAAAGAGAAAATGAAATGTTTCTGGAGCCGTTCATCGACATTAACCATCAGTTTTACTTCCCATCAGTGGACGGCTCCTCCATGGAAGGATTTTTTTGTACTGAGAGAACCTGCTTTGAGTCAGTATGTAGTATGGATTTGGGACAAACGTACAGCCTGAATCCTTTATGTTCTAATGGCAGCTGGAAAATGGAAGTAAAGCTGCTTTTAACAGTCCCAACAGATCTTCCCAAAAACACCCAACTGTGTTACAACAGAAAAAAGAGGAGAGAAGAGAGGAGAAAGGACTGTGCACTCAAATTTGGCTTAAATGTTAAAAACCAAACCAGACAACTACATTTAGTCAACACAATTTGATTCAATGTTAATAAATTGCCTTGGAATATTATTATATTATATTACAAATATATAACAGTATAGATTGCAAAAAAACAGACACGCAGTAAATAGGCTCGTTGGAGATAAACTGCGCCTCGCCTGGAAAGTAGACGAGATCAGGCGGCAGGCAGCAGGGGGCGATGGCAAAAAGCTGCGGCCAAGTCGGCCAGCCGTTTCCAGCAGCCTTCAAAGAATTTACAGGAAGTCACAGGAAAAGTGACGTCCTGTTAGATCCGATTTGTAGGCTGCTTTTAGTTTGCAGACCACATTCAGATTTATTTATGTTTGTTTGTAAAACTATGCGGAAATGTGCGTGTATCTTGCATTGTATTATATCCTTTATTCTTTTTATGTCCGCCTTGTAAAGCTTGTTTTTATAAGTGCTTATAAATAACCATCATTATTATTATTGATATGATGTTAACAGATTAAACCTTCAATGCACAACATGAGACTAATAGCCTACAATCTAGCGTTAAATATTACAATTGAACAGATAATTTGTATTTTCTAAAAAACGTGAGGTTTGTTGTCAACACTAAGAGCCAATCAGCTCTTTGATCAGGCGACAGCCAGGCGTTTCCCATAATGCCCTGGGTCTTGTAGTCGGTGGAGAGCATCTACAGTACGGTGCCTGGCTCTAAAAACTGCAGCCGCCTCGATCTCGTGAGGTTATCGTTGCTCACGTGTGCACGACGTCAGAGCAAGTCGGGATCAAGTCGGACACAAATCTAACCGGCATGCGTTTTGCAGGCCTGGCGCATCTCGAACGAGCCTAATGTTTTCCTGTCATTCATGTGGTACAATACGCTCGCAAACAGAGCTGGGGAATGTCCATTAAATGTGATATTGTCTGTTACGCATGGCTTTATATATTCTGTATTACACACTGTATTTACACCAGTCTGTTATCTTTCTTTATAGAGAAAGGTCCATTCATTGAGGGAAGCTTTTTGTAAAGTCACCACAATTAAGGGGTGTGATTGGTTCAGGCCCCTTTTTTTCCTGATATGCTCCCAAACGTTGGGATTGAAATGGCTGACACTTCCTACAGAAACAGCATATCAACACGCATAAACACACACGCACACACACACACTCTAATCCTCCGCGAGGGGAGATATAAAAGAGGAAACCTGGGCAATACCAGGAAAAGAGAAAAGACACTGCAGCGGGAACAAACAGATGTCAGTTCGACTGACTAATCAAAAGCGTGAGTTTGAAAAGAGACACCTGACTGTAGACCAGTCCTAAGACAGTTTCAGCAGGCAGACAGACAGACAGGCCGCCTGGCTGCAGATACAAAAGCAGCTTATACGTACAGATACAGTATATACTTTAGTTTACATTATATTAGAAAAAATGTACAAGATAATATTAGTTGAGTACGGTTGACACACTGACTGAGAAACAACAGTTTAAGTTAGAGTTAAGGCTTGAACAGGACAAAAGCAACACCGTGTTTGTGTCTATGTGTGTGTGTGTGTGTGTGTGTATAGAAGTGCCACGATCAAAGAGCACTATGGCTTGCTTTCACTTGAGCCATTTGCAACCCTGAATTCTATTAAACTCAATACCTACTTAGGGATGCAAAATGGCAGCCACAGAAAGGCCACTAGAGGGAGCTGTAACATCCAGCAGACGCTGTGTGTGTGTTCGTGTGTGTGTGTGTGTGTGTGTGCCTCCCTCCATAAGCTTTAGGCTTTAAGGTGGTTTGGTTCATACTAGAGCCTCTTCCTCTTAAAGTAGTCAGCGTACTGCCCTCCCAGGCCTTGGGAGTGCTGCCCGATGTAGGCACCGTCTGATGATGTCACTTCCTGCACCGCCAGCTGAGGGTACTCTCTCTTGTGGCCCCTCGTCTGGTTCTGAGGAGACAGAAGTGAGAAGAGAGGGAAGAGTGACAGTAGAGGTGAAGAAACAGTATAACACTTAAATATCTTACATGTTAAAGGAACAAGGTCAGCTACTACTGTTGCACTTACTGATCACGTGTCTTACTTTTAGAAAATAAAAGATGATTCAATCAAACTTCTACGCCTTTTTCGAACACTTCCACACTCACAAGTCAAAAATAAATAACTCCAAGCCACACAGCAAACGTAGACCTTCAAATTTCCAAGTAGAAAAAGCGTCCCTTATTTTGGATAAAATTAAAAGCACTACTCAATTTTTGTATCTCCACACTTATATGTTGTTACTGTTGTTGTAAAATTTGTGTTTTGATTTGTTTCAATAAAGAGAGCAAGAAAAACTTCACTGTTACGAACATTATTTTTTTAAATTGCCATAAATAAAATTTAATTTAATGTGAAAATGTTAAGATATCCTGAAAATGGTTCACTCTTAAGTTAAAGGTCCTTTCCACTGCTATTTTTCCAAGCAGATTTTTTTATGTGATATTTAATTAATTATGGGGATTGTTCTTATTTTCGGGCCTTTGCTTTTCTTCTTTTTGCTTTTGCTGACTTGGCTTTCTCTTGATTTTTGTGTGGATTGCCTACATCTCTGTTTATCACTACTGTGTGCTTACTTACTGTATGTATTAAATGATACATGAAACACATGAGACTTTTCATGTATTTAGTGTGTTTTCATCACGACATTGATCGACACTTTAATCTGACGAGAAACTAAAAGAAGAGATTGGAAAAAGTGAAAAATGTGTTGTTGTGGATTTTGACAACAATGCAAACATCCTGTGTTTGTGTCTGAAGGTGGCTCTAGAGGACCACGCAGACTGTCTGTACAAACAAATGTAAATCTTTCTACAGACGAGGCTTAGCTCAGGCGTCTGGATCCTGTCTGCTCTCTGTCTCTGTCTCTCTCTTTCCTCCTCTTCTTCTCCTCTAAATAGTTTTCACACCCTTAAAAGATGAGGACAAAGTCATGGCTGTACTGTAGCTCTATTGCCACATCTCAGAAAATTGCCAAACATGTAATAGAACACATTGATCTACTATCGCCATAGTCATCAGCAGTCGTTCTCAGACTTTGTGGCTTGTGACACCTCAAAACAAAGCAACTACTTGTGGTTGAGAGCAGTTCAACCTAGACATGTCAGTTTCACTTCATTTTGCTTTCAATAGCCCGACACCCATTAAAGTGGCAGCAGGCAGTATATTTTTGGCATAATTGGGCAAAAATCCCATAATAACCTTTCAGCATATTGTAATTCAAGTGTTCTGAGAGATAACAAGACTTCTGCACCTCATCATGGTTCTGTTTTCAGGCTTTAGAAAATCTAGCCGTGCACCGAAACCGTGCACTACGAGATGATTCTGAAAACATTTGAGACGAGAAATAGGCATTAACGTAACATAATATTGATTCATATTTGATCAGCGGGCCTAGTTTGACCGTTTGGTCGGAGTTCGCGAGTGATTGACAGCCGGCTTTCATAGACGGCAGCTGGATAACAGACCTCAGATCAGCTCTGACTGCTTGTTTTCCTCCGGTCTGTGAAATCTTGCAGATGCCGTTAGGAGCACCGGAGGACACCGAGGCACATGATTTTTGTCAGGTTACCTGTTTCATGTACTACTATCCCAATATAGCGCCCGTTTTAGAAAAATGACTTTTTTTAATCATATTTGCTCCAATCTCGCGTACTTCAACTTTAACCGGCAACTAACCAGTTCATTTTTCAGAATTAATTGCACAAAATGACGTGAAATATAGGAAGGGCTATCCTTTTACTCCAGCGCTCTATTGACTAACTGAGCTTTGGCGCTGCATTTCGAAACGCTATATCCATCCAATTTAATGTTTTGTGTTGTGAATGTCTTGCCTTTTATTATATTTTCTGTTGGCTTTGCTGAAGTTTATTGCCGCATTTTGATCAGGTCATTAACATGCTCCGATCGATCAGCCACCAATCATTATCAGCTGGTCTCTGTCCTCCTTCTTAGCTGTCCATCGTGTCCGATGATGACGCACAGATTCTGAATTGAAACATTTTCAATACTCATTTGGCTGCTTTCTCGTCTGGATTTAAATTTGCTTTACCACAGCTTGACACTCACACACACACACACACACCCACACACACCCACACGCTCCGTGGCGCCGGGCCCGGTGTGTGTATCCTGTCTGAACAGCTCAATTGGTTAACATGGGTGCCAAAGTTTCCTTTCTGTGCGCATGTTGAATTAACACATAGACCGTAAATTAACCGCTAGACCGACATGCATAACCAGTCAAAAATGTTCTCGGTGGTTAACCGATTAAATGTTAACCGTTGACATCCCTAATTCAACCAAAGAGTAACTAAGGAAGTCTAATGTTTAGACACCAGAATAGGTCACATTATCCAGTAATTCATAACAAAACAAGCAAACATTAGTGGAAAATGTGAAAAAATAGACTGAAGATAGAATTATTTTTGTTTCTGCTTTCTTATCCTGTTCATCATCTCACCAGGGTGGGTAAACAGCATCATGAAAATGCAAGCAAATGAAAATGGATGCATATCAGAAAACAGTTACGACGTACACAGCCAGACGTGTTATTAAAATATGATCATATATACTTGTTAAAACAGGAAACACCAGACATCAAGGCCTGTCTCTAATATATGCTTTTTAAAATAAAGACTGGCTTCTATCCGCAGTCAAGACAAATCCAGACTCTGATCACTATTTCATAAATGATGGTAGTAATGCATTTACAGCAGCTAATATTACAATGAACACTTACTGTTGCTGCTTCACGTGAAAATCCTTTCATCGACTTTTCTGTCTGCTTTTATTGTGAAGCAGCTACAGTAAAATAAATAGTGATCCCGATACTCTCTCGGAGTTTCAATAACTCCTTCTTTAATGCAAACAACAGGGTTATGACCACGGCGGACAACTCATACACTACAGAATTACAGAAAATAATAGTCTGTGCTAATATTTATTATATTGTTTTGGCCTTTGTGTAAGGATTATCTCATTACACATAAATCCATCCAGTAGTGGTTATTCTGAATTATTACTTTGAATTCACCGAGCTGAACAGCGATCCTTCAGCTCCCCACTGTCAACAACTAATAACCGCCCACTAACATCAGAAGTCAGAGGGGAAACACTGAAGTAGCTCACTGCAATATGAAATGTTTGGATTTTGTCACCTGAGCTGAGCGCGCTCTCAATGATCACTTCAAAATGGAAAAATAATTGGGGGAAAAAGTACAGTGAAAAGGGTGTTTTCTCCAGCTTCACTCCCACATGTAATAAAAGTGTTACATCCTGTATTATGATGGTGGGAGAAGTATTCATGACCTTTTACTTGAGTAAAAGTAGCAATACCACAGTGTATAAATACTATGTTACAAGTCCTGCATTCAAAATCTTCCTTTGAGTTAGTTGTTAAATATATTTTAAGTGCCAAAAGTTAAAGTATTCATTATGAACATTTCAGATATATCTATATTATATTACTGAATTACAATTAGTGATGCATTAATATGTTCATCCCTTTAATATTACAGCTGATAAAGGTGATTTTAACTACTTAATATACTGCAGAGTAGCTTAATCTATAATAATATATCTTCATTTGTCAGTTGATTTATATTTTGTATTAAAGGGACAGTGTGTAGGATTTGGTGTCATCTAGTGGTGTGGTTGCAGATTGCAACCAACTGAGTACCCCTCCGCTCACTCCTCCCTTTCCAAGACCGCGGTAAGGTGAGCTGCTGAGTGCAAAACCGTGGTAACACCGTTTGCCTCGCTCAGAGGCCATTCTTACAATAATAAGACTACTTTAGGAGCAACAGGAAGTTAGATGGCGGTTGGCGGAACCACGGTTTTACACTAAGCGGCTCACGTTACCGCTGTTTCCTAAAATGTTACACACTGTTCCTTTGATAATCTGAATCTGCAAAGTAACAAGTAACCTAAGTTATCAAATAAATGTAGTGGAGTAAATAGTATATATTCCATCACTGCTCACAGATGTACTAAAGGTGTCACATCCTGTATTACAGTGTACATTGTCTCTACTCACATAGTAGTAGGTGTTCCAGTCGGGGGCGGCAGTGTGTGCGTGCGTGATGGGGTTTGGCGTGGCTGCCGCCGGGTGTGGCGCCTGGAGGAAGCCGGGCATTAAAGGCAAGGTGCTGTAGGCTGGCAGCACGGCAGCAGCTGGTAGGACGGCCGGTGGAGGGGCGGCGCCGTTACTGACAGCGTGCAGAGAGACTCCTAGAGGCTTACACACATCTACCTCCTAGAAGAGACAGTGAACGACAGGTGGTTGACTGTCTGAAGACTGCAAGTCAGGAAAAACACAATAAAAGTAATATTCCCCAAAGCCATTTTACATTTTAGGGTCCATTTTGTTGACAAATTAACCGACTCACACTCTTTTATTCATTTATTTCTGCCCCCTAGTGTCTATTATGAGACGTTCTGATGTCTGATGACACACTCATTCGCCTTCTGTCTGCGGATGTTCTTTTCCTTGAGGACAACGAGCCAAAACTAAGTGCTACAATGTCATGTCAACATATTTTTGGTTAAGTTTAATGTCAGAAACGCGTCGTATCATTTTCTCCAAGATATCAGTTTCTCCTCCAACAGTGAGCTCAGTCGACCAGAATGCAACTCTGGCTGCATCTTCAAGCAAACACTTCACACAAACACTTCAGACAAACACACACACACTCAGTCGTACGGCCTCCAGCAGCAGCAGATAAGCCTGGACCTGCTGCTCAGGGTGTGTGGAGATGTGTGTGTCAGCTGCTGGGTGCAGAGTGATGCATTGCCTCCAACAGGGTATCAGTGTCTTAGAGAGAGGTCACACAAATTGCATGTAAATACCAACATGCTGCTCTGAGGGCTGCAGCTCAGATCATTTACACTGCGTCTGTTTCACTTGGTTTTAAAGAGCTTCTGATAATTTCTACAAACATAATTAGTCATTTGTATGCTGTAATTAATAACTTCTGCAAATGAATTAGTCATGAATGTAATAATGTAAACTAATAATGTTAATAATTATTATTCATAATAATTTTAATTTTCCCTAAAATTCATATTACTATTCACTAATTCAAAGAAACAAATGATTAATTTGTATTAAACTTTCCTCCCCAGCACTTAAAGGGTAACTTTGGTATTTTTCAACCTGGACCCTATTTTCTCATATTCTTGTGTCTAAGTGAATAATGGGGACAACAATTTTATAAATTGGTCCAGTATTGATGGAGAAAGCTGCAGCCGCTAAACAAGCTGTAATGTATTCATTTGGGTCAACCACCGTTGACCGAATCTGAGAGGATCAGATTCTGTAATTAGTAATGTGTCTGACAACATTACAGAGAGGACCCTACAGAGAAATTAAACGTTATTAACTTTCTGTTTGTCATTGTGTCATGTGAGTTGTTGCCGGAAGAGACGACGGTAGAAACGTGAGTGTGAGTGGAGAGCGGAGTGCCACGGGACACCGGTGTTGTTAGGGTTTGTTGTGTTGGAGTACAGAAAGCTTAGCTCAGTGTTATCTAAAAAATTTGCAATGTCATGGCTGAATATTTAGCTGATTTCGACAATGTGGAAGCTATGCAAGGTTTCAGAACGAGGCTTCTCTGAGCGAGACACACAATAACAAACAGACTGGATCAAGTGAAAGATAAGAAAAACGTTTTATTTCTCTGTAGGGTTCTTTGCATAATGTTGTCAGACATTCAACACAAGTTACCCTTTAATGGATGAGCGTCTGTGTTTGTGTGGGATCTTGACAGTAAGGACATTTTGGCACTTCGGTTTTCGCTGTTATGGGGGTTATGGTTAGAATCATGTTTGGTTTGGGTCAGGCGTGTGTGTGTTTACCTTGCTGGCGTAGGCCTGGTTGGCTGCTCCAGGCTGGGAGTAGTACTGAGTGACCGCCTGCATGTAGGAAGTGTAATCCCCGTAGGTCGACACCGGAGGAGCCTTGAACACAAGAAGGTTAATTTACAAATTCTGTAGGGCTCATTGTTTAAAATGCTTTCAAGTAAAAATCCAGGAATGTATCTGCATCTATTGAACATTTAGCGATTTAAAAACGTAAAAATGGAAACCAAAAATGCAAAATTCGGTGAAAATTAGATTTTAAAAATAAAAAACAAACAAACATTCTTTCTGTAGTTTCAGTGGTACTTTTAGAAGACTTGGATGAAATTTGGCTGATGTGCATTGTCTTTTGTGTTTTCTCCTCATTTATCTCATCTATCTCATACATAACATATTCTGAGCAGTGTCCCAAATTGTATGATGTATGGGAACATAAAAAAATCATTTTACCCAATCTGCTACTTTTTGGTGAAAAAAAAAAAAGAAACACTGAAATGATGAGCCATAATTTTGCACACACAAACTCACATTGAAACCCACACAGTTACAAATGAGTGTGTGTTACCTGTGTGTGCTCCTTGCTGTAGTCTGTGGCTGTGTTGTCCTGTGGAGCAGCGGTGTTGTAGGTGTGAGCTTGTGCTTGTGCTTGGTAGTGCTGGTACCACTGCTGCATGGCCTCCTATGATACACACACACACACACACACCAGCAAACATCAGGTGCAGAAAGATGAATGTTTGCTCAGTAATTTTCTTGTCTTTGCTGATTTTTTTGTCTCTTTCTTTCTCTTTCTTTGTCATTCATTAACCATTGTTCATGCCGACGGCTCTCCCCTGTTCCTCTCCTTTGTCTTGTCTTTCCAGACAAATTAAACCGACCGTTTTATTGGTTCTCTAATCATGATTCATTTGTTTGGATGAGTAGATTGTAATTAACATTTAAAATTGGGTTAGCATCGCGCTGCAAATATCAGATGTGTCACTTGCTGCTGGAGGAGACATCGCTAAGACGAGATTGGAGGAAGAAAGAAAGAAAGAGATGCAGACAAACAGCCAGGAGGGAGGCTTCACGACTTGTTCAGATTGGAGTGTTAAGACAGATGAAGGGAGCAGGGACAGATGGAAAGACACGGCGCTCTCTGCCAAATCCTCTCTCATACTGTCTGTCCAAATATCCATTCCCATTCTCGTCTCCTCCACCTCCCTGCCTCCTGTAGTTACAGCTCACTCTGTCACTGCTGCTCTCATCCATCCACTCATTATGTATCCATCCATCGATCATCTATTCAGCACCCATCCCTCTCTCTCACATTTTAGGCAGAGTAACACAATTGTGAACACGCATCCATCCATCTATCACCATATTCCTTCATCTGTTTAGTGTGTCCTGTATGAGCTGCGGTACCTGTGTGTAGGCCTGGTTGTATTGGCTGTAGTCAGTGGAGGTATCAGTGCTGTATTGGGCTGTGGTTGTAGCTGACACGTTGTGGGAGTAGGAGCCGGAGCCCTGGGAGACGACGGGAGCAACCGAGCCGCCGTACACCCCGGAGCCAGGCTGCCCTCCCTGGGCTTTGTTCCCCACTGATCCTGGAGGAGGAACAAAGAGTGGGTGATCACACATACGCATTAACATGGCAAAAATATCTCAAAGTAATCCAACATTAATCCATCTGTTGTGCCCTTGGCTCTGAAACATTTATAGCTTGCTCCTTCATGGAGGACGGCAGCTGTAGTCCTTTTAGATTAACCACAGTTAACCACTCCTAAAGCATCATCCCCTTTTCCAAAGTTGACCTCTATCTTCAGTTTGCACCAAAAAATCCTCACTCTGCTTTTGGAAGAGCTTCGAAACTATGACGAGGCACAGAAGCAGTGCATTAGTAGCACTGTTGTGGAGAAAACCATGAGTGTTTAACATACTTAACATACAAACCAACGTCAGATGAGTGCTCAATGCTCCAGGAGGGTTTTAAAAGAACTGTTCAACATTTCACCGGACTCCACTGTTATCAGGCCATTAAATAGGCGCTATCGCTCGCTACAGTAAAAGCCTCATAGATGTGGGTCAGCAGGGGCCTACTACGCCTACTAAGTTGAAAAAGTGAAACTTAAAAGCAACACGTTTTAACACATTGCAAAACTGCATGAAACTTTACATTTTGAAGACAAACAAAACAGCTTCTTTAGGTTGAGGCAACAAAGCCACTTAGTTAAGTTTAGGGAAAAACTTGTGTTTTAGCTTAACATAACTACGTTTCAAATGTGAAATGTGTTCGAAAGTGAAACTCAACGCTTATGAACACATCCATCGTCCCTGACCTCCACCGATTATGGAGTTTCACACTGTCTGTACTACAGCACCTCACTTCCGCTTTTGCTCCTGTCATAATTACTATGGTCTTTAGAGGTTCCTGTCGTCTGCTTTTATTCCTTCTCCTTTCTCCTTGGGTGTAGCAGGGCCCTACTGACCAACATCTATGAGGCTTATAACCACTGATAATGCACATTTAATGACCTGATAACAGTCTAACCAGCTCAACATTTTGGGAAAACATGCAAATATGGCTCTGCTTCTTGCTGAGAGTTAGACTCTCAAGTCTGTACGTTATATATGGGACCAGCAGCCAGTTAGCTTAGCTTAGCATAAAGACTGGAAACAGCGGGAAACAGCTAACCTGACTCTCTCCAAAGGCAAAGAAATCTGCACATCTAAAGCTCATGTAGTCTCTTTCCTGCGACAGTGCTGTTGAAGTGATGAGGAAGGATGCTCCGCGGACACTGTTCTTTTTGGTATAATAGAGTTTATTACAAACAAGCAACAAATGTCATAACGAACGTCTAGAACGTCCGGAGGTCTCAAGTCAAATCTGAGAGTCCTCCACTTCGGAGCTCTCGCGCCTCCTTATATCGGGTTCATGTCATGTAACATCTGAGCTGAACGTACAACCATGCATGGCTCCTTTGTCCTACACATTTATCTTTCAGCCCCTGGTCCTATCTTATGACCATATTCTCAACTTATGCTTCTTACCCATGTGTTTACCCTTAGGGCCTCTCGGTCATGTGCAAGACTTGAAAATATACCACACTCACAAATGAACCTGTTGTATCTTGTTTGTTTAACCCGTTGAAAAACCAAAGTGTAAATCTATTTCTTGGCCTGAGGCAGTAACTTTCTAGAGTCTGGTCATCACTGTGAGGTTGAACAAGCGTATTACTCAAAATCTCGAACTATTGCTGTGAGAAAGTTTCTATGCACATTTTCATACAATTTCACACGTGTCTTTGACGTGACTCTGGATTGCTGTTGGAATTAATTGTAACCAAGCTGACCACAGCTGCCTCCTTACATGAAGGAGGAAGCGATAAACGTTGTAGAAACACATTTCAACCCTACAGACAGTTAGTTTTTGATACTCAAAAGATAGATTTTTGGAGGAGTTTTCCTTTAAAATGAATATATAGTTTTGTCAAAGTCCTATTTTTATTAATAGAGGTGAAAGTGTTTCTCCGTGGGCCGACCTAACGTGTTCAAAACAGAAGAGTTGCTATGTTTTTGCCAGATGGTCAAAAGTACTGAAAGAGCTACCTTAATACAGCTGATTGCACATACAATAGGATAAGATAAATGCATTAATTTGTTGTGTGTTGTTGTGCTCACCTTGCAGCACCACCCCTGGCATCACACTGGCCAGGTTCAGGTAAGGATTGGAGGGCAGTCTGACTTCTTTAGGTGGATCGCCCAACAGAGAGCCCTGACCACCGCTTACCTAAACAGAGAGAAACACATTGAAATGGTGTCATTAGGAAGTCTTGCAGGTCAAAGAAAACAACTTCAGTCTGTAAGTTTTACAGCAAATTGAATTACTGGTCAGTCTGCCCTACAACCTCTGATCCACCACCTCTGCATCCTTTCTATCCTCACTCTTAACTTGAATTTTCAACCACACCAACATACTGTACCAGCCTCAACGTAAGGTGTTTAATGTTGCAGAGATTCTGATGAAGTGCTGAAGAGGCTGTGGAAACCTGGGAGGATTGTACTCTCTGTTTAATTACACTTTCCCTCCATTAAAGACACTTTAGAGAAGACAGCGCTGGGACTGCAATCAGTTCCCATAAGAACTTTAGCACTGTGATTATCTCTGTACACTGACTTATTACCGATGATGATGTCAGCATAGCAGCTCTTTATTTAAACCAGGCTGAGACAAAGACGTGTAGAGGAGCAGAAAGGCAGTCAGGTGTACAGTGTGCAGAAATGTGTACATGTGAACAGGGCAGGTAGACACTAAAGGCCGGGCAGAGAGGCAGACGGAAGACCTCATACAGTATCAGTAATTAAGGGAGAGACAGAAGTGTATTATGGGAATTTCCCAAAGGGAGAGCCCTTGAGGGACTGTGGCTGTTTACTCATACGCTCACACAATGTGTGTCTTTTGAAGCCCTGATGAGGCTAAATCAGGAATAAATACCCGTCCACAAGAAACAGGTAGAAAGAGAGAGTAGTGATGAGGGACTTTAACAAATATATCTGGTAACACTTCATTTTACAGGTCTGCAAATTTCATGGTAATTAGGTGATAATTAGCAGCTAAATTATTTGAATTACTGCCAAATTACCCCAATATTTACCTCAAAAATTATTTTATTATAAACATGATTTAATAATTATGTGCTAAAATAAAATATAATCCTTAAAATAGGGCCCTGGTCAAGCGCAAATCTCACCCTTGTGTGGCTTATTGTCTACGCATATGTAACCTGGTAGCTAATGTAATGATTCAGAGTTTTTTAAGAAATTTCAAAGAAGTTATTTGCTAATAATTCTGAAACAACAGCTCAGCGATAGTCAAGTGTATCTCGGTCAATAACTTTGTTGTTTTTACTATTTTTCTGTAGATAAATACAGCTGAAACAGAGGAGGATCAATGAGCAAAAACATAAAAACATGATTTGATGATCAGTCGACTACAGGCAAGACTTGACCAATCAGAATCAAGTATGTAAATTCTTAGTCGGGGACACCCCTAGTTGCTTCAAAGCCCAAGGAGCACATCATGAGCTAAATACATTAGAGTGTGGGGTTACAGGTTAAAAAAAGCCCCATTCACAATGAGCATACTGGAAGGTAATCCGTAGCCAACGTTACCAGAGACAGTGTTAAGTTTAATAAACGCATTGTTAGTCGTCACCCAAAAGGCCTTTTCTCTTGTCACATTTAAAGATAAAACTTAGGCTACTGTTTGAAAACATAAACAAGTATGAAAGCTTAGCTGAAGTATCTGGTCTGAACCTGGTCATTTATTTCTATATTTGTCCTTATATTATACTGTAATGCTAGGACTGATTAGCTATATACTGCAATACAATATTGTTTCTTTATTTAAATGCTTTCTAAGTAACATAAATCGTCAGCTGATGAGAACTTTTTGTCTGGGATGTGTAGCTTTAGCCTCATGTATGTAAATGAGTCGTCATTTAAAAGATTCTCCTTTTAAAACGAGTCAGCCTGAAAACATTGAAGTCAGCCAGAGACAGCGTTTTTCAACAGACTCATGAAACTAGAGTTGTCTTAATTAGCTAGCTAGATAGAGCTAATAATATCTGTCTGCAAAATAGGAGTTAAAGGTGGAGTCAGCGATTCTGGAGAAGGATTGTTGACCCCCCTCTAGATTTACCGTTCCTCTCGCTCTCGCTCTCACTCCCACTGCCTTTCTCTTTTTAGCACCAACGCCGGTTGCTGATTGGCTGGAATAGTGTTGTGTGGCTCGGTCTGAGCCATTTTTATTTACAGAGCCAGGGCTGTGATGGAACACCAGATTTTATTTTTAGTGTACACACAGAAACGGACAGCTAGTAGACCGTAATTTGATAAAAAAAATGGATTAGATCAGAATCGCAGACTGCACCTTTAACAGGCTAGGAATGAGCAGCTGCTTTTCTCTTTCTCTGTCTGAAAACCCATTGTTTAAAAAATTAAGAATTTTGAGGGGATAATCTCCCACCATTATCATTGTAAAATGCAAAAGGTGCATGAAAAGGAAAGCTTGGCAGGCGTAGCAACGGTAACTATGAGAACAATTAGTTTCCAAGAGTCCTCCTTGTTTTGTCCAACCAACAAATGGCAATCGATTGAATATGTATTTCACAACAATGCCCCACTAGCTGTACATTATCCCGCTTATTACACGGCTACATACTTAAGAAATCATTTGAGTCTGACATCAGCGCCCATAGCAACGGTCTGTTATACATAGCAACATTCTGCTATAAAGAAATAACAGACTGTAGGACGCCGTGATTGACTAATCAGAATCGAGTTTTCAAGAAAGCTGTGTAATAAAATAGTTTAATTTTCTGTCAATCAGAGAGATCCAGAGACCGGTGACGACTCATGGAGAGATTCAGAAGTGACTAAGAATAATGTGAGATGCAGAACAGGAGGGACGGTGTTTGAGGATTTGTGCTCACCATGCCATCTGAGCTGTTGTGCTGGCCTGCTGTTGTATAAACTCCTCCGGGGGGTTTAGGTGGAGGAGGACCAAGTCCTGAGTTACTTATACCCAAGGAATAGCTCTGTCCGTGATGGGGATGGGAGCTCAGCATGGTCCCAGGAGGAGCTGGCTGCCTGTCACAGGAGGTGGAGGAGGAAGCAGAAGGGTTTGTGGAGATAGAATGGGTGCTGTTCTGCTCTCCCATTCCTGCTCGACCCTGGAGGTATGGCATCACACCTGCTGCCGATACCACTACTGTGGCATTGTGGGCAGACGATGGCACTGACTCGTGGCCCAACTCTGTAAGAGGAGAGGACATAGGACAAACATAAAATACAACACATAGGCTCGGAATAGAAAAGGAAAAGATGAAAAAGTAAAGTAAAAGAAAGGAAGGATGGAAATGACGGAAAACAAAAGAAAAGGAACAAAAGAAGTTAAGGAAAGTGAAATATGGGAAAGACAGGAAATACAGCACAGCAGAGGAACAATGTAAAGTAAAGGAAATTAAATGAAGGGGAAATGAAAGCAAAGAGAGGAGAGATGCCAGATAAACACGTGAAATGATTTTTACTGATGACCATCAGCGTCTCCGTCTCCTCTGGAGAGACACGAATCACTCAGACAGGCTGAAAACTGAGAGCTCAGCCCGACCGGCTCTGCAGAGCCAGCTGTAATATATCGTCACTTATCATGTTTATTTACAGCCCAGCTCTTTGCTCCACGCTCCCCAATATTTCACTCACTCCAGGGTTTAATAAACACAAATATGTACACACAAGCACAAAATAAACATACACAGACATAAAAGCACACATAATTTAAAGATGCACACACACACACACACACACACATGCACCACCACACTTATTATAAATCCAATATTGCTGTGACAAATGGCCTCCACAGCATAATAAGAGAATCAGCTCTAACAAGCCTTAAGCTAACAATCCCTGCAGACACATGCACTGATAAAAGCCTCACATTACACACACACACAAACACACACACACAATCAAAGAGGGACACGCAAATACATCAGCACACATACGCACAACTGCTATGATATATCATTTCCATTTAAAACAACACAGCTTTTCTCAGCTGGAGATTTGAATTGTAAATGCACTGCAGTGTTCCTGCTGATGTGTTGTACAGTAATGTACAACTGTGAGGCGTTCAGGAATCTGCAGAATGGGCAACCCCGACAAACATATTATGATCGAGGGTTATTTACATATCTGTTTACACGTATATCACTCTCTTCTTCTTCTGTGTTTACGACCTTTTATTGTTCAAAAATACTGCTACACATCAATTAACACTTTCAGTAAGAAGAATCCTTTTTACGACAGTGAGAAATATCTGAGAAAATACAAATACTCTTTGGGATACTGATATGTACTCTCTTTACTGCTTGATACGGGTGGCCTCAGCTTGCTTTGTTTGACAGCACAAAACAGAAATAGGGTGCTGTTATTGCAGAGCTAATTCATCAAACGTTTTCCGATGTTCTTACGATGGCAGCTGAGAGAAGTGAATGAAGACAACTAGATGAATTTGATGGATGGAGCATTAAGAAAAACACTGGTGAGAGACGTACTGCAGGTCTCACAGTGGTCTCATTAGCTTGCAGTAATGACACCAAGTCATTTGACGAGGGCGTACTGATACTGAGCCCTGCTCACCTGTAGGGGAGTCTCCCAGGAGGCCTTTCCCCAGCGGCACGAGGCCTTGAGGCCGCATAGACAAAGCTTTCTGCATCAGCAGCCTGGACGGGTCCCCAAGCAGACTGGAGACCTGCGGAGGACAGAGGAGAGACGTAATCTAGAGATTATGTGAAGAAAGAAAGGAGAGAGAGAGTGGAAGAGGTGGAGAGAGAAAGGAGATAAGAGAGAAGATGAGGGAGAGAAAGGGACAACAGTGAGTGTTCAAGTATCATGCATACAGTATAAATTACACTACAGTCTGCATTATCATTATCTTTTCTCCTTTTTTACATCCTCCAGAGAAGCCAGAAGAAATTACAGTATGAGGAAAACGCCAAGCAAATACACAGGGGTTGAGGGTCAAAAAAGAAAAATTTAAACAGCATTCCTCTTCATCACTGTGACTTTTAACTTTCACTTCAGCAATTAAAGACAACACCAGAGACATTTTAAAATATGCAAATCAAAACGTGGAGGGAATCTGAAACACCTCAAGGTCTTCCTTTTAAACAGTAAAGCAGCAATTAGGTGGCATGATGTACGGGGGGGTTGTGCTGAAGAGGAAAATGTAAGAGCACATAATGCGCTATGATTAACCCGCACACACTAACTAACTCATACACACACACTAACAGGTGTCTTACGCTGCTGATGCGCTTGTCTTTGATGTGAAGGAGCTGTTGCTGTGCGAGCTGCATATGCAAGAGGTTCTGGAGGACTAGTCCATTACCCAGCATAGCATTCTGCAAGGCAAAGAAAAAACACACATTATTGTAAGAAACACATCAACACACACACACTGAAAGAATAAGGTGTTGATGTTATTGTGACCTGGTGTGCTTTTCCCAGTGTGAGCAGAGCTGTGGTGAGAGGAGGTCTGAGGAACGGCAGGCTGGTGTGACGCCCGTACTTCCCTAAAAACACAACAAATAAACACATCAGTCAGTGCTTCTCTTTGGGATTTTATTTAATGCATTTTGTTTCCACTGATGCATTAATCAATCATCATCTCAACAGGCTTATTAGTCAGACAACCTATCCATCAGTCACACGGTCTTCTGTTTTATAACAAGCACGAGTAAAGCAATATTGGGATATTATGTTCGCACAAATTGCCTCCATCATAACTTTTTCCAAGTTTAAACTTCATTTTGATGTTGAAGATGCAGTTGAAAAGAATCTCAAACAAACAGCAACAAAATGATTAATACAGAGAAGAAAGGCAAAAACGCAAACTTCAAACGTCCTGTCTTTATTAAATGTACTGACAGTTTTCTCAAAAACAATAGAAGCGGCCTCTAGCTTCAGCATCTCATTTGTTTTTTTTCATTAATTCAGGAAAGTGTTTGTCTGTATCTGTAAAATGCTAAAAAATTCAAGAGAGATATTGGAAATTGTTTAAAGAAAAAAACAAACATATTCCCTTTTTTTGCAGAACCAAATGGCTGTGAATCATGCTGAACTATGAGATGATTTCAAAATGGGAACCACTGTGCTTGAAGGAGTTTTCCTTCTCTTTGTATTCTTCCACCACCACATACTAGGCACTACATACTCAACATGTTGTATTATCGTTCAACACACTGTTGTGTGAATAAACAGTAGTATGTATCTTTTCGGACGCACTAAACTGTAATTACCACGTCACTCCCTGAGAGCCTCCTTGCCTGTTGGAGACACGTAACCATGGTAACCCGTACCAACCTCATGTGACCCAGCGATGATTTGGGAGAATCATGAATCAAGTCTGAACTAATGTTAAAAAATATATTACGCCTAGCAAAGTGAAATCTTATACTTACACTTAAATTCAAGAACTACTGACGTTACAGAGCTGTCCGTCAATGTCTGTTATGAATGTTGTTGTCACTACCGCATTGCATTGTGGGATATTTATGCCGCTGTAGTGTCCAGTGTTTGCATACTGTGATATTTCACTGGAAATTGTATGCAATTTGCGTACTAGATTTCATACTAAGGTTTCGGACATACTTAAAAAACTCACATACTGTTTTAGCCATACACTGTATGTAAAGATGGATTACATGACAGCTCCCCACAAGTGGTTGTGTGTAGAAGGTAACCTGCAAATTACTAAAACTTGCAAAAACTCACGCAAGACTCGTTGCCTGACGACCTATTCTAACCTTAACTATTCAAAGTTAATGCTCTACCTTAACCATCTCACGAGAGCATCGCAATTTGTGTGTTACCTTCTAGATATGACCCCAAAGTGAAGCCAAAACATCTCGATCGCCCCCTGGTGGCTGGCTGCAGTATAGGTCATTAATACCGCCCCCTCCATGTTAGCGGATGGGAAATGGGCCAATCTTAAAAGTCAAAGTACACGTCAAATACATTTTGCCCAAAGATGGTTTCTGTCATTTTAGGTAGTTCTTATCACGCTGATGTATGTTCAAGTCTTAATATTTCTGATAAGTTTGGTTTTAATTAGTTATTTGATGCTATAAAAAGGGTACTTATAGAGATATTATGGTTAGTTGTGTCTTTCTAGCCAAACAGCAACCGTTATGCTGACGTCGCAGCTAGGTGGCTCACACTGACAAACTGCAGCCGTGCTCAGCTCGTGCTCGAGTCGGGCGGGTGTGTGGGCGGGACTTCGATACCGCGGCTCCGGCCCTCTGATCACTACTGCGCAGACTCTGGCTCCAAATGATATCAAAATCTCAAGATGGCAGTCGGGATATTTTGGCTTCACTTTTGTACAGTGGGAGGAAGTGGAGACACGTCGTCCATCTTTATATACAGTCTATGCTTTCAGCGTACTA
Organism: Sebastes fasciatus; assembly: GCF_043250625.1. Lineage (NCBI taxonomy): Eukaryota > Metazoa > Chordata > Actinopteri > Perciformes > Sebastidae > Sebastes > Sebastes fasciatus. Next base: position 8,698,300 of record NC_133799.1, read on the forward strand.
AATAGTATGTTAATATAGAATTTCAGATTCAACCATCGTATGTTTACTAGATAAGCTACTGTGTTGTACTTCCTACAGGGATTTAATGTTGGATCTTTGCTTCTTCAGGCATAAGAGACGATGTACAATGTAACTCATTTTAAAGTTAGTCTATACTTTTGTGAATGCTTCAGTTATTGTTATTCATTTTTTGGTCAAACTTTTGCTCAATTTTCTGATCTGTTATTTTCACACAATTTGTTTTCACAGTTTGACTTCTGCTTCTGGTTAAAACCTCAAAGGCCAACTTCTGTCTTCAACTTTTATTTGAAGTGTGTTAAGCTAGCTGCTGCATAGCCGTGATAAAAACAACCTGTCCGCTGAGGAATGTAATTAAATTGTGCACCAATAATTGCCTTTTCTTCCAAAAAAGGATTAAGTAATGAATAAACAACAGTTTCCTTCTGTTGTTAATGGCGATCAAGTCTAGAGGAAGAAGACGTACCGCCAATTTTTTGTTTTGTTACAACTGTGTTAACACCCGGTGTGGTTTTCTTTGTAATGCTGAAAAATTTGAATTGCACATGTTAAAAATGAGCAGTTACACTGTGTTTTTTCAGTGGACACAGAAAAATCAATCCTCTTGCTTATCAAATCACCATGGCAACAACAAGAAGTAAGTTTGCATTGACCGACATTCATTGATTATAACTAGTACGGCTTGTTGTTTTTAAGCTGCAGTGTAAAAACTACAGAACAGATATTTTTTAAAATGGAAAAAAACTTCATAGATTTCCAAAATTGAGGATGGTTTGCCCACATTCACACACTAAAACACGCTTTTCTCTGTTCAGGATTCATATCAGCAAGGCTTCTCTCACCTTCAGGCGATTGCCACCCTACACTTGCACACATACAGAGTACACACACTTCCTCTCTTTGGCTTTTGTGTGCGTGTGTGAGCTCCTTCTCTGAATCACAAGGCCTCCTCATAATAAATGTAAAAGTCAATGCTAATGGTAGCTTCCTGCCGACTAGGTAGAGAAAGTTTAACATTTAATCAGGGTCCTAATTTTAGACTTTAATTGTGCGTGCTCTTCTTTAAGAGAGCTTCCCCCACCTCGCCCATCTTCTCCCCTTCCTGTTCTCATTTGTTCCACTAATGTCACATGATTTCATTTTAATACCTGATTAGCCATTCATCAAATAATGAAGCCGTTGACGAGGTGATTATAGTATATATAAGGGCCTAACAGAGGGACACAGTCTTACAGTGGATCTTTGATTATTATCCAAGAAAGGCTATTTAAAGGAACAAATTCAGGATGCCTATTTGCTTTAAAATCTTGAAGATTATTCAAAATGTGCAGTGTAGATGCAAATTTGATATAATACTATATACTATTTTCAAGTTGAAAGGTTTAAGCCGCATGTTACTAAGGGACCTGCAAACAGCTGCAAACACATTTCTTGATAAACAAAAAGAAACCCTGCTTTTTAAGAGATGTGATATTTAAAAAGTACAGTATACTGTGTCTTGAATCAAATTTTTAAACAATTAAAAAGTTAATCATGTTTTATGTTTGACGAAAAAATCTTAAATCAAGGTCCACTTACTAGCTTTATCCCAGTACTTTCAAGCAATTTTCCTTTGCAGATGTTACATCATAGCCATTTTATAGTTTTCTGCCCTTTAATATGTGTTTCCATTCATGTGATTCCATTTGTTTACAATTTGTCTAAATTTCTAGATCCTTCATTCATTCTCGTACATTCATTAAAGGGCCAGTGTGTAACATTTCGCGGGATCTATTAGCAGAAATGGAATATAATATTCATAACTATGTTTTCATTAGTGTATAATCACCTGAAACTAAGAATTGTTGTGTTTCCATTAGCTTAGTATGAGCTGTTTATATCTACATATGGAGCGGGTCCTCTTCACGGAGTCCACCATGTTGCTCCGCCATGTTTCTACAGTAGCCCAGAACGGACAAACCAAACTCTGGCTCTAGAGAGAGCCTTTCATGTTTTTACGTTACCTGAAGGCCACCGTAGTTCTCCAACACGCTAACTGTGGTAACGTGAGCCGCAGAGTGTAAAACCGTGGTACCGCCAGCCGCTGTCTGACTTCCGTTGCTCCTAAAGTATTGTTATAATGGTAAGGACGGCCTCTGATGCACTCGGCGGATCAAGTTACCGCGGTCTTGAAAAGGGAGGAGTGAACGGAGGGGTACTCAGTTAGTTGTAACCTCACCACTAGGTCCTTGCTTTAGTGTTTATGTAGACCTGGGATTAATCATCATTTTGTGAGTGTGGAGAGAGACTTGTATCACACTGAGGCAGATGTGCAAGGCCATCTCTTGCTTGGACCTTTTTGCTATTACTTTCTTACAATCACATTGCTGTCATTTCTTTGTAGAGGTGCTTATCTGTTCTCCAGACCGAAGCTTTAACGTCAGAGGGACGTGTGACACCTCCAGTTGATCTCTATCAACACTTCCCTCTAGTGCACTCCCATCCATTCAGCTCTTGATAAAGTGTGTCAGGGTAAGGTCGTTTCACACTAATAGCCCAAGGCGAGTATACATTACATGACATTAGCTGATGAAGGTCATTTTGTATAATTCAGTGGACTAAAATAAATCATGAAAAAAAATATTATATTACAAATTCAGACACTGTTAAAATAATGTTTGTATATAATAACTAATGGGCTATTAGTTGTAAAACCAAATGATGCTCCATGCAGCAGCACATACCTCCTCTTTTCCCAGAGTGGTACGGCCTCATGAGGATCTGCAGGGCAGCAGGGTTGGTCATACTGGTCAGCAGCTGGGCTAGGTTGGGTTCTGGTAGCAGACCTTTCCTATTACTCAGAATCTGGGGAACAAAAAACACACACACATATATACACAAGTTAGAGAAAGAAAAGTGAGACTGTCTGTGTGGTGTACAGTATGTGTTTTGATCTTGTCATTAGGAGTCCCTGATGGCTGTCGTAATCATTACACTAGTTTACATCAGCGGGATACGTCTGCAATGTCAGCAGAGGGGAGTTGATCTGGGAGACAAAAGAAAAAAAAGAAAGGGACAGAGCTGTGTGAGAGACACAAAAGGAGCAGCAGGGGGAAAGGGACAGGGAAAAGAGATGTGAAAAACAAGACAGAAGAAGAATTGGGTGGAGGAAGTTTTAGTAGAAACTTGAAAAAAAGTAGAGGCCACATTTCAGACATTTCAGACACCGATTCATAAGTTCTCTGCCAATTTTACTTGTCAACATGTTTGGAAAAAACCTTGAGATATTTTTCAGTGAAAGTTGTGGCAATCTGCTGCAATCGTGCTGAGGTGAGAATGAAAATAAATCACACCGAGGGAAGGCACAAACAAGAATCTTATATAGTGTACCGTGTGCAAACCAATGACAAGAGAAAAGCAAATCAAATTTTGAAGCCCCTAAAAACATGGTTTCAATTGTGTTTCTAAAAAAAACTTAATATTTGTTACCAAATTTACATTTACAACAATCAAAGCATCATTAAGTTCAGAAAAAAAGATTGTTAAGTATTATTTATTAGGAGTGTAACAGTAAAAAAACTTCATCAGGTTTGATTGACAGTCGCCTGGCAGCATGAGCTAACGACCCACCGACTGTCATCAGATTACGATTAAAATATTGCTGAATTCTGATTGGTACAGAGAAAGTAGTGACATCACACTCTTCAAACAAGTGAAAAGACCTCAGTACAAACAAAAAACGCTCAAATATCTAATGAGAAATAAAACAGTTTGGCATAAAATATATATTTTTTTCATTTTCATGATAAGGAGCTGATATAGAAAATTGAGTTTCAGGACCTTAAATTACTTTCCCGAATACCATTTTTTGGGATTCAAAGTTTTGGTGAGAAACATTCAAAGGTATTCTCGAATATCTCGCCCGTTTCAGTGCCCGGGACAGTGCCGTTGATGCGCTACCGTACACACACGCAACTTTACACACAACAAACAGTGATATCCATCTGAGAATAACTAATAATAATTAATGTTGAATATGAATAATGTTGTGGGATTATTCCTTATTTCATGGGCTATTTTGGGATTTAAACTTTATTATTACATACTTATATAAAAACAAAACAAAAGAATAAAAAACAAAGCATTCAAATACTGATTCGGAGGTCGATTACTATGGCAATGGTCGAAGCTTTGAAGCATTTGGGTCAGCCCTACATTTAATGTGTCTCACAATGTTGTTGTAGCTGCATGTTGTATTACTTTCTGTTCTTAGCACACACTTGTGTGTGTGTGTGTTTGTGTGTGGTGTAGTTGTTGTGTGTTTCTCCTGTTAATAGCAAAGCTTATATATAATTTGACATGAGCTGAATTTCCTGGAACTCAACAGATCTCTGCTGACTTGCATTTAATCGAAAGACATACTGTAGGGCACATCCCCAAATAATTTAATCACTCATTACGCTGCGAAATTAAATTCAACAGGCTCAAATGAAATCCTATTGAATTAGACTGCGTCAAATCGAATGGAGCAGCCCTTGTAGATCCTCCTCAGCACTGACAGTGTGGCGGCAGTGCTCGCTGTCTGGCCCAAAGACACGGCTATTTAAAACAACATTAGCAGGATGGTGATATTTCCTGCTCGTCTGCCCCTGAGCTACAGCATGACTTCAGCTCAAGTCAACCTTGTTTCCTCCCTGTCACATCCTGAAGAGAGAGCATTACTGACGGGGATGGAGCGGGGCTGACTCCAGCCTGTCAGCAAGAGACAGAGGAGAGTCTGGTGCACACATACAATATGTGTATTTGTGTGTTACAGCAGGGAAAATTGGTGTGTGTGCTGGTGTTGAACAAGGCCAGTCGTAGCTGACAGCGTCTTTCAAGGGAAGAGAGAGGAGGAGGTGGAGGAAGAGGAGGAGAGCTCTGTCATTTCTTTTCTTTCTGCTGGAGAAAATGTCAGCATGCATCAGTCTGTTTGGCTACTGGCACAAAATCCAGCCACACACCCACACACTAACACACACACACGCCTGCCAGGGAGGTAAGGGAGCCGCGAAGAAGGGAAGGCGAGAAGTGTCGCGTAAGGAGAGGGATGGAGAGAGAAAAAAGGAGGGAGGAGGAGGCCATCTGGTCCTCAGCGTTCACACTCACATTCACTAACTGGAGACGTGAGAGAGTTGCCTCGGAAGAGAACAGTAGCCAGGAGTAGTAGGTCTTGATCTCTTTCTGAAGGTCTGATGTTTCTTTTACCAGCTGCTCACATTCAATATGCAATAATCTTAAAAAGAGCCTCGGGGTACTAATGTAAACGTTTTCTTTCTCTCTACCTCTTCTTTCTCAACCAATCGCCCCGTTTCTTTCACTGAGTTAGTGTCCTCTTTCCTCCTCACGTCTTCCTTATCTTCCTCAGCTAATTTATTCAGAGACACATTTTCTCTCAATGTCTTTTCATCCTCTTCGTTGCAATTCAGACTCAGCGACCGTTACTGCTCTTCTTTTCAACCTGTAATTTTCAACCCATCCATCTCAAGGTCACAACCTCTTTTACCTGCGCCTGACAATTCTTGCTCTGCAACAGCCGGGAATAAAATCACAGAGAATACAGCAGTCAGACATATTTAAAATATCTACTCAAATTTAAAGACTAAAAGAGAAATCATGTAAGAATGAGTGAATTATAGCACCCTTACTGGACTAATGTACGTGTTGGTAGAGAACATTGTGTCCAAATTGTCTTAACGGTGTTGCAGTTTGACTACAAACTCTGACTTTTAATTGTTGCCCTCCATAAGCTCAATTAGTGTAATCTAAAATATTTATCATCTGATGGGAGTAAAGTAGCAAGCTGTAATGGTTTTCCATGGCCTATGGGTAACTCATAATGAACCACAAACTTCCAGTTCATGTGAAGATATAATTGAGGCTTTCCATGTGACGGAGCAATACTGTTGTAATTTGAGCCTATAGGCTGTTCAATGTGCAAAAAACAACCAAATTACCACTGACGTTGTGAATGAGTGCCATTATTAACTTTGGATTATTAGAGTTTACTGGAGTCCATGTAAAGCCTTATTAACGCAAATAAGAAAACCTACTAAATCTACATTATAATGTATGTTTTTAATGTAATGGCACACTGATTACAAGACCCTGCTTTCACACTAACCATTCTTGGACCAACTGAATAAAACAACGTAGGCCAATACAACATGTTTTACATATTTTCAACGAAACACAATAAAACAATAAAGAAATACATCTGTAAAAATATTAGATAACAAATAATTATAAAATTAATCAAAATATTTAAAGATTTTTTTTGAGGTTTTTATAATAGTATTAGTATTAGTATTAGTATTAGTAGTAGTAGTAGTATTAGTATTAGTAGTAGTAGTAGTAGTAGTAGTAGTAGTAGTAGTGTGCCTTATGTATTCAAATCAGAACGTCAAATTTTGGTCAAAGTATGTATGTTTTAGCGTCAAAATGCTATTGTCCCAAGCCCTTCCAAAAAATGTTTCCCACATAACCTGACGTAGAAGCAGACAGGAGTAGCAGCACAGAAGATAAGCAATGTACTGCTGTGGACGCCACATTAGTTCAGATCCTCAAGTCACACAATAACACAAACTAACTAACCGATCGATGCAGCGGTATACCACCAACTCTGCGAGGTAAAATTACTGTTTTTGTGAATGGAGTCTGGTGGCTTTGAAGACAGCAAAATAACAGCTTCAGTTCCCTGTCGAAGAGGGCTCTCTGATGGCAAGGTAAAGCAGTGAAAATATTCTAAATATAGCGTACACTTAAGCTGATATTGATTTTTTTAAGTGTCTAAAATCCGTTTTTCTGCTGCTTCCATCCTCAGCTGATTTATTTCGCCATCAGACAGCCCTTTCCGACAAGGAACTGAAGCCATTATATCGCTATCTTCAAAGCCACCAGACTCCATTAACAAAAATAATAATTTACCTCTCAGAATGCAGGAGTATACATAAAATCCATGAACCCACCCTTTTAGTTATTTCCAAACTTAGCATAGCTAAGATTGAATCAGCTAGTGCTAGCGTTCACATTATTCAGAACATTCGTATAGTAAATTGACAGCTGCTCTGAGTGAAGTAGTCGTGCAGCCGGAGGCTCGGGAATTGTACAAGAGAGGAGATTTAACTTTACCTTTCTATAACCTAACAAGTCTGTGTAATAGAACACGTGATATTACACGAGAAATTAAGCTTTAGTTGTTGTGTCTTTCTAGCCAAACAGCTACCGTGGTGCTAACGTAGCAGCTAGGTGGATCAAACTAAAAAGCTGCGGCCGTGCTCGGCTTGTGATTGGCTCGGGCGGGTGTGTGGGCGGGACGTCAGTACCGTGGCTCCAGCCCCCCCGATCACTACTGTGCAGACTCTGGCTCCACATGACGTCCAAATCTCAAGATGGCAGCTCCCCTATCCGGGATAATTTGGCTTCACTTTTGTACAGTGGGAGGAAGTGGAGACGTGTCGTCCATCTATATATACAGTCTATGTTATATATCAATCCATGTACTTGTGAAAATGAACAAGTAACGTTCCTTTTCCACCACTCATCACTTGTATTTACATCCTGTGTGTGTAAGTCTGCTGCACCTTCATGTATTTGAATGTCTGTAAATGTTTGTATGTCATACTGTGTGGTGGGTTTGGTTTATTTTAGGCAGTAGGAGACAGTGGAGGAGCCTAATCAGTCTATAGGACTATAATTATCATGTCAGTGTCTCTCTGCAACCACAGTACAGTGTAGGAGGGATACCACAGCTACAAAGACTATTTCAGCCAGAGGGTATATGTATATTAGAAATATGTATATCTCAACGCTGGATGTGCAATAACGTCTGCTTGTTTGTGTGTTTATAAGCCTGGAAAGTCCGATGTTTTGATGATATAGTGTATGGACTTACAGATTTGAGGAAACGGTTCGATGGAGAAAATCTTTTTTTTTCAAAAATCAAAAAACACGTTGCGTGCATCACACTCACCATACCCTGGGCGGCGATGAGTGCAGCCAGGGTGCTTCTCCCTGAGGTGCCGGGGGTACAGAGTGACAGACGAACCTCCTGTCCTCCCACCAGTGTTCGGTCCATCTCTATCAGCACAGCCTCCGCCTGCTCCGAGCTCTCATACTCCACCACACCGAAGCCTCGGACTGGGCTGCCTTCATCCTGAGCAAGCTGGAGGATAGCCCAAAAAAACAGCATTAAGTTACAGCTGGGAAATGAGAAGTAAGTCAGAAATGTTGTGCTTTGGGGGAAGAACAACTTCACTTATTGACTGTTTTATTTAACCAATAGGATTATTAATGCTTCTGCAGCAGCTTTGCTTCAAGAAAACTTTAATTAAACCTCCACTGTTTCATCTTCTTTACCTCTGCAAGACCTGTAATTTGTTTTCATTAGTTGTACCAAAATGTTTCCCCTCTTCATCATTTTGTTAAACAACTAGTGTCCCTCTGTTATTAGCACCGTCTCTTCTACGGCAATATATCGGTAAGAATATGATACATATCATAATGCAGGGGTTACCATTCAATATATTGCAATATATTGTGATACAGTAAACAAGGTGATATATTGAAACAAATCGAATTTTAGGAAAACTGTCATAGTATAAAGAACACATGCATAAATATGCAACAGTGGGATCTGCACTTGCATTTATCACAGTCCCTGTAACATCCAACATCACAGCACTACTTTATGTGCCATCTGAGCCACTGTCTGCCACAAATATTTGCATGTAAACCATTAATGAAAAATCGACCGTGTTTCTGAGAGCCAATACAGTATAACAAAACATAATATCACGATACTTATCAATAATTTCTGACAGCCCTGGTCTCCTCATTGTAAAAAGGTTGTGGGTTTGAATCTGCCAACCAGCTCTGTGCAGAGTATTTGAGTTTTCCTCACGTCTGCTTGGATTTTGGTTAACTCCCATAGTCAAAGAACATGAAGGTTAGGTAATCTAGAGGACTGAATGTGATTGTGTGTCAGTCCTGTGATAAATTGCCCCCCTGCAACCCTGAACAGGATAAGCAGGACAGCAGATAATGGATGGATGGATGATCTCAAGAGCCTCACTGGAGATGATGATGCTCAGGAGCCAAATTCAACCTGTAACTACTGTAGATGGATACAGCAACGCCAGTGCATCTGTTGCTGAATGAAGAAACACGAACTGTGTCCGAATATAAAAACACGACATGAACCACTGCAGCCACCGTTTGGAGAGAAACAGATCTCTCTATGTCTCATCTAAGATGTTTTTTTTCCTTGTATGATTGTTGAATCTTGAAAAAAGACCTAACTTCTGAATAACTGGCACTAAAACCTAATATCTACTGCACATTTCCTTCTTTCAGACTTCAGAAGGAATAAAAAAAAAGAAAAACAGAGGCATTATCGCCAAGAGCTGATTTAATGGAGTGACTGTTTTAGAGTGGGTTTTCTCTTCAATATGCAAGAGGAAATGTGCTCACTGATAATTCTAATCATCTAATATAAGTTGCATGCTGCTTAATATTTTTTTCTCTCAACAGAGGGGGCGAACTGCCTGGAAACATTACTTTCATTTATTCTATCTTTTAATAAATCATCAGGGGAAGCAAAAGAAGTCCCTGCAAACAGCCTCTTCTCTATTTCTATATCGAGTTCATGGCCCCGTCTAAGAAGAGTAATACCATTCATCCAGAAAGGAGAAAGGTAAGGTATTTTATATGATTGGATTCAATGGCCAAAACACAATCTCCGCCAGAGCATCCAAGGTTACCATGGTGACGTACTGTGAGACTGAAAAGTCCAACGTTGCTAGCTGACTGCTAATTCAGTCATATCGTTAGGCGAACGAATGTATTCACCAAATTCATTCAAACACGACAAAAAGAGCTTATAAAGAGGATCAAAACTACAAATGTACACACTTCCACTTTCAAGTGTGTGTGTATTCGTGAGTGTATTTGTGTGTGTGTGTGTGTGTGTGTGTGACAGATAACTGTGTGTTGTGGTGGAGGTGAAAGAGCTTGTCTCAGCTCCTTTTGTCAAAGAGGACAAATAAAAAATGACATGATGCAAGAGATACATCCTCTTCTTGCTCTTCCTGCACTGCTCCAGGGAGTAACCGTACGCACGCCGGCACACACGCACGCACGCACGCACGCACACACACCACACGTTTTCGTATGTGCGTAAAAGCGACCAAAATGTGGGCTGATCAAATCAAAATAATAAAATCCTGCTTAATGGCCACATCCATTGAACAACATGGAAAGCTAATGGAACAATGCAATGTTATCACATTTTCTTTATGGTTCCTGGCCGATGAAACGGATCTCTCCAGTCTACCCAGTACTGCTGACCAGTAACATTACTTCCGAAGATGATAGACTTTTCTGTCAAGGAGCTTCAGTCATTTCCAGTGTGAGGAGCAGCTAAATAATGCAGGCAGGCTAATAGCTTAAAGCTAATGGATGATATTGGATAATGACAATGGCTAAAAGCTAATGGCCTATGGTTAAAAAAAACCCACACCATTTGACCTACTGCTGGTAGTGACTGAATTCTATGAAAAAACAAAACTGAAAAATTACATGAGGAGCGCTTGATTTGTCTACGTCCACTTTTTGAGACTGTTTAAGTATATCTGGTGCAAAGATCTTAATTTAGTTATGTCATACTTGCATATGTTTTCTGTAAATTACTATTGAAGTGACTGATTGTAGATTCTGTAGGACACAGAACATCAGACTAATCTGCCGATTTTCTTGATTAATTGTTTATTATATAAAATATAAAATAATAGTTTCCCAAAGGCCGAGGTAATGTCTGCAAATCGTATGCTTAGTCCAACCAACAGCCTAAAGTCCAAAGATTGAGTTTATTTTGAAGAAAACCACCAAATATTCACATTTAAGAAGTTAGTAGCAGTGATTTTTTTTTACCTAATTTATTTAATCAGTTATATTTACATCATTTACAAGAAAGCCCACTCAAGCACTAAGTTTCAGAGGATTTGTGATTGCAATTAAACATAAAAAATTATCATATAATCACACTTCTATGCGATACAATCACATCAGGCATTTTCATGTAAAAAACTGATAGATTACGAATCAGTGGGAGACAAATGTATTTGTGCTTTCTCAGCCTGCGCGCTGATGCCTGTTACCATCAGCGCTCAATCAAGTGGCCCTCCACTTCCTCCCTCCTCTCATTTTTCTGCTGTTCCCTCCGGTCTGAACAGAGGACGGATGGATGGATGGACGGATGGATGGATGGAGGGGGGGAACGGGGGAGGAAAATGGATGTATATGTGGAGGAGTAGGTCGATAGGCTATTATGATCAGCATACATTAAGCAAACTGTATGGAAATGACCTGAACCACTCTACCACTTGAGAAGTAGATGGATGGATAGATGGCAGAATGAGAGAGAGTAGGAGTGAGGATAAGATGGCGAGAAAAGAGAGAGGAGGAGGAGGAGGAAAGAGGAGTGAAGGAGAAAAACATCAGTGATTGATTAAGTAACAAGACAAGTGAAGGGAGTGAGAGGATATGAGCCAGAAAAGACAGGAGGGAAAACAAATAAAAACTTGCTCATCATTATTTTTGTGTGTACACACAACAAATAAGATCGGAGTGGAAGTGGGTAAACTGTGAAACATACATTATATATATCAAATTGGATTGTGTGCAAATGGTATTCAAGCTACCATCAACTATGTGTGTTGTGTGCATGCGTGAGTAATGATGTGAGTCTCTCTCTACTCAAATTTCTTCTCCAACTCCACTCACACCATATCAAATATTCAATCATTATTTAGATCTGCACAAACAATTATGTAAATTTAAAGTAGGCATGTGTTTACTGTATGTGAGCCTTGTATATGCAAGCTGCCATTTGCTTCTCTCTTTTTGTGTTCCTTGAAAGCCTCGAAAAATACATATAAATGCATTTTTGCTGTTTGTCTTGTTCAAAAACATGTACAATTTATTGTAACCACAAAGTAGCTTTGATATTATCAACATAGTTTCACATGTATGGCAGCTGAAAAGGGCAGTGGTGTGCACATTCTCAGTTCTTCACACATGCGAGACTGACAACACATGACTAGGGCTGGGTATCGGTACTCGATACCTTTAAGGTATCAACTGAAATAACCCAGTAAAACTTCTCCAGTCAAACGATACCTGCAATTGATCCACTTTATGCCTAGATCTTAAAAGAAAGGTGTATTTGTTAGAGCATGTGAGCGGAGTGGAGCTCGAGCCAGCAGGGAGTTTTAGTGGAAGGATTTTGGATGGAGTGCAGTGCAAATAACTGGTGCCGTTCACACCATGAGTTCGAAGCTTGCCAGAGTGAGCCCAGAATGTGTCTGTGTATAGCGCACGGCGGTTGCATAGGATTGTTTCAGACTCGTGTGATCCAAACATTTCCAATAATCGCAGAGCGTTGTTAAAAAGTGAACAGTTATTGAAAAACGAAGGTGTAATCATTTCCAAAATTCCCAACATGTTTTTATCTTACGAAATATTCTGCTTCAATCAATGATTTGTTGGCGTTTAGCCTTTCAAAAACAACATTTTCACTGCAGTCAAAAAACGTTTTTCTCTCCGAATTGACATACACAAAGGACGCACCTGTATTAACGGGGTGTTCTAACATCAATAAAACGAAATTGATGAGTTATAATAAATTAAAGAAAGTCAATTTGATTCAAAAAATAAATTTAAATTGAGAATTTTGTATGAGGATTTTTTTCTGCGGCCTGGAGCAGCGGGAACGAACAGCTAGCCAGTGGGAAACACACACACAGCTTTCATTCACATGATGGGTATCAAACGTACTCTATTGGTATCGTTAGCACTTTAAGGTTACTGGTATTGGTACTGGCATTGTAATTTTTTAAACGATACCCAGCCCTACACATGACACTACAAAATTAGAAATCAAAGATGTCCGTGATATTGAAGAGCTCCCAATGAAAAAGTTAGATTTTTCTTGATCTTCACCCAACATTGTGTTGGAAATGTTAAAGGTTGGATTAAAACATTGCTCATGTGTCATTCCAATGAAAACCTTTTTTATTGCAACCCCTTTAGTATCACACAGTCTTGCTCGCCCTTGTCCTCAAGGTATGATTTAGAAAAATTAAAGAGTAATTAACTTCAGTAATTTGATACTTCATCCTATAAATTATCCTTGATGTGAATCGAATTGGCCCAGAGGATATTCCTCTCCTGCAAAGTGTAATCACCCAACATCAGTCTAATTAACAGAATGCGGTTTTTCATACTTTGGCCAACAGGTAGTAAAGTTGGAATAACAGACTAAAGTAATCGACTGCACCATAAGGTCCATGGTATGATGTGTAAATCACAGCTGTTTTTTTCTGTCATGATGCATATAGCTTCATATACAGTATATTCATATACTGTATATGATGCATATAGCTTCATATACAGTATATTCATATACTGTATGTCCTACATGTATGTCATCATCATCATTTTGATATTTTCTAGAGTTGTAATATAAGGTCTTCACTGTTCACAGTGCTGAATGTCAGTATGTATTGTACATGAGGGATAGACAGATATCATGTTTATGCAAAGTAACAAATGTAGCTTGTTGTATAATGTTGATGTAGCGTGGGTTAATGTACAGCCCACCAAAGAATAATGCTAAGATATTTTGTGGTATCATACTCTCTCGACATGTACTTAACCCTCCTGTTGACCTCGGGTCAAATTTGACCCGTTTTTATTTAATCATAAATATGGATTTCTTAAATCTAATTGCCCCAAAATAACATGGATGGTTGCCTATCAAAACAATATTCTGACTAAAAGTTTACATATACAAGTATGTGATAATACATCAACATTATGTTCCTCTGATAATAACTTTAGTCAAAATAATTCACAATATCTGCTTTTTCTTTTTACCAAATTTTTTTTTTATAATTTCACGGAAATTAGGTTTATTAACCTTAATTTCAACCCAAAAAGTGTAGAAGTTGGCCAAAAAGGTGTAACACAGAATTGGGTGATAGTTTATATTGTATGCTTTATAAAAAGTCAAACCAAACCGGGTTAATTTTGACCCGGGACGGCAAAAGTTGCATTGTTGACGGGAAGACAACAGGAGGGTTAAACATTACTTGCCATCCCTGATTTTGACAACATGATCAAACAAATGAGCCAAATGAGTCTAGTCGAAAGTGCAGTGGCACTCAAGAAGTACCTTAAATTATAGCATAATTAGCAGCAGTTGACAACCCCATTTTCTACTTGTACAGTATGACAGCCTGCCATAGAAACTCATTTCATAGAGATATAAAACCATATATGCAGAGTTTTCTGTCGGTCTGCTGTTAGAAAAACCTGGGGATCAAACCACACGACATGCCGATTGTTGTTCCCAACTCTTGCGAATCAGAACATACCAACTTATCAACAGACCAAAACCTTTCAAATCTGACCTCTAAAATCACGATAAGCATTCAAATGGACACAGATGTTATGATGGCATTTAGATGTAGCCCAGAGTGCATCTTACCTACGTCAGTAACTTGATTTGTCTGGGTCAACTTTTTGTATTTTTGCATCAGAAGACATAATATTAATAGATGATCCTTAGCTGACATTAAGAATTACCTTTGTCTAGCAAATATAATTGATTCAATAGATATTCAATAGATATGCATCTTATATGAAAAGGTAGGATGGTCCTCCTTAACAAACAGATGGAAGCAGCATTGTATGTTGTTTGTTTACAAGACTTTACTGCAAAAACTAGGGCTGCAACAAACAATTATTTTCATTGTCGATTAATCTGTCGATTATTTTCTCGATAAATCAAAGTTGTTTGGTCTATAAAATATCAGAAAATGGTGAAAATGTCGATCAGTCTTTCCCAAAGAAGAAGACGATGACGTCCTCAAATGTCTTGTTTAGTCCACAACTCAAAGATTTTCAGTTTACTGTCATAGAGGAGTAAAGAAACCAGAAAACATTCACCTTTAAGAAGTTGCGATCAGATCATTTTTACTTTTTTTTCTTAAAAAAATACTCAAAGCGATTAATCGGTTATCAAAATAGTTTGCGATCAATTCAATAGCTGACACCTAATTGATTTATCATTGCAGCTCTAGTAAAAACTGCCTTGTTACTTCATTTTACATTTCAATCCAGCACTTGCAATGTCAGGTCACAGGACATTTTAACGTTCGCTCTACCTCTTGTTTACACTGAACTTGGAATAAGTGGGTTCAAATACTACTCCTGCATACAAATGGAACAAACTCCAAAAAATATGAAGCTACATTCTCTGATCTCACTTGAACATTTTAAAAGGTTGTACTGAAAATGTTTAATGTATGTCTGTGAATCATCTGTGGGTCTGTCTATGCTTAAACTGTACATGTTTATTTTCTTTGTACGCGGGTCTCTCTTGAAAAAAAGATCCCAATCTCAATCAGACTACTTGTTTCAATAAAGGAAAAATAAAGTAGAAGAAATATGAAATACAAGTGAGGACTTTTCACCGAAGTCACAAAGGCCAGAAGGACGTTTAATCAAATATCAAAGGTATTTGTAGGTTTTGCAGGTATCGACTCTTTAAAAAAACAATTGTAATACACAGTCTTTTTCTAAATGCATTATATACAGTAAATCTCTGTATGTGTGTGTGTGTGTGAGTGCAGAAACCAAAGATGTTAAGCTAGCTATCAGTGTGTGTGACAGCTCCTGACCTCAAGTCGGGTCTCCAGCCAAGAGATGCTGACTGAGGCACCAGCAGGGCTGATACTGTGTGTTTGAGGGTGTATATGTGTGTGTTTGAAAAGGTTTAAACGGCCACATCAGCTGTCTGAACCGAGTGATGAGGTCACGACAGCCCTGTCACAGCTGTCGGTGAAGAAAGGTACATACATGACCTGTCACAGTGATAAGTTTAACTGTAAAGATCTTTATGAAGAGAGCTGGAGGAGTCGAGCAGAGGATGTGCATGTGTGTGGGTGTACATGAAAGCGAGGGAGAGACTGAGTGGGGGACAGCGTGACTATTATTAAAAAAATAAAAGATAAAATAATCAAGAAATCATTAGTTCTCCTAAATCAAAGTTGAAATTCACCAAACAACAAATGTTTGTGGAGGTTTTTCATTATCTTCGTGTGCGGCAAAAGATGTAATTAAACACGACACCTATCTTAGATTTATTCTCTCTTTGAATAAAACTTTGAAAACACCGCAAATTCCACCAAAGGGGGGGCAATAATGGTGTCAAGGATCTTAAGATTGTACTTGGAAAGACTTTAATTATCTGTGCGACGATGAGTGCCGATGATTTGTGAGGAACGTGTTTGTTTTTGTATCAAAAATTGGTATTTTCTGTTGCTTCTGAATAAAAGAATGCAACTGCAAAATAAAGTTTATTATAAGTTGTATTTCCCGCTTACAGCCTCTTTGGTTCATTGATGTTGTAAATGCAATCGGCAGAAGTAAAAAGCTAACGTTAGGCTACAAACAAATTACTCCACGGTTGCATGACTTTTTTAAGACACGTAAAAGCTTCGAAATTCACAAGTGGGATATTTACTGACGTATTTTATGGCGTAGAACAAAACGTTAAAATCTCTTCAGCTTGTGTTAACCACAGACTTTATTTCAGGCATCTAACTAAAAACCCATTCAAAAAACCCATTGATTCCAGACGAGGGAACCAGACCGGTTTTAGGACTGCAGCACTCTATTTACATGTATCTAGAATTATCTCTGATTCATCTCACATTCTTCTACACTTTCTCACATTCTTGTTTCACTTGGTGCCGAGAAAAACATTGTGTTTTAGTTGACATCCTTGTTTCTCAGCTGCTGTGATGCTTTTTGCCTGTGCTTGTCAATAAAAACCTGTCGCCAGTAACTGGACATTATTGCCATGGGGGCTGATCTTCGACCTGTTTCTTCAACTTTAAAGTCCCACACAGCACCTGCTATTAAAAACCGCGAAGCTGACTTTTCTGTTTGCGCCAGCTGGTGGGCGGTGCTTGGTATTTCCTCAACCGATCTCAACATGGCTGCCAGGTCAAAAACTTTCTTATTTTACAGCTAAACAGTCCACTACAAGATGTTTCTGAAAACATGTGAGGCAAGAAATAGGCATTACAGTAACATAATACTGATTCATATTTGATCAGCGCTGCCTAATTTGACCATTTGATCAGAGTTTGCGAGTGACTGACAGCTGCTCAGCAACGGCAGGCTCCAGCTCGGCTCTGATTGGTTGTTTTCCTCCGGTCTGTGAAATCTTGCAGATGCCTTTAGGAGCACAGGAGGACACAGAGGCACATGATTTTTTTCAGATCACCTGTCTCATACACTACTGTCAGGATATAGTGACTGTTTTATAAAAAATACTTTTTAAAATCATATTTGCGCCAATTCTACCCACTGCAGCTTTAAGCCATCTACATCTACATCTACATCTACATCTACATCTACATCCTTTTACAGATGTTAGTACATTACTGACCAGATTCGTTCCTATTTGTCTCCTAGTGAATGTGGGATTTAAACGTACTCTCCGCCATCATTATTACATTTACAAATATGCCAACAATCTTCTCACAGTGACTGACAGTCTCCCGCTCTTCATCATTTCCCTTCAGCTCTCCGTCTCCCTCCGTCCCTCTATTAGGCCTGACACTGTCAGCCCTCTCCTCCCTCGCTCCATCCTCTCTCTAATAGGTCTGGCATTCTCAGCACCATCCTCCCTCCTTCCCATCCCTCCTTACTGTCTACATCCTGCTGTCCTTCCCTCTAATATGGTTGACATTCTTTAGCCTCTCGTCCCTTCCTCCATCTCTCCTGCATGACTCAAGCTAAAGTGCTGCCTGGAGGGCCCTTTCGTGGGGAGCAGAATTATGGCGCTCAGGGCCAAGGCCACAGGTTAAGTGCACTCTGCACAGAGGAAAAGTAACAAGACGGCTGACTCTACCTGTGCACAGAGGAGGAAGAAGGTTTATGTAAGAGACTGCAGCTGACAACAGTAAGACATACGGTAATGATATGAGACAAATGAATATGAAGCAAACAGAGGAGCAAACATCATATCATACAAAAGTTTGCATGTCATTGAACAGGCGATGTTGCGATTATACGATCAGCGCCTCTGGGATGCCCAAATATATCAATCTTTATGGTGAAAAATGGTAGGGATGCACTGATACCGATGCAAGTATCGGGTCTGATACTGTGCTCATGTACTTGTATACTATTCCGATAGAACTTTATCACTTTAGTCTCCACCGCATCAATTAGTTTAGCTGCGTGTGTGTCTGCCTGTCGTACTCTGTCAGCCCGGCATAACGTTAGCGAGTGTTCGGTCAAGAGAGAGAGTGTGTGACGATGAGTGAAGTTATCAGTAACGTTATAGCTGTGAACGTATTAGTGCAGTGTGTGTACAGTTTATTTGTCGGTGAATATACTAAATGCTCCAACTCCTAAAATACCCTCTCCAAGTTCTGGGCCTTGCTTGTCAGCCACCTGCTGATTAAAGTGAAGGCATTTAACCTTGGAGTTAGCAACAACTCCAGTTCAGGCTCACTTAAGGTGAACTGACTTTTAAGGTGGACCAGCTATTCTCCTTTAAATGTCAAGCCACTCCTTTGAGTTTTGCTCAGCGTGTTTTTATTTTTAATATTCAAACAGTTAATTGTTAACATCCCCACTGCAAACTATGCTCTCTTTGTATCAGAAAAACACAAAGTTGAATGCTAAAAAGCCAGCAACTGCATCATGTCGTATATTTAATTTGTTACAGTCAGAAAGTGAGGAACATCTGATGAAAATAAAACATGTTTTCAACTCATTGTTAGAACTGTAATGGTATTATTAAGTACTCATATTGGTACTCGGTATAGGTAAGTACCCAAATGTAACTACTTGTACTTGGTCTATCCCTAGAAAATGGTAAACCAGAGAGACTGCACTAACCACAGCCGGGTATGCTACTTAAAACGGAGCAGGCGCACTGGGAATGAGGCATTTCAGACAATGTTTGTGTTTTCTTGCATTGAAATCAAGTGTATCCCCAGTAGTATCACAAACATGGAAATACTATGCTACAAATGAATGCAAAGCAGCAATTAAAGGTACTAAATGTGAGATTGGGAGCATTTCTATTGCCTCTCAAACTAACGGTGCCATCAGCGCTAACAGTGTTAACCTGGGGAGGAATCTCAGGGTGGGCGCTACGCTTCTGCGCCGCCGCCGTGGGTCGGGACGGCGTTATCAGCTGTAACCGCTGTATGAGAGCAGTGCAGAGTGGCAGCCGGGAGCTAGCCAGTGGGGCACACTCAGGTAGACATTACTCCTCTATATCTTTACACAACAAATAGTTGTTTGCTGCTATAATAATGCTCTGGATATTGTATAGATCACCTTTAAGGTTAAAATGACTTTAATGCACCACAGGCATTTCTTCTGCAAAATAATACAGTAACTACTGGTCTGAATGCTACCTTGTATGTTTTCATATCCCAGTATATGTTGTTTCTGCATCCTGTTTATTGGTGTTCGGGGTTTCAGAAGCTTTGTTCTTTGAAGTATTTCTAGTGCATACATGCTGAAGTGCAGTAAAACACACAAACACACACTTGTAAGCACATACTGTACTGTACATAGCAAAATGCTGAACCATAGGTCAAAGCCTGCTGGCTCTGAAACAGAGAAGCAACATGAGCTAAACACCCACAAAGCATCATGGGACCAGGATGATGTGGGTGTATTGATTTCTATGTGGGAGTGGGGCAGAGGGGTGGAGCTAAAACTGGAAATGTAGCAGATGACAGATACCCATTGAATGATGTCTAAATGGTAATGTGGGGGTGCGCTGGATGTAACGAGGCAGGGTGGTATATAACCTTCAGCTGAGTTATATACCGTTGAAACAGAGCAAAGTGGGAGGGAGGGAGGAAGTTGAAGGGTGGGGCAGTTGTCACAGCAGCCACACCTCACCATGGAAACAGTTGCTTGGTGATGCTGCTAGACTGACCAATAGGGACGCTGCCCTCTTGAATTTTATATCAGCACCTCTCACCTGATGGCGTTGGATTGAAAAAGGCGTGTATATGGAAGGAGGGAACCATTTCAAAGTGACAAAGATATTATGAAGATCCTTCAGTGGAGTTTGTGTGACATTATCAATGAATAACATTTTATTTTAGAGGTTGTTTTTTTTACACTATGAGGCTCTGAGAAAATGGAAATTTGCAAACATTCATCTTAAACCTTTCACAGCACAGACATGTTCAATGAGCCGTAACCAATTAGATACATAACTGTGTAGATCTGATGGTACGAGGTGCGAAAACTAAAAGGCCCTGTCACATTTGCTGTTATTATGGTAGGAATAAATAACTTTCTATCCCACACACACATAGAAATACACACACTCACTTGGCAGAAGACAGGTTTGTAGGTTTCTGAGAAGAGCTGGGTCAGTTCCTCAGAGTCACAGAGGTCCAGCGGCAGCCGGTTTATACACAGACACCTGGAGTGCAGGTTCTCCTCTTGGCTCAGCTGGTTGACGTCCATCCACTGCACCATCAATGAGCGATCATCCTGCACAATCAGAGTACAGAATCTGAGTTTTAAGACCCTGAACTCGCTTCACACTCCTACACTGCATAAGTACCCTCTAAATTCTGCATTTATTATAAATAAATGTTTGCAAATATAGCTGTACTTGCTATTATGTATTCATCCTCTTTGCTCTAAAATGCTGATTTAAAAGCTCGTCAGCCCTTGAGCTGCACACTTACATCTACAGTTTTTTGATTCACTGATTGAGCCGATCACAAATGAGAGGTCAGACAATGTGTTGTATGATTTCAAGTAAAGTAAACCGCACTAAAATGAGACAAGGAGATGTTTTTTGTTCCCACACTTATGTGTTCAACCTGCTATTCAATATTTTATACTCAGGAGTTAGATTGAAACCAAACTCAACTAGCAGAACCTGTATTTGTACTCATTATCTGTTCTCCCCTGTAAGATCAGTTTCTACAAATCACAAGTGATGTTTACAAGTTTCAGTCAGGTTTTGTGGAAGTAAACAACTCAATGTGAGGATGTGACCAAAGACTCAAATGTATCACTCCTCTTTCTGCTCACTTTTAGTTTTTAGTTTAGTTTAGTTTGGAGCTAAATTAACCCAATCTATATAAATATGTAACCTGCTTGGTGTTGGCCAGTAGTCCAATCCAGTATAATCAAATCAGTTGTTACAATCAGGTAACTTAAAAAAAAAAAAGTGAGGTAAGATTTTATCAAATCAAGTAAAATCATTTAAATTTAAAAGGGAACTACGCCCATTTTCAAAATATTATTTCTAAAACAGTCCAAAAAATATTAGTAAACATGAACAAATCTCTCCCAAATCCAAAAACTAGAATGCTAAAACTCAAACTTGTGAAGTCATAGGGTATAAAGTGTGGAACTACTCCATAGACAATGTATAGAGTGCGGCAGGAATGAGTCCTAAAACGCGGAAATGAGTTAGCATATTAGCATTTCCGTCTGGAAGTCAATGGGTTTTTTGGGCCTACAAAAATAAGTCAACCCTGCAGCACTCTATAGGGAGGAATATTATGAGTATATGGGAACATTTTCTGTTTCACAACTGACAACACTACAATAGAATAAAGCTCATTTGGGTATAAAAAAGAAAACAAACATCCTGTGGAACGAAATCGAGAAATCAGCCCCCCATTCATTGTCTGTGGAGCAGCTCCAGACTTTATACCCTATGACATCGCAAGTTTGAGACTTACTTCTCTGGTTTCTGGCTTTGAGAGAGATTAGCTCATGTTCACAAATATTGATTGAATTTTCCTCGGTCATGGAAATAACATATTGGAATTCTTAATTTACGTGGTGTTCCCCTCTAAATGCAGTCAAATCGAGCCAATTCAAGTCAAATCAATTCAAGTTTAGCGCAGGTTTAGCCCAGCAAACTAAAGTGCATCTTTTGTCCTCATCCAAAGGGTTCAAAAAACAGGAGCCCTTTGGCATCTTTCAGTCATATAGATAAATGTAACTATTAAGATGAAATAATCAAACATAACAGGATCATTATAACAACTGCTCTAACATACCATTGGTCGGCCCAGCAGCTCAGAACGGGCCCGTGAAGCAGAATCCTTCTTCATGTATTCAACAAACCCATATCCTTTGGAGTGGCCCGTCAGCTCGCTGTACACCAGGAAGGAGCGTTCGATGTTCCCGTAGGCGCGCACCGTCTCCTCAAACTGCTGGGCGGTGAAGGTGTGGGGCAGGTTGGTGAGGCAGAGCAGGGAGTCGGTGGGCTGCAGCGTGACATTGATCAGGCGTCCCCGGACAGTGCTGTGATGGAGGGAGCGGATGGCATCCTGAGCCTGGTCCCCGTTCAGCAAAGTCACAAAGGCTGGAGGAGGGGACATTATGGAGACATCGACGAGACGAAAACACAGACAGAGACGAAGAACAGACACAAAGAAAGAGACGCACACACGTAAATGGACGAGGACGTGTGATAGGCGAGCAGACGGAGACAAACATAAACATACATTTAAAAACAGGCAGAAAGCAGTTTGGAGTGGAGGATGCACACAGTCAAGAAACATGCAAAAAACAACTCACATGAAAAGCAAAGAAAATAAATGACAGGCCGAATGTGGCAAAAAAAAAAAGTTATAAAAGTTTGACAGACAGTCATAAAGACAGACACACAGATACACAGAGAGAAAGACAACACATTAGCTAGAAAGCCAATAGGGAGCCACTATGTAGGGGGAATCCACTGTGACACACACACATACACACCATATCTAAACTGATATATGTGTCAGAGAAACAGTAATACTGATGAATACTACAGTTAAATACTAATGGCAATTTAATTATGATACCTAAAGACAAATGATAGCCTCTTTTCCATGCCAGTGATAATATTTCTTAACGTCATATTATCATCACAGAGTATCTCTACCAATCACGGCCGGAGTTTCATGTTTGTTTTCTCTTTCTCTTTCCAGAAGATGATCTCTCTCCCTTTCCTGAAACTGAATACGTCAGCTGTATTTGAAAGAAAACTCCCATTTCATCTTAGTCCCGTGAAGCAACAAAGGTTATCACCTGTCTAGAGGCTGTCAGTTTTTGCCTACAAAATGAGAAAAGCCGTCCTGTGAAGTGAAGTCTATTGATGAAGCTTTGAGATTTATTCATAAATTACAATCCAGCCTTGATACGAATTCCCAATAGGCTTCCTTTCCTTTTAACGGTGATACCTAGCTCCAAGATTAAAAAAATAAAAACACAATGTGTAAAACCCCATTGATAAAACCACACACATAAACAACTGTTTAATTAGGCTGAAAGGGAGGAACACGGTGAATGTGAAGAACACTAGAAGCCTATGAAGCCTTAAACAGCCTCACATGAAAACTGCCACGGACGGATTCATGGGCTTTGAAATGAGGTGGTAATAAATTGATCTGTAATGTGTAGTAAATGTGTATGTGATATGTAAAAACAACAGGCTCAAAGGAAACAACATACACACTGAAAAAGACAAAAACTCAAATGAATAACCAAAACTAACAACCCGGTCTCACTCCCAACACGATTGGGCAGCGCCCCTCAGCATCGGAAACCAGCATACGGAGGTACCCTTTAGCGACAATATGTGACAAACCGGGCTTTCAACTCACTTCAATGTAAACCCACCCGGGGCGATATTCGACGGTCGGAGCAAGTGACGTAGTATTAATAGCATGAGAGTCCGCTCAGGGCGGGCAGGAGGGCTGGTGGATGGGTCAAACAAACACAAGACTTTCAACCAGGAGACCGGTGTTCGTGTCCCGTGTGAAACTAAAAGTAACATTGACTTGTTTTTTCACGTCAGTCGTTAGTCACGTGAGTCGTCGGTATTGTCAGTCCCATGAGTCACGTGGGTCGCTAGTCAGTTAAGTTAACGTCAACCACAACCGTTTCCAAACCCCAACTAAGTGGTTGTGTTGTCTAAACCTAAGTTCTTGTGGAAACCGAAGTTAATTTTGAAAGGACACTATGCATGTAACGAGCGTATATTGACATGACTTCCCCAGTCCATCCAAAAGTAACGCGAGAGGGGTACCCGGTGTGTCGGTGTCTGATGTCGAGCGGCACTGACCGGCGACATTCTTAGTCGACTAACACTCATACGATTTTGTCCTTTAATCAATTAGTTGATTTAATCGACAGATCTATAAAACTGAGTTTCTCCACAAAGAATCACACAAAAGCACAACTTTAAATGTTGTGTTTACCAGAGATGTGCTCATAAGTTTCTTGGAAATACTGTAAGTCATTCAGCTTGGAAAAAGCATAAAAAACAACTAATCGACAAAGGATATCTTAGTTGACTAACACCAAAATGAGCAATTAGTCGACTACTCTATTAAAAGGGGGCAGCCCTAAACTAAACCACCACAAAACTCAACAAGGAGGGAAAACTGGGATCTCTGCCCAGTTCCTGAATAACACTGATATATACAGTATGTCAGCTGAAACAATTACATAATATACACAATGCTGGAATCAACTATCCAATAATTCATAAAATGTCTAAGTAGTACGTTACTACTACTAACATCCTGTGAAAACAGCTGTGACTTCTGACCAGAGAATCATCAAGTCACATCACAGCTGCAAAAATATGGATAAAAAGGGAAATGAGACTTTCCATCATCACCCTAGACAACTTATGTTGAAACTACTAAGCAGTGTTTCTGCTGCCCCATTGGACCTGCTCAAGAGACCAGCAGTTTAAAAGTGAAATTGTATTATGCAGCTCTCAGATTTGACCATTTATAATCAGCAGACTTTGCTGAGCAGTAAAAAATAACTACGGCACCTTCTGGCACCCTGAAGTGTCAAAGAGCAAAGAGAATTCATTTGAATTGCAAACATAACCGTGAAGTCAAGTTGGAACACACAGGGCATCAGTACGGCCAAATCAAACATGCATAAAAATAAAAATGCTATTTGATACTGGGAAACAATTTCTGGGGTCCAGTGTAACCATGGTGATGAAGTTAAAGGGCTTCGTGATGAACAACTTCTACCAGTGTTCAGGCTTTAAATGAGTTGCATCACATCCTAGAAGGAGATAAGATAAAGATTCATTGTACAGTAGTAGAATAGCACAAAGTGTACTTTTTCGTGCTGAACAAAAGATTGTGCCGATTTAGCCGAAGCTCAGATTTGGGCTGGTCAAAATGTATCTAATCAAAATGAAACAGGATAAGCAGTTTGTGTGATTTTTGGAGAGATCCATTAAAGAGCACCTTAAACACTACAGACAGGTGCAGGCCTTGCACTGTGAGCTTTTGACCTGCAGGAAAATGTCACCATGCCTCCGGACATCACTGCCCCTGTGGTCATACACCTGGACGAGAACACAACACAATGTCTTTTATCAAAGCTCCGGACTCGCCTGCTGCTGTTTTGACCCTGAAGTCCTGCACATGTTGTTTTTGAAATAGTGTTTCACAAGAGAACATACCGGCTCCCACCATGCATAAATTGGCTACTGTTGGGGAAGTGTATTTCAAACACATCTAATACAGAGACTATTTCATGTCGGTTGAGTTGTGTTTTATTGAGTTTGGAGCTACTATAGTTACTTATTACTAATTACTATTTACATACATTACACACTATTATCCTGATATGGTTTGTTTTTGCTTCAATGCAAGTCCTTCAAAATTAAAACACATCGCACAACTCTTCTCCAGGACACCATGCTTTATTCACCAAATGTTTTCAGCTACCTTGACTTCATCAGGGTGGTGCCTGAGGCTGTTTCCAGTTTCCTTATATACAACACATTGAACTGTAATTTTTGACCGCAGTGAAAATATTGTTTTTGAAAGGCTAAACACCAACAAATATGGACTGAAGCAAAATATTTCGTTGGATTAAAACATGTTGTCAATTTTGGAAATAATTAGATCTATCTTTTTTCAATAACTGTTGACTTTTGGACTTTACAACGCTCTGGAGTTATTGGAAATGTTTGGATCACACAAGTCTAAAACAATCCTACGCAGCCGCCGCAATTACATATTCTGAGTTGGGCTCGCACGGGCAGGCTTGGGACTCCTGGTGTGAGTGAGATCGGAGTGAAATTGGAGTGGGACGGAACGGGAGATAAGGCGACGCTCCAACTTTTTAAAAAATCTGCTCTGTGTTCCAACCAAAATCCTTCCGCTTACACTCCCCGCTCGCTTGAGCTCCACTCCACTCGCATAATCGGACAAATAGTCTTTTTTTTTTTCTAGATCTGGGTACGAAAAGGATTGTTTGAGGTATCCCATTTTTGTGTTCCCATTTACATGTTGGAAGTGAAAGTGAAAGCCTGAAAACTGGTAGTGTGGAGGCTAAGTCGAGTATCACTCTTAGCTCTTGTCTTCTATTACTGATGATGAGAGACAGAGAAGCCAAATCCACCACACAGAGTTCAAATTTAGTATTTGTTCAAACCAAAGAGGCTTCATCCTCAAATACTGAGTGTGTATTTAAATGATACAGAATGAAGATATCAAGAGACAAAGACTGATTACAAACCTGGATAACGTGATGATCATCATATATAGGGACATAAATGTTACTCTATCCTACATTTCAATATATATATATATATATCCTACATATATATATATATATATATTGAAATGTAGGATAGAGTAACATTTATGTCCCTATATATCCCATATATATTTGAGAATCTCCCGTAATGAGTAAGTATGAGGTGATATACTCCTCAGCAACCACACACAGCATCTGAACAATACAGTGACAAATGCAACATCACATAATGCCAAGTCATCCTGAGTGCACGATATATAGGAAATAGGAAATGGAAAGTTGAATGCTGGAGTTTAGGTTCCAGTCCCATAAATCACTCAGTGATTGTTTGTTAAATTATTCAAATGAAAACATTGGCAGCTGGTGTCTCTGCCACTCATCAGAGGTAGCAACACAGCCAGAAAACGTCAGAGTGATGAGTGATTTTTGGTGCTAAAAATGGTGCTACAATCACAAACTATGATTACTCAGTCGAAGCTGGTTGCATCTATGTGGCTTCTATTTCAAGACAGCGTGTTCAGCTCCGTCACAACCTGAAGGTATGGCAAGGCAAAACAAAAGTTTAAAAACTTATCAAAACCCCAAAAGAAACTTCTCAAACCACTCATGAGTCAGAATCCACTCTTCCACCATTATTGCATATGTTCGACATTTTCCAAGAAATCAACTAGAGCAGTCGTTCTCAACAGCAGCAAGCTGCTAACATTTAGAGCCACCTTTCAAGCATATTTCATATTCATTTAAGACCAACATTGTTGGCACAAACCAGTTCCTAAAGTTCTGGGCAGACCTTACAGTGTCATAAAGAGGTGTCAAACAAGCATGCTTAACTTCAACTCAAACAACTGTAAAAAGTTCACATTTCTATGACAAGGTGAGGAAAAAAAAGAAACTGCGTTTGATAGATTTGAATATCTATAAAAAATGAAGGTAGGGCTGCAACTAACAATCCACATTATCAATTAATTTGCTGGTTATTTTTTGATTAATCAATTAATTGTTAAGTGTATAAAATGTGAGGGGAGGAGGGGGGATTTTCATCACAATCAGTGGCGCCGGCAGGATTCATAGTATTTCATAGTGTGCACAATAACCACCCGCCCATTTATAGGCTACCTTTCACATCAAGGTTCCCATGCACACACATACGCAGTCTACTCAGCGAGCGAGTGAGCGAGCAAGAGAGAGAAAGATTGATTTATGTGTTTTTTTTGCACCAATGTTGCCAATACATCACCACCACCATAAAACTCTGATTAGCCTACTGCAAACATTTCAAAGCCAATAGGCCTGAAAAACAGCAACAGCCAGCTGAATAAGATAAGATAAGAAGAAGTGCTTTAATATTACTTTAGGCCCTGGGGCTATGGACAGTGAAAGACCTTCCGTCTCTTCACAACATTAATGCAGCACCCCCTTTCAATGGACAGTAACAAAAAGTGCCCTCCTCATCAGTAAACACAATGTGAAACTCATCAATATAAGACAATATGTAGGGCTGCACTGAATGGTTCGAAGCTCAGAAGCTTCATTCATTCTCTCTTTTATCTCGTTGGCTAATCTTCCAAGAATCCACATTAAAAACATTTTAACATACAATAATTTATATACATTTCAACACATAATTGTTGACACACACACATATCACATACATACATGCATACAGTACACACACATTCATGACGTTGACATTCAAATTCTAAATTAACATTCAAATCTATTGATTCGTTTTGTTGTAAAGTCCAAAAGTCAAAATGTATTGAAAAAAGATAGATGTACGTTTATGATCATTTCCAAAATTCACAACATGTTTTAACCTCGTGAAATATTCTGCGTCAATCCATATTTGTTGCCGTTTAGCCTTTCAAAAACAAGATTTTCACTGCCGGGGCTTCAGCTTCAGTAAGCCCGTGCATTAGGCGCCATAGCCCAGAGAAAAGTGCAATAAAAGTCGTCCTTTAGCGCAAAAGCATCGGATTCCCTTGTTTAACAGCATCAATAGTTGGACAGTAACAACAATGTGCAATAGCAAGACCTCCAAAACCTCATAACGACAACTCATCACTCATTACGGCTGCTGGCGCCACTACCCAAGATCACGTCTTCACATTGCTTGTTTGGTCCAAACGGGATGTTTTAAGGATATAAAACACAGAAAGAAGGAAATCCTCACATTTGAGGAGCCGGAAACTTGTTGGGATTTTCTCTTGATAACGGACTTATATTGTTAATCAAATTTAAATGCAGGGAGCAGCTATGGACAATCTGGACATTGTCTCAATGTTGGCAGAACATGTATGTTCCCTTTCAACTCTGATGCGGGCCGTCAAATCAAAATCTATTTAACAGTAAAATATATGCGGAGCACACAGGAGATCTGGAGGTGGCTTAAAAGCATCTGTAACGCTGACCTGCACACAAACACCACCTCTTTTATCTTACATCAAAGCTACAGTCTGTATCTGCATACCGACCAACCCCTATGTCCACACTATTTGGTTAAAAAATACAATACAAAGACTACAAAGTGTATAAAATATGTGCAGGCATCTATGACTCAGTGCATGTGCAGATCCGGTAGACGCTGCAGTCTTGGATGGAAAATGTTGAAATGAGCAACAATCGGGACATCTGCTCCACAGGCGTCTTAGTTTTCACAGAGAACATCAATGTAGGCAGATCTAATGCAAGGTCAGGTCAGGATCGGGCTAACACACAAGAAAATCTATCCCCACCTTTCTGAATCTTCATCTATCAGCCTGCCTGTACTTGTCTTCCTCCCTCTACTGCATCTCCATCGATCGCTTCGTTTTTGTCTTTTTGCGCCTTTCCTTCCCACCTTACTGCTCTCTGACTACTGTATTCCTTCATATCTATTGGCTTTATGCCTGTCTGTCCTTTGGTCTCTCTCACCACTTCGCTCCCAGTTTCCCTATCTCCATTTCCATGTGCCTCTGTCTGTCTTCAGATACCGCCTCCACCCAAATCAATTACCTCAAACCCCATCTAATACTCTTACACACTCACACACACACTCACACACTGTAATGGATCTCTTACACTAAGCTGAGAGCCTAATCTGGTTTTAACCCGCTAAGTACGCCACCTAACATTAGGCATTACGAGGAGATGGAGAGAATATGGTTTGGGCTTTATGCTAAAGCTCTCTCTCTTTTTATTGCCTCTAATGACACAGTGCAGCCCGACAAGCGGGGGCTGACGTCAAATTCTGCTCAATACTTTCTCCAGCAGTGAAAGGGAGACCTCTAAGACGCTTAAATAGCTTACAAAATAATCTTATAATTCACAGCCTGGCAATCACTGAGTGGGCTTCCAAGTGAACTTTGCCACAAAAAAAACACAAAGAGAAAACATGAAAAAAAAGAATAACAAAAGCGCATACGTGTTAATTATGGGTCTCTGCTTCTGAGCGTGTCGATTATAACGCATGCTCCTATGAGGAGTGTGTAGGGGCTAAGAAAAGAAAAGAAAATCTTCCGTTGAAATCACCTCGAAGGCTGCAATTCTGCTGCCACGCTCCCCGTTGAAGCAGCTAATTAAAAACAGGGGAGTTACGAACGCCGCGACGGACCCCTGAAACTCGAGGGGCTGGTCCTCGTGCTGTGTGGAAGGTGGTCCTGCTGTTTCATCTTGGCCCTGAGGCCTAGATGAAAGTCTCAGGTGGAGAAAGGCGTCTCACAGAAGTAATCAACTCAGCGGGCTGACAGGGGAAAACGCTCCAGAAGTTCAATCCACATGTGAATTCTTTCTTGATGACTTTAAAAAATGCTTGGTAACTCCTTGAATTTCAAGCTGATAACTAGAAAACAAATGTGTACAATTTTCATTGGAAAGTATAATTCGATTGAATAGCATCCCCCCCCACGTATCAAAGTTACGTGATATGATAACTAGGGTTGTCAAAGTTAACACGATAATAACGTGTTAACGCAAATTAATTTTAACACCACTAATTTCTTTGACGCATAAACGCAAATTGTGATTTTTAGGTTGTAGCCTGCTCAGATTAAATAAGATGTCACGAAGGAGGTTAAATAACGCTCCAAACTTGTGCTAAATTTTGGCGAGGAAAAACTGTCATGGCCATTTTCAAAGGGGTCCCTTAACCTCTGACCTCAAGAAAATGGGTTCTATGGGTACCCACGAGTCTCCCCTTTACAGACATGCCCACTTTATGATAATCACATGCAGTTTGGGGCAAGTCATAGTCAAGTCAGCACACTGACAGCTGTTTGCCATGTTATGATTTGAGCATATTTTTTAAGCTAAATGCGATTAACTATGAACAATCATGCGATTGAATGCGATTAAATATTTTAATCGATTGACAGCCCTAATAATAACGTTATTCAAAGATATGTGGCATAATAAGGAGTATAACAAGCGAGAACATCCACTAAGAGCAGGAGGGAGAGGTGGTGGATGGGTCCAACAAACACAGGACTTTCCCCCAGGAGACTGTGAAACTAAACTAAAAGTCAAAGTTCACTAGTTGTGTGGTAATGTAATTTTGTAGGAGTCAGGGTTGACTTGTAAATATTGTTGACATCAACATCCAAGTTGTAATTAACGACTGGGAAACTCAATAATTTCTGAAAGCTCTGATATATGCGAATTGGCACTTAAAAAACAAGTAAACATAGCCGTCAGTTAAAGTTTGTCATTCAATATAATTAACCCAAATATAATGGATATGATGTAATCGTGTTTATGCACAATATTTTAAACCCTTAAAAGTCCAGTTTAGTAATCATACATCCATCTTGAATTGTCAGTTAACAAAGGAATCTTTCCCCACCTCTCTGACTCTTCATCTATCAGTCTGCCTGTACTTTCATTACTCATCCCATATGACGTGAACACAACATAGGCTACGATGGTAAACATGGTAAACATTATAGCTGCAAAATACCATCATGTTAGCATGCTGACATAAAGCATCACTCAATGCAGCCTCACAGAGCCACTATGGCTGTGGACTTGTCTAGTTTTAAATTATATCGTCAACTTATTGATATTCAGTAAAATAGCTGGACCCTGGTTGTTAAATTTTGTAGGCCAATGATCAAAATTAGTTAGACTATGATTAACAAAAGATTGAATAAGCAAAGTACACCTGAAGGATCCAAACAGCACCTTGATATAACCTTGACTTACAGCTAATTTCTCTTTTTTCCTATTTTGCATTTGAAAGCTTTGACAAGAGACAGGTTATTATTCAAAATAGTGATCCCAGAGCAACACTACAAAACAATTTAAGAGAGAAATCTCACCAACAACCAGCCTGGGTGTCATCTATTATCTTTTTATGATACCTTCATCCTTTACAGGCCATCAAGTGAGAAAATTATAATTTCATCCATTTCACCGATTCTTCTTCTGTGCTAAAGGTGAAAAGTTCCTTGAGTAATGATGTGTAAGATTTCAATTTGCTTTAGAGATGAAAGGGAGATAAGAGGAAACCACGGAGCCGAGGACGGTGTTTAGAAATTACATCATTATTGCAATTTCAAACCTGAACTAAAGGTAATATCATCTGTCTGTGTGTGTGAAGGATGAGCTCTCTATGGATCTGCTGCTCTTTCCTTATCAATCACACACACACACACAGATTATACACACCAGTAAGAGCACCGAGTCTCCTGTGACTCATCCTAACAATGAAGGCCCCCCAAGGATGTTTTTGACTGCGAACTGCAAAGTGTATAAATCCTCAGATCACAGCAAACATCATCTCTGAGATGAAGAAGCTGTGATCTGAAAGGCTATCCAAACATTTGCATTGTCTGAAAGGCATACGTTACAAAAGACGATTTCACAAATAAAAGATAAAAACAGGACGAGAATGGAAGAATGAGAAGTGGCACCAGCAAGTTGTGTCTACAAATATAAACACACACAACAGATATGACACAGCCACGATTGTGCCTCTGTAGCACCAATAAACCCTCATCCTCCCTTACGTCTCTGTGGCTTTATATTCCTCCCCGCCACTGTGCTACAGCATCTACATGAGTAAACACTTCAGACGAGCTGCGTGCTCCTCTCTCATCCTCTCCCTCTCTCTCCAGCGGGTCCTCTCATCCTCAGAGTCCTTTGTCTTCCAACACGTCGGCCCTCCCACACTCTCCTCTCCATCACCACCACAACCTCCTCTCCATTCTGCTCCCTTTTTCTCCTCTCTATCGCTGTTTTCATCCATCAGTCCTCCCCACAGTGCTGCAGCCACTTCCATTGCAGGCTTCAAGCTTACATTAGGGCTTGAATATTTTTTGGGTTCAGTAGATTTTTATTATGATTCAAAAATATTCTTTAAAGGAACAGTGTGTAGCATTTAGGGGGATCTATTGGCAGAAATGGAATATAATATTAATGTTTTCTTTAGTGTATAATCACCTGAAAATAAGAATCGTTGTGTTTTTGTTACCTTAGAATGAGCCCTTTATATCTACAAAGGAAGTGGGTCCTCTTCCCGGAGCTGACCACCATGATTTAACACCCAACCTTTGTGTATAATAATATTAGGGCTGTCAAAATTAACGTGATAATAACGAGTCAATGCAAATTTGTTTTAACGCCATTCATTTCTTTAAAGCACTGACGCAACCTGCGATTTTTAGGTTGTAGCAGGCTCAGTTTTAAAGCTAGAGTGAAGATACTGGTATCATGTGGAACTAGAAAACCTAAATAATCCATTGGTACCAACCATGTCGTTAAATAACGCTCAGAATTTACGCTAAATTTTGGCGAGGAAAAACTGTCATGGCCATTTTCAAAGGGGTCCCTTGACCTCTGACCTCAAGATATGTGAATGAAAATGGGTTCTGTGGGTACCCACGAGTCTCCCCTTTACAGACATGCCCACTTTATGATAATCACATGCAGTTTGGAGCAAGTCATAGTCAAGTCAGCACACTGACACACTGACAGCTGTTGTTGCCTGTTGGGCTGCAGTTTGCCATGTTATGATTTGAGCATATCTTTTATGTTAAATGCAGTACCTGTGAAGGTTTCTGTACGATATGTGTAATTGTTTTGTGTTGTTAATTAACTTCCAATAATAAATATATATATATACATTTGCATAGAGCAAGCATATCTGCCCACTCATATGTTGATAAGAATACTAAATATTTGAAAAATCTCCCTTTAAGGTACATTTTGAACAGATAAAAAATGTGCGATTAATTTGCGATTAATCACGATTAAATACTCTAATCGATTGACATCCCTTAATAATATATATTTATATTTTAGGCCCTAACCCAACTAAAAGCTGTTTGTTTAACTGAAATCATCCAAAGCAGTAATTGTGGATGTGGCAAAGTTTCCTCCGTCCCCACTGCACACCTGAATGTCAGAATCAGCTTTTGTGCAGGCATCTCTTGTCTAATTCAGTTCTGCAACAGCAAAAACACCACAAACAGGTGGGACTCGAGATGCGACAAGTGTGGAGCAAGATGCAGGCAAGCAGGGGAGCCAGAATCATCTTGAAATTTGATTGCAACATTAATTCAGCAGTCACCAAATGTAACAGAATATAAAATCACTTTTAAACAAGTAACTTTACAAAGATATTAATATTTAGAAATAGTGGCTACAGAATCAAACACGTATGACAAGATTTCTTATTACTGTGTTTGTTGTTATCAGCTGTAGCAGTAGTATTGAAATGTTATAGAAAGGTATATGAGGTTGGTGGGTGTTTGATGTATATGGACAGAGAGATAGAGAACTGGAGGGATGAGATGCATAAGAGGCAGTTGCTGAGTGGATCTGCCACTCGGCGTCTCTTCAACCAGCCGCCTACTCACCCGCCCACGGCTGCATTGTTCACTCAGCAGCTCTGTCCCTCTTTGAAACATTTCACTCTAAAAACGGGTGCGTCATTTTACATATCCACACATATAATTTTGTACAGTTTTGTAGTATACATGTGGATTGCATTCTAGTGGAAACATAAATAAAATAGTGCCTTCTGATTTAAATCTGAATTTAAACAAATGATAAAAGCAAGTACAGCTACTCTAGGAGTCTGCAGTTTGACGAAAAAACTTTGACACCAAATACTTTCGGACAGCAAAAAAAATGAAAATAATGCCTTTTAATTGTGCATGAGATCCCGCCCCTGTCGGCCATTGTATCATCAATTCATCATCTATTGATCCTTCCAGTAGATGACTCCGTCTCTCTCATTGTTCTCTCTCCGTCATGCCCTCCCCCCCGTCCGTCCATTTCTACCATTAGTCAGACAATCTGTCATTTTAAGTCAATCCTAACCTTCATCCTCCATCCATCAATTCAGTTCCTTAACATCCTACCACCACCCATTCTGCAGGTGCTTTCCACTCCTCTCCTTCCTGTCCTTTCTGCCTTCCCCTCTTCTTGAGTGAAAAAAATACTGCATTTGATCTATGATCTAACCAAATACCTAAATCTAATCTTAAATGACAAAACTGGCTCAAATGGAGTATTTGAAAACAGATGTGTCACCATGTACAGACACAACAACACAGACACCTGTACAATTGTAATTGATGAATCATTTCACTTTTCAAGCAAAAAGCCAAAGGATTTTATGCTTTTCTTTGAGAAGGATTAGGAAAAAAATCATATTACTATACAATACTAATAAAAATGTCTTTGGGAGTCAGATAAAACAAGGAATTTGAATTATAAAAGGCATTTAAAAAAAAAATCTGACTTTTAATGGACAAAATAATTTATCATGAACATAATTGGCAGGTTAATCAATAATGGAAATATGAATTAATTGAGGCCCTAATGTGAGTCAACGTAATCTTCAGCTCTCGTACACATTAGTGAAACCATACACCTGTGACAATGTCTCACTCTCTCACTCACATGCACACCAGTGAAACCAGAAGGTTCTGTTTTCTCAGAAACTACATACACTACAAAAGGGAATAGATTCAAGATACAAAAAAAGAGTATTTGTTATGACAAATTGTCATATTTAAATCAATACATTTAAAGAATCTAAACAAATGCAATAGAAAGAATGTTTCAATTACATCTTAGCTCATTTGGTCTCTCACTCTCCCGTCTATTTCTTTCTCTCTAACACAAAAAAACAAGACCACACTGAGAAATCTGCATATTCAAAACTGGATCATGACAATACCTCAGGGAGGCACGACTTCCTCTGTTGATGCACTCTGAAGACTTAAGACCAGATGTGGGTTTCTCTGTGTGTTTCTGTGGTCAGCTGGTTATCATGAGCTTTTCTAATCTTTTGTGTGCTCCTTATACAAAGAAAGCAAGGTTGACAGCCCTGATAACACTGTGAGCGGAAGTATCAGACACAAGTTACATTATGTGTATGTGTACATGTGTGAATCTTTGTGTGCTGTACAGTCCAACCAAAAGGTGTTAGACCATGTGTGTGTTTTTCATGTGCGTTGGTGTGAAACACAGATAAAAAAACACCTCTTATGCAAACTCTGGTTGCTGAAGAGAGAAACTTGAGGGTTTATACACAGTAAGTGATTATGACTTAATGAGACATCTGCATATTTTTCCATATTTCAGAGATGCCTGCATTTTTCTCAAAACATTATTTCTGATTGTCAACGGGGGAGCTTTAAAAACTGTATTTGCCACAGCTGGGGTTCAAGTTATTTACATTTCTACAGCAGTAACTTTGCTGCTGTTTGTTGTATGAAGATAAAAAAGATGCCACAATTATTCTTCAGAATTGTATACAGTCATTGCTGACCACAAAGCAAAGCCCAAACTTTGACAGTGTAATATAAAGCCCTGTTCAGACCTGGCATTAACATGCGTCCTGAGTGATTGGATCACAAGTGGACAGTTTTAAGTACGTCTGTTCACACTTGCGTCTTGAGTGACCACTTGTGATCCGATCTCACTTCCCCGCTCTATATGCACATAAACACGTAGTAAACACATGGCCAATACAGCAGACGTTGTGACGTAATATTACAGGATTGTCAGTAGTAATATCCTACATATTAGTGAATCTGGTACATTGTATTAACATCAAAATAAAAGGTTATTGTACCGGCGGTCCCCGGGGACCTCTGCGCCTCCGACACCGCTGCCTTTGCCAGGCAACAGTGGAGTACAGAGCTTCAGAGAGCCAGGGATGAGAGAGAGAGAGCAGGCAAGAAGGAGGGTGTCAGCTCCGTGCAAAGCACACATGTGACAGTATGATAGATATAGATGAGATATATTTTAATAAAATACAGTTGTACTGACAGGATACAGTAGAGCACAGAGGCCGTTTCCATGCTGCGAGGCAGACAAGCGCTCACATCTGCCTGACTATTCCCCTGAGGAGCGCAGAGACCCCGTGGATCCCAGCGGGACTTAAGTTGAGTAGGCGGTCCTTAAAGTGGCCCAGGACGCATTCGCGTACACACTGCTAAAAGAATGTGGCCACATGTGGCCCAGACCACCTCTGAATGTGGTCTGAAAGATCTGATCTCAAAGCGTCTTGAACGCGGTCAAACCTGTACTTAAAGCTGTCCACTTGTGATCCGATCACTGAGGAAGCATGTTAATACCAGGTCTGACCAGGGCCAAAGTTGAATAAAACTCGGCAAAATGGTTGGAGGCAATAATGGACTCCAAGAAAGCTATTTTTGAAACCAAAACCTGTAACTGTATGTGATCCCCTGCCAGTGGCATAAATATAGAGAGTGTAGCCAGGGCACTGGGGTCTGTTGCCAGAGAGGGCCCGTGCACTGGCCACCACAGCACAGCTGGTGGACGGCTTTTTTGTTGTTGTTTTAAACTGTCACCCACCAGTGAACCCCCCTGCTATACCCGATCTGTGAAAATATTTCTTTCGCCAAAGGGGGAATGACAGAAAAAAGTTTGAAGTCTTATCTTCTTATCTTAACTATCACACCACTGTATACACAAATATATCTGTATGTGTGTACATCTCTGCTATGTATGTCTGCGATCTACAGACAGGACAGTCTGACATTATAATATAGATAAATAAAAATATAGTTATTCTAGTTATGGACTTGTGGATGTGAAATACAGGAACAATGAGGCGGCTGCTGGTGTCACCATTGTGCTGTTTCACACTCGTCTCAGAAACAAATGTGATGGGCAACGTTATTGACAGTCGCCTTGTAATGAGGGAACAATAATAACGGGTGAGAATCGGCAAAGGAAGGAGAAGCATCACAATCATCATCGTCGTTTTCTTCCCCGCTCTTGGTGTCAAACCAAGGACGTTTTTTTTGACTAGTCGAAGCGTGTGTGCGTGGGGGTACTTGTCGCTTCATTAGCTACCCACAGTGCACTTGGCCTAATGAAATTCTGAAGAATTTCAAATTATGAACACACACACAAACACACAAAAGAAAAGCATGCGCAAAAACGTGAAACATGATATGACATATTCACATATTCACTCAGCCTGACAGCAAGAGCTAATAAGGACAGTGACATGGCGTGTGTTTATGTCTGTGTGTGTGTGTGTGTGTGTGTGTGTGTGTTGAGTGTGATCAAAGATAACAGGCGCATCACATTTGCGTGGCCTGTGCTGATTTACATTTAGTGATTCACAAGGAGACAGATGGACAGATGATGACAGAGACGGAGAGACAGAAAAGAGGGGAGGAAGAGGGAGACAGAGAGGGAGACAGAGAGGGAGAGCAGTGACAAGCTGCTGTCCAGGGAAGCAATTAGACGGACTCGGCTGCTGTCACTTAAAGACAGGAAGATGGAGAACAAAAAGTGAGATAGAAAAGAGTAGTATTGAGCCTCATAATGGTTCTGTTAGCTAGTGTTGTGTAGTCCTGTGAGAACAAACACACACAATTATTAATGTCCTAATGTTAATAATTATTCCAAATGTGCGGCCAAATGCTCAAAACTTTTCAGAAAGGGTAAAACCTTCCTTAGCTTTATCATTACAAAGCAAAATTATGGATGTCGTTTCAATGCTTTTATTGTTGCCTATGTAAAGCACTTTGAATTGTCTCTGTGTTTGAAATGTGCGATTTTAATAAAGCTACCCTACATAACCATGAAGCAACACGCTATGTGTTTATTATGTTTGATATTAGAATATAGCTTTACACTGTAATAAAAGTAAGTAAATTAACCATCAGTGAGATCACAACCCCGACATCATTTTTAAGGAAACTATAAATCAAATGTAAAGCTATTTTCTTATACTACTTATTTCATTTTCAGTAGATTTCCACATCAAAAACAGCAATTTGACAAATAGAGAGGTATTTATTGGCACTTTTAGGTAAAAAATTAAAACAAAAATACAGAAATAGTCACTTCCGCAGATGCACAAATTTTGTTGTTTTGCGGAGGCACGGCCCATGAAAGCCACAACGCTGATGGTACATGTCCACAGCTTCCGTCCTCTCCACACTTCCTATTCATTGTCTATGTTGGCAGTCGTGCAATGCATACTGGTAGCATGGCGGCGCGATTCGAGAGACGGGGCGTCACGTTGGCTGCTCTTCATTTGCATAAAGTTGAGGTCGAGGCTACTTTATCAGGGGCAAATCAGGGGAGTCCGGCGCGACTCACTGCCTATGGAAACTCCCGGCAAACTTTTAAACTAACTTGTGTATCTAAAATACAGACAGATTCAGCACCTACATGGCTTATTTCTCTCAAAAAAAAATTTCAGAAACACATTTTGGCGAACTATTTTCCTAATATAGGAGAAAAAAAGTTTACAAATGAGCTGCCATGTTGGTTTCAGTTTGAAAGCTTAGAGCAGCAGGCGGCAGCTTGGCTTGCGGTAGTTGGTGTTACTGGTGTTACACGTTGGTCGGGCATACACCGATTACATTATGTACCCACTGTCGTTTTGCTTTTTTTTACAGGAATAAAACCCATTTAGTTCATTTTTGCATATCAGCAGCGTGTTATCAATACAAAATCGGACGTCGGACGCTACAATCTGAAAGTGAAAGTGTCTGCTTGTACAGAGTCTCAGCTCCGAGTAGCAGGAGTCATATTTCACTCACACATGGGAGGAGAGAGAGTTGACACACAAGACAATGGCGGCGGATTTGGTGTCGAAGCGAAAAGCAAAAGCGCCTATTCGGCAATATTTCAGATTTAAACGACATAAGGGAAACATAATGTTAATGAGGTAATCGCCGTGAGGACGGAGTGGTCACAGCCGGTGTGCATGGCGGAGCAGCGCCAGGTGGAAACCTGCAGCCTCGTAGAGACAGCTGTACCGGAGAGACCAAGACACACAGCCATCGGACGTTAAAGATCAAAGTAAGCACGCTACACATATTGACTGTCATGTTTTCTTGTAAAATGTCCAGTGTAATCGGTAACACCGGTGTTGTCACAAGTTTATTAACCGGTGGGAAAATTTGTTCACTGTCACATCCCTAGCGGCAGCAGCCCAAGAGAGAAAGCGTTCGATGGTAGCCCATCAAGCGTCCACTAAAAAGTGGACTCACTAAAAAGTGATGACCATGATTCCTAAACCATGCAGCAGCAAATGTTTAGTCATGTCAGACGTACTTGCAAACCGTTTCTGTGCGCGATTACATTCTGCTGTAACACCTCTTCCTTTTGTGAAGCTTAGCCACAAACTGTTGACTCTATACATGTGCTTTGAGACACGCATAACCACCAATGTAGAGGGAAGTGCGGTCAGTCCAAAACTCTGCAATGAAAAGTGATTTTAAGGGACTCGTGAGCAGAATTGAGACTAGAAGAATAGAAAATACTTTTCCTTATATGTTTGGAATTTCTTCCAATTCAGACGCCGCATTCAATACCCAACCCCAGCAATGCTGCTTATAATGAGCTTAATGTTTTTTCCAAACATTTGTACAAACCCCAAGGCAGTGAACCATAGCCATT
Organism: Sebastes fasciatus; assembly: GCF_043250625.1. Lineage (NCBI taxonomy): Eukaryota > Metazoa > Chordata > Actinopteri > Perciformes > Sebastidae > Sebastes > Sebastes fasciatus. Next base: position 8,738,884 of record NC_133799.1, read on the forward strand.
TCTCTAACCGTCAACTTCTGCTTTCTAAACTAAATGCAGCCTTCCAGACATCACAAACAACTAACAGCAAAGCTAATCAACTCTCCATTCAGCAGTGTCATTACCAGAGAAAAACACAAACCAACAGCAACCCAAAGCCAAACACATTCATCTTTGTAGGGAGGGATGACAAAAAAAAAGCGAGAGAATAGTTTATTGATGTAAACACCAACAGAAAACAGAAGAAGGCAGTAAAAGAAAAAGAACAAAGAAGAGCTAAATGAGTGTTTTAATGGCAAAGTCACAATGAAAATGGTAGATGTGATGGATAGTGTTTCTTCTCTGTGACTGTCTGCTGCAGGACAACCCATACTCGTCCCTCGGCCTGTGCATTTCATCCACACCGTCACACACACACACACACACACACACACACACACACACACACACACACACACACACAAAGCGACAATGAGCTTTTTGCCAGCATGTGTTGTCTTCATTAGTGAACAGTGCAGCCACGAACACAAAGGCCTCCATTGAAAGGCAGGGATTCCCAGGATAAACCCCGCTATTGTATTCCCGGATCCCTGGTTCCGCAGCACTGCCGAATTAGTACACATAGGACCGGTGGCCTCATGTGGAAGCGGCTGGGTCACTGTGGCTAGCTGACTGGTTGGATGGATTGATGCCTGCAGATTCCTGACAGGCTGGCGGACAGCTTCATCTGCCTGTCTGTGGTACATATGTAAATGTGTGCATCTGGGTGCCTGTCGAGCTGCCTGTCGAGCTGCCTGTCGAGCTGCCTGTCTGCCGCTCTGGCTGAAGCTTCAATTCAGAGCTCAGTTAAATCTGAGCAGCAGAGACCTGAAACCAAAACAACCCTCAAACTTCTTCCATATTCACTATTTAAAAAGTTAAGTTTGCTCAAAAGCCAACTGTCTTTCTGACGTGCATTAAACTTCTTTTCTGCAGGTCTGTCTGTGATCTCAAAGAGTTGTGGATATAAATAATAATTAGTTGATTAAAACTGATGACACGGATCGCTGCCTAAGGCCACTGAAATGATTGGCAGTGGAAATGGATCATGTGAGATAGAATCTGATAATGAGAAATAAATAATTCAAACTCATTAAGCTTTGAATTTGCATATGGATTTTGTTTGGCCTGTTCTGATAAAAACTACTGTATTAATACCAAACAAGGACAGTGGGCAAACACACAGCATCATTTATTAAAGGCCTCAGGTGAGTTCAAACATTCGGGATGTGAAGCCCAAAATTTTAATCACACATCAATAGAGCTGGAGTCTGAATGCGCCAAAATGTGCAGCCAACACGTGATCTAATAATGAGATTTTATACAGCGTTGGCAATCCCACCCCATAGTAATGTGAGCATGGCGACAGATAATGATGGATGCTGCACTTTTTGAACGTGGGCCACGGGCCAGATAACAAGCTGCTGGTAAAGGGACTCCAATTTGCTAATGGTGAGGAAAGGACGTAAGGAAGGAAAGAAGCAAGTGGAGGAAGGATTGAGAGGCAGTAAGATGTGCGAGGGAGGTACAGATCAAAAGGACGGTGAGAGGATTAGACACTTTTTGAGGGGATATCTTGGCTAGAAAAAAGTGTTAGGTTTAAAAAAACACATCAGGAGCTCAGGAAGAACAGAGGTGCTGGTACTCTGCTTGTGTGTGGGATGTGTGCGTGTGTGTGTGTGTGTGTGTGTGTGTGTGTGTGTTCGGAGGGTGGGTGTTTACGGAAAAATCATCATTAGCCGAGGAGCTGAAGCAACAGCCCGAAGCAAAGCCGAGACCACAGAGTTACGTACACACACACACACACACACACACACACACACACACAGCGTGACACGCTTAAACACACATTAACACAGATATGTGCACTGCTGGACACACCGACAGACAGACACATAAACACTCCCATCAGTATGACCTAATAAGTCCAACGGTGGAGGCCGGCTCAGTGAACAGATATGGTCATGAGGTGCAGATGCATGCCAAAGCTGCTCCCAGTAGTACGTTTCAATTAGAGTAGAGGTCAGAGACGAGCCAGGCGATGTTCCACTAACTAGTTACCACACAAACAGTGAGGAAAAACACCCCAGAGGATTAGAAGACAGAAAGAGGATGACAGTTTATCGTAGCAATCGCTTTTGTTACACCCAGGAAATTCAATTAGAGCAAAAGCAGAGCAAAAGTGTGCACTATGAGTAAATTACCACAGGGTCAATTACTAATGCATCCACAGAAAGAATTATGTTTGGTGTAATTAACACCTTTATCCCAGGAGAAGCCCTCAAGGAAAACGACTCCAACACTGAAGTAACACAAACACCGATACAACAGGTGAGTCTTATTAAGCAGACTGTTGCATGTCTCAACAGAGTCAAATGAACTCCTGCCATTTACCCCTGGGAAATTTAATTATTTCACTTTGACATACAGAATCTGGGCAGAACTGTGCGGGGCCCCAAGGAAGGAGGGGGGCCTGGCTTTCCAAGGAAACCCGGGGTTTCCTACAGGTCTGGTCCTCCGGTGCGTCTTCCTTGGACCACAGGGAAGCCAACATCACCACAGAACATGGCTATCCGACTGACTCCATTCCGCAAAGAAGATAGACGCACGTCGACTAGGAGGGCTGTTATCCTCCCATCACCCATAGACAAGTCGCACCTCAAAGAAGTGGTAACAGCCCAAGGCCCTCCTTTACCAATTCCAGTAAACCTATCCAAAGGGTTGGCTGCATTACAAGGCCAGGTGGAGGCAGCACAGCTCGTAGGCTTGGGGCTCCCAGGGCAACCTCATATCCATTGAGACCGACTGGGGCAAGCGTTTTTGCGGGTTACCATGCTTGCCTTCCAGTTCCTGTCCCAGCTCAGGAACAGCATACCAGCCATCTGTTTGTCTTGGGGAAAGAGGGTTTTCCTAGCATCCCCAGTTCAAGCTCTCTTCCTCTGGGTTTCATCCCCATTAGGTTCGGGGCTACCATCCGATCTCCTCTTCCGCAACAAAATAATCTTCAACATTGGCGCTCCATCGGTACCTGAGAAAATGACCCTACTTCTCACTTGATTTATTACCTCAGTAAACATTGTAAACATGAGTTTATGGTCTCAATCACTAGTTTCAAGTCTTCTTCAATACAGCATGATGTTCATTTAATAAATTATGGTCCCATTTAGAGTCATATAGACCATAAAGAAGGGTATGCTTTAAGGCGTGGCAACCTTGTGATTGACTGGTCGCTACCATGGCGTTGTCCGGTCTACGAGTTTCCGTGTTTTCGTTTTACAACTTTCACTCTTTCACAGTGTGTTTTCAGCTCATGAAAGTTAATTATAACCTTTTGGTCAGTAAGAAATGTCTCATTTAGCGTTCAGTTGTACTTAGCTCCACCCTCTTGTGTCAAATGCTTAATTCAAGCCTTCAAAACAGTAGTCCACAAACCAATGTGTGACGTCACGCTGACTACATTCACTACTTACAGTATATATAGTCTATGCTCTCAACATGGTGACAACTGGAATGGTGACTTGCAGCTAACAGTGCTAACAGCGCTAACAGTGAAAAGGGCAACAATGGTGACAGAGCTAACAGTGTTTACCTGAGGGAGAACCGTATGGGTGCTAGAATGTAGCACCTTTAACTAGTGTCTGTTACAGGTCAGTCTATGTGAAGTATTCCCTGTATCTGATATGTCTAATAGTCAAAAACACTACAGTGAAAATTAAACAAGAGTTCAATCCTCTCCGTCTTATTACGGATTTGTTGCTAAAAGGAATCCCCAACTACACACAAACACACACACACACACACACACACACTTTACCTTTCAAAACAAACACACAGACACTCCCACTCCCCAGTGACTATCATAGCATTCAGAATATTTTTGAGTCTTGTGCATGCTTGACTGTGTTTTTGTGTCTGCATATGTGATACACTTAGCTCAGGGAATGTGTGCATTTCACACCAATTATAAAAACCTCTCTGCACACAATAAAACCACGTAGCCGTTTTCCGTTCCCTGAGGGAGTTGTGCCATTTTTGATCCATACCTACTCGACAGCGGAGCCTGACACATATGGGCTTCTGACATACCTGCCATCTCATATTAGCTCAGTGCTTTAGTTCATATTTTTTTTGCATGTAGTGTTGTGACCAAAATGAGCTCCTGTTGATGAATAATATATTGAAGATTTCTCTGTAATCTAGACTATGATTGTAAAATTCAATCATCTATAAATTAAGAAAAACAATATTGGGCCACATATTCTCTAATAAAGCATTAATCCCATAAACTCCGAAGATTAATTTATCTGATGACACTAAAACCTTGGTGTGAGAAACAAAAGTTCACAGAGGGAACTCTCACTCCCTTTGTAGGATTAATATTTAATTGTGCATTTATTACAGAGCCCAGGGGCTCGTAACAACAACAGAAAGATATATAAAACCAATATAAAACCAATTTCACATTTAAAGCCAGTTTGACTGATAACAGCTGTGTTCTGTCTCACAATGACAAAACACGACTTCTTTTGAGTACTGCGATATAAAATGTGCAACAAAACTCAATATTCTCCCTATTAACAAAACACTACGTTAAACAAATTTTGTGTAAATTAAGTGTGCCCAGTTTGAATTTGATGAAAGATTATCAGCCATGCAGAATGATTTGCAGGCAAATAATTCCACCTCATAAAAAATTTAACATTTTTATAATTCAACCTTGCGGGGAAATGTGACTGAACCCGCTGACCTGTTGATGCCCGCCCTTGTTTAAGCTGAACAAATTACATTAAAGCCTGCTACGTCCTGTGAAATAGATGAGGAGATTACCTAGACGGGCTAAGGCTAATTCCTGGCTAATTCTTTGCTGAGTAAAATATGAGCTGAGATTGATTATGTTCCCTCTGCTCGTCCTTGTCTCTGGCTCTCACCTCCTGCTGATACAGTGAGCCTACATGAGTCGTACTGGGCCAACACATTTTTTAGGTTGAACCCTGCCCAAAGCCAATGTTTTAAGTCAATAACTCTCTCTCACCACCTGCTGATATTGAAGATATTGTATTGCATTTTCCTAGTTTTTGTAAGTCTTTTTTTTCTAATTAGCAGCAGCATTAGCTTTTGTGACAGCTGGTCAGTACCATATGAATGCCTTGTCCTTTTTACTAGGGCTGTCAAAGTTAACGCGTTAACAACACGTTAACGCAAATTTGTTTTAACTCCACGTATTTCTGTAACAAGTTCATGCAACTTGTGATATTTGGTTATAGTGGGCTCAGTTTTGAAGCTAGAGAGAAAATACTGGATCCAATGAGACTAGAAAACCTAAGATTTCTATTGGTATCAACCATGTCATATTAGCTTGTCGTGAAGGAGGCTAAATAACACTCAAACTTACGCTAAATTTTGGCGAGGAAAAACTGGCATGGCCATTTTCAAAGGTGTCCATTGACCTCTGACCTCAAGATATGTGAATGAAAATGGGTTCTATAGGTACCCACGAGTCTCCCCTTTACAGACATGCCCACTTTATGATAATCACATGCAGTTTGGGGCAACTCATAATCAAGTCAGCACACTGATACACTGACAGCTGTTGTTGCCTGTTGGGCTGCAGTTTGCCATGTTATGATTTGAGCATATTTTTTATAGACAATATGGACAATATGTCATTGTTTTCTGTAGTTAATTGATTTCCAATAATAAATAAATACATGTTTGCATAAAGCAAGCATATTTGATCCCATGTTGATAAGAGTATTAAATGCTTAAAGTACATTTAAAGTTCATTTCGAACGGATAAAAATGTGCTATTAATTGCGATTTACTATGGACAATCATGTGATTAATCAAGATTAGATATTTGAATCGACTGACAGCCCTACTTTTAACCAATAAATTAATAAGCACATTTTGTTAGAGGATAAGCAAGATGTTACATCTGTAGTGTAAGCGCTATTTACAAGAAAAACAACAACAGAAACACTAGAATAAGGAGAAAGAAAACCAATAAAACAATTAACAGTTTGTTAGCTTTCAAAAACTATGACTCATGGGATATGTTGTTGTTACATTCAACAATTATGATTCATGTTATTGTTAGATTCTAACAGAATAATCATTTCATCCTGTTTCTGTTGATATGAAGAGGTATCAAGTAGTAGATAGTCTCATAATGGCTCAGTGGTCTTTCTTGTTCAAGTGTTGTTCAGCTACTCTTTATCGACAACTGATGCTACACAAAAGCAATTCAGACTTCTGTTTTCTAAACCTCTGGTGTCAGGTCGCAGCAGCAACAACCAAAACAGCAGCCATCCCCTGACAGTAAAAAAAGGGGTGCCACCAACAGAAACTGAATATTATGAAAAAGATACCAGGGTACTGCACACACTGCTCAAATAAACATCAGCGAAGCAGAGAGGGAGAGATATGAGAAGAAGCCTTTGAGACCTGAAAGTAACAAAAATATTGAAGCGAAGGAACGCTCTGATATTCACAGTTTCAGAAATTAACAGACATGACAAAGAACATTTTCAACTAGGGGTGGGGAGAAGAAATTCGATACAGCATATTTTGCGTGGCAATATTGTATCGATACACGGAAGTATCAATATTTTATTATATAACTATTAACCTCTTAATCCAACAGCCACTATTCTGTCTTTCAGAGGTTGTAGCGGGAATACGCTGAATAACGCTCCAAAATGACGCTAAATTTTGGCGAGGAAAAACTTGCATGGCCATTTTCAAAGGGGTCCCTTGACCTCTGACTTCAAGATATGTGAATGAAAACTCTGAGATGAACAGAGGGAAAACTGAATCTTATTAGATAAAACAAATGTAAAGGTAATAAATTGCAAAATGTTTAAAATCGCAATAACATCGTAACGTGACGTAAGTATCGTGATATCGTATCATGAGGCCTCTGGTGATTCCCACCCCTAGTTTCTATGATATGATCTCACAACTTTCCGTTTTACATTTGCCATTATTACATGTTTCTGTTCACAATATTTAAATTTACTTTCCTCACTCAATAGAAATAGTCAAAACAATATGCCTGAGTCTGTATGAGACTGTCGATCACCATATACTGTACAACGTTGGCATCTTTTCCCTTTGGAAAATAATGGAAAATGGAAAACACAACTGTGTGTTCCCAGCAGTGCTGACGGTCTGGACGTCAAGAGCGTCAAATTCAGAACTTTTCAACACATTTCAGCTCATTCACTTAAAACCATTTCACAGAGTGCTTCACTTCAAATCTCTCTCAGCTGTTGCATGATTGCACAGACGGAAAGTCAAGACAGGCTTTTTGAAAGCTGTGAGACAGAAAAGGTGAAAGAGACAAAAGAAGGAGAGAGGAAGGAGAGAGTGAGTCAGGCTGTAAACACTCTCGCACGCGCGCGCGCACGCACGCACGCACGCACGCACGCACACACACACACACACACACACACACACACACACACACACACACACACACACACACACACACACACACACACACACACACACACACACACACACACACACACACACACACACACACACACACACACACACACACACACACACACACACACGACCAACACTGCTGCTTTACACAGCTTTACATTTGTTATGACATATATTAAACAAACACACACACACACACACGCACACAGGCATACATCAGCACAAACTAACACACACACACACACACAGGCATATATCAGCACAAACACACACACATACACACAGTGATAAAGCACAGCAGTTGAGGTTGAGTAGAGGTCTGTGTGTGTTCGGGGTTTGAAGTGAAGAGGCGACAAGCCACGGGGTTACCGGATCAAGAAAATATTCAACCCTTCAGCGCACACACAGACACACAGACACACACAAAGTGAAAAGCTACAGAGGCTTGAAATCAATCTTTCACACCTCTAACTGAGGCAGTCGGGAATCTCCCACCACACGCACGCACTTATACCAGCTGAGGGAACAGTGTGCAGCCTGCCTGCTGACGCAGCATCCCACCTTAAACAATCCCATTTGTACTCATTTGATTAGGGTCAAAGCATTAATGAACAGTGTCACTAAGTCTAACTGTTGGGGCTTGTTCACATCGACTACACAGAAAACACTAACACTAACATGCCAACAGCACAGCTCCAGCAGAAAACAAAATGGTTTCATGATTAACACTGGTTTAGCTTAATGCCCAAGGTCATAAAATGTTTTCTGCAAGTAGGGGCTACAGTAAAAATAAGTTAACATTTTTTTCTATTTGAAAATGCTCCCAAAGTGGACACATTTGAAAATGGTGTTCTTGTGTTGTACAGTAGGAGAAAATATTTTTAAAAATGAAAATGTACAGCCGGGGTGGCCAACAAGTCATGTCATGGAGAGTTAATAGCGTGCATGTTTTCATTCCAACCGATCACCTCAGCAGGCGAGTTCACTGATAAGTTCTTCCCCTCTACTCAAAGCAGTCTTTGGTTGCAGTAAAACGCTGCAGATTGTTGGCTCTCTATGGCACATAGTTGGCCACCTTTGTGGGGTGGCTGTGACTGAGGAGGTAGAGCGGGTAGGGATGCACCGATACTGATACTTGATCGGATATCGGGCCGATACTGACTCAAATAGCTGGATCGGGTATCGGTGACAATGGATAAATTTTTTTGCTGTATTAAAAAGGTTTACACTTGAATTGTAATTCCCAAAATTAAATAAAAATTCTATTAATATTAAAGATTCTTTACCGAGTTGCTGGTGTACGATTTATTATTTTAAATTTAATTTGTATAAATAAAATAAAAATGTAAAAAAAATCTTTCTGTCACCTCCCACTCTCTCTGTACCTCATTTATCAATATGACTGATACGTCATATTTCAAAAAGCTGTTTCCCTGGAGGTTTAACCTGCAAAGACCTTCTATCCATCTATTCAACCCCGCTCCTTACCAGAGGACTGAGGTAATGCACAACTTTGAAAGCGGAAGAAAAAAAAGATTTCTACTGAATTTCTATTATTTTTCTGGCGCTTTAGCTTGGACAGAAAGCTTTTGGAATATGATCTGAAGACGCTCTCTGTATTGCTGTCTCTCTGTGTTATTCAGTCTCTCCCTGTTGCCCCTCTCCCCCTCTGAGAGACAGATAAAGAGCTATAAGTGAGAAAGGAAAAAGAGGAAAGGAACGCGGTGTCATCACTATGGGTTTGTTAGGAAGAATTGTACATTTCCTTCAACAACTTCTGATGTTCTTGACGCTGGATTCTCATCCCACTCCACCCACCTCAACACATCAAAGCCCAACATCACCACAGCGGGCTAATTAGTACCGTGGCTGCCGGTCCGATGAGGGCCCGTGTGTTCATCACGCTCTCATTTGCTCCTAAACCCCATTAACCTTTTGGACATACTGCTGCTTTGATATCTCAGCTGTTTACAGCTCCCCTCTGCTTTCCAGAAGCGTTATGTTTCAGGAGCTTGGCTGACAGCAACGACTAAATATAGGCACTATGGAAGAGATTTCCCTGGAAAGGGACTCACTCTAGGGGCAGGGGGTCCGCTCTCTCTCATCTCTCTGTGTGTGTGTGTGTGAGTGTGAGTGTGTGTGTGTGTGTGTGAGTGTCTCCTAGTATATCAAGACTTATAAGGACCAAATGTACCCAGAAGGTGAGGAAGATGTGGAAAACCCTTCAAAATGAGTGGCTCACTTTATACGCAGCTAATTCACAGTTTTTGGTTAAGGATTAAATATAATCAACTAATATATAGCTAAGAGTTCATTTAGTTCATTTAGTTCAATTTACTATGTGTGAGTCTGTGATTGAGTATGTGCAAAGTGTATTTGAGTATGTTTTTATGTTTTATCATTTTAATTTTCTTGCTCCCTGTGTGCTCTTACTGCACGTCCGTATGGGCCTATCCATCTCTCGTCTCTGAGTGCTGAGCACTCAGACTGCGGACTGGCGTGGTGCGAGTCATCCAAACAGATCAAGTCATATGGGCAGAAAACACGCTACAGGAGCTAAATCCACTATTATGAATAAAAGGACGTCTGTCATCTTATCAATCGTGACGTTCTTTCGCCAGAAATGAGTGTCTTTGTCTCTTTTTCACACACACACTCCCTCTCTGTCTCTCTCTCTTCGGTGCGTGCTGTCCAGAGGACATACGTAATTACAACTATGACTACAAACCAATGACAATAATTGTTTTGGGATAGCTTGGGACAGCCCAGGTGTCCACCTTCAGTTGCACTCGCAAAATCACTCGGCGCATCGTTAATTAGCGCCACCGCAAACCCAGTGTGGACGAGGAGGAGGGGGAATTAAATTAAGCTTAGATGCAAATAATTTGCAAATCGTTCCAGCCCGACACCCATCATTTGTGCAAAGACTGTAAAAACAGATTTATTTGAATTCCATCCATTTAAACTTAAGAACCAAGCTGCCAATCAAATGCTTTCTTTATTTTACAACCACTTAAACTGAACCCATCACTTACTCCTCATGCAAGTCACGCTAACGTTCAAACCACCCGTCGCTTTTGCAATCGCTTCTACTAACCAGCTAACCTGTTTTTAAGTAGGTATCACTGCAGTGCCCATCCAGCCTGAGGAATAGATTAACCATTTAAAATTTGCCACAACAGACTTTAAAATCAGTATAGTGTACAACACCCTCTATCCTTAGACCCTCTATGCAGATAAGTAACCCCCTCCCCACAAAAACCTTTTAAAAGGAGAAAAATGACTAAAAAAACCTATGGAAATGGTGTAAACTGCAATACTCTTCTTTCTTGTGTCAATATTATACACTCAGTTACCAGTTTATAAGGTCCACCTAGCTAAAACTAATGCAGTCTAATACAACAGCTCTAGCAAGAAATCCTCCCCTTCATGAAGGTAATAATGTTCAGTTTTTGTTCTGTTTTACAGAGGTGTTTATTCAACTTTATGAACATTTTGGAGGGTGTAGTTTTTGGTGTATCAGACTGTATCAGTTTTACAACTCAGTTTTACCAATAAACATTAAATTCTAGGTTGAATTTAATTTATTTCAGTCAATTCAGAGACAAATGTTGAGTAACTGACAGTCCAAAGTCCTTCTGTTGTCCTAAACATACATACATGTACGTCATATAATCACCATCTCTGCTATATTATTATAAGTATATTTATATTTAGTACTGACTGAGTTATGACACATATCTCGGTCCCCAGAGTCACAGGCCGAAGTGTCACCAGCGTGACCCCTCCACTATGTCTACAGTATGTAAAACAAGTGTTTCAGTCACGCATCCACTGATCTACTTTCCATATAACTATAAATACTAATTAGTGATGACAGATACAGAATGACATAGCTGTAGGTTTAGGGTTACTGCTCAAATGATCCTGTAACTCCTACAGGATCATTTGAGCTGGATTTGTGTGTGTGTACATGCTCTTGTACATCTATCTTTGTGAGGACCAGTTGGAGTTAACTTTAGTATACAGTTAGTTGTGATGGTTAAAGGTTATGGTTAGGAAAAGCATTATGTCAATGAGGGTCCTCACAATTATATGGGTACAAGCATGTGTGTGTGTGTGTGTGTGTGTGTGTGTGTGTTGTTAGGTGTGAGTTTTACCTGTGCCTTTGTTGCGGTCCACAAAGCAGTACTTCAGTTCATATTCTTTCAGAATCTCATGGACTTCCTGTAAAGAGACAGAAAGAGAGAAACACACAGGACATGAGCCACGAGATCACCAAGATGCCAAAATGACCAAATGTTCAAATGCTTGATCAAGACAAAATTACAATTTGATCAAAAATATTTTTAAATATGAAGACGACTGAGTAGAAGCGCTGCTGGGTTTTTGTGGTAATCATATAGACTCAGATGCTCTTTGGATCCTTCAGGTGTACTGTGCTTGTTCAATCTTGTGAAGGGCTCATTGCATGGGTGAATATGATCTCAAAAAAGTATAAAATGCAAGTCTCCTTCAAAAATAATCCAAGGGTTTGAACAAGTTTATTTTACATGGCAATAATTGTTTAAAATGACCAAAGCGTTGCGAATAAATAAGAAATAAAACAATTTAATTTCTATCTCCAACACTTTTTGGTATTTGTATGTAATTATTCTGATTGTTATCAAAGTTATCAGTTAATTTGCAATGAATCTAGTAGGGTTTCCCCCTCTTAATCAACTAATCAGTCGTTTTGGTCTAAATCGACTACGGTATTTTTAGTCGAATAGTAATTTTTTATGCTTTTTTCATGCTTAATGACTTATTTCCAAGAAACTTATGAGCACATCTCTGGTAAACACAAGATATAAAGTGGTGCTTTTGTGTGATTGTTTTATGGAGAAACTTAGTTTTACAGATCTGTGGATTAAATCCACTAATCAATTAGTCGACAAAATCATATGAGTGTTAGTTGACAAAGTATTTCTATGGTCGAGGACAGCCCTCGAATCAAGTTATCAGTTAACAATTTTAGCAACTGACTAAACGCATCACTTGAATGAAAATGTGCGATTAAATATGGTCAGCAAATACAACTCGGTAGTTACTGTCAGGATGCAGTCGTCATGACAGTATTATTCTAACAACAAGACAATTATTATTAACTAACCAACTGCTTTCAATAATTATCAGAGCATTCAAATATTCACTATGACAACTTGAGTTTAGGTAAATCTCATAAAAATTGATTTTTGCTCATCACAATGATAAAAAAGGTATTTTTCGACACTTGAGAAAACTCTTTTCCTTCACGGTAAACTCTTGGATCCGACACTTATACAAGTGCAGTTATTTGTCTCTAACGGGTAATTATGTTTTTGTTCTTAAATGTATTTTTAAGATGAAAAGCTTTCTGTCTCCTGTCAGGCTCATAATTACTGCAGCCCACAACACTTCACTTCAATCCACATGAGGGACACACACACACACACACACACACACACACACACACACACACACACACACACACACACACACGCAGCTGCATATGAAAGTAATACATTTGGAAAATATCTTTTAAAGTGGAGTGTCGTCCACTCTCCTGAAGAAAGCTCAGCAAGACATCCCCACATCCTGTCTGAGTGGGTTATGAACTCCACTGCTAACTGTTAGCCTCTGTACCTTCCTGATGGGTTTCACTGTTACGTAGCCAGAGAGAGTCTCTACAGCACACAAGTAACTGACAGAACAAACTGTTCACAGCTTGGCAGCAGGTGTTTTTTTTCAGATATGCTCCTGTGATATGAGCAACCTTGTGGATCCAGTCACAGTCAAAACCTGTCCAACACTTCCAGATCCAACAGGAGCACAGTGTAGGCGCGAGGACTGAGCAGTGAGCAACTAAACTAAACAAAAAAAAAAATAAGATCAAAATCCACAGCGCTAAAACAACCTGCGCGCCATGATCTAAACTCTGTGGCACTGGAAAGGTCACTTCAGACTAAAGCAATTATTGTTAAGTGCCACCAGAGACAAGATGTAATGGCCAGTCTGCAGCAGGATGATGCACATCAGGCAGGACTTTCAAACTGTTTTATCCTCCGGTGCAGACACACTGAATTCACCGGGATCATGTCTTTTACACTTCTTTCCATCCTTTATCTCACTATGTTACCATCCAAATCTAATAAAACTTGGGCTGCCAATCGATTAAAATATTTAATCTTGATTAATCGCAAGATTGTCCATAGTTAGTCACAATTAATCCCAAATTAATCACTAATTTTTTATCTGTTCAAAATGTGTCTTAAAGGGAGATTTGTCAAGTATTTAATACTCTTATCAACATGGGAGTGGGCAAATATGCTGCTTTATGCAAAAGTATGTATATATTTATTATTGGAAATCAATTAACAACACAAAACAATGACAAATATTGTCCAGAAACCCTCACAGGTACTGCATTTAGTATAAAACATTTGCTCAAATCATAACATGGTGTGCCAGTGTGCTGCCTAACTATGACTTTTCATTTTCATTCACATATCTTAAGGTCAGAGGTCAAGGGACCCCTTTGAAAGTGGCCATGCCATTTTTTGCAGTTGAGAGACAAAGTCCAAAATTTAGCGCAAGTTTAGAGCGTTATTTAGCCTCCAAGTATAAAATGGTTGGTATCAATGATTCAATATCAATGAATGAATCAACGTTTCTTTAAGATTTGTAGTTTCATATGATGCCAGTAACTTCACTCTAGGTGTAAAACTGAGCCCGTTACAACCTCCAATAGATCGAATTGCGTTAATGCTTTTAAGAAATTAGTGGCGTTAAAAAGGAATTTGCGGTAACGGTAATTTATTGATACAATGTTCATGTCCCTATTGGAAAATTATTAGTGGTGTTTGAAATATTTTTTTTAATTTGTGAATAAATATAATTAACCCTCTGAAACCCACAATAGACCCGTTTTTGTCAGTCTTTTTCAGGGGGGTACAGAGGGTCTTTAGGGGGAGATAGCAGGTAAGCAGTAGATGGCACAGAAGAAGAAGTGGTGTACATCATCTGAAAGCCTGAAAATGAATTTGAGATGCAGCTCAGCACTGTGTGTCAAGCTGTTCTAGTCATTAATCTGTAATTAACATTAATTAATTAATTAATTAAAATGAATTGTAAAAGTGTATAAGGGTTTAGAACATTATGATAGAAGTATATGATGGTCATTCCCATGCTGTATTAGGTCTCATAAGTTGTTGCAGCAATTTTTGGGTTGATACCATTTGTTACACAGATTTGGTGCTAAATGTAACCATTTTTTACCACTTGAGAATTGATTAAAATGATCAATTATCCCTCCAAAATATCCCATTAAGACACCAAGACCTTGAGGAACACCATATAAAAAGTAATGCTTTGATTTGGTATCAAAAACTTTTGACATTTGGAGATTTCTGCAAGAATTGCATCTTTAGCCGATTGGATGGTGAGCACTTCTGTTCTGGAAACTGCTCAGAAACCCCTTATTGTCAATATAGATAGGAGAGCTATCCATCCTCTGAATGCTCTAGGTCTGTAGTTTGTGGCTGTAAAGTTTCATGAGGCTGTGATTATCCTAGAGGTCATCACAGGTTATTTTATACAGTGAGGTGAAATTTCAAAAAATGGCTACTAGGCGGACTAACATCATCACACATGAATACAGTTGGGCTCATGGGATCCATTAAGAGTCTCAGCTTAACAGTGATACCCAATTTATGTAATTCCAAGACTGTTTAGGGACCCCAGTATGCAGAAATATTCAAATACACCATTTTAGAAGAGGCAAAAATAACTTATACTGTGGGGCATGTCTGTAAAGGGGAGACTCGTGGGTACCCATAGAAACCATTTTCAGTCACATATCTTGAGGTCAGAGGTCAAGGGACCCCTTTGAAATGGCCGTGCCAGTTTTTGGAGTTGGGGACAAAGTCTATGACCGGATTGTTTCACAAGTAGCCAGTTTACACTTGGTTAACAGTCTATTTTTGTAGTTAATAAAAAGCTAAATCATCGTCAGACATTAGCCGATGGGTTTTGAGGTTGCATTTCGGCCAGTGCATTCCGCCTCTTTTGCTCTCCACAGGGACTGTTTACATGCATGCAACCAAAGCCCGCTCAAACGTGACGGGTCAAATACTACAAACAGAAACCAGAACTATTCGGATACCAAATTCTTGTCCTGTTGCCAATGCTCCCTTTCTTCTTCTATATCTGCTTATCCCGCTGTTTCAGTGCTGACATGTTTCTATTCTCTTACTGCACTTTTTTCCTCAAGCTCTCTCTTTCTCCAGCCACATTGCATGTTTCTGCGGGATAAAACTGGGCTCTGGTATTGACTAAAATTCTGACATAAAAGGTAATAAACTAAAGGAAAACCTCATTTCCTACATGCTAGAAATAATGATGGAAGAAAACATGCAACAAAACTGGAATTTACATTAGAAATCAAGTGAAGTGGTGTGCAAAAAAGTAAAAATCAAAGAAACTGCTTCCAGCTTTTTTCCCCCACTAAATGATAGTTACTGCTGGCCTGCACAGGATACAAACACTGACATAGCAGAGTACTTTGTGACAGTCAGACAAGGTTGAATTATGCTACTCAGTGTTCATTCTCTCTCTGGTGGTGTTTTATCACTCGTCTCTGTGCTATTCAGTACTTAAATTGAGCTGAAAGTGTGTCTCTCGCAGCACTGGCACATTACAAAACACATAAGACTATTTTTAGGAGTCCAAACAGTCCACACAATTTACCAGTTGAGCACACCATGCTGCACGTTTTTATGATATTCCAGTTTGTTTCACCCTATTTCCTTTTTTCATTCCATGTTTTAATGTTTTTACTTTCATTATCCCTTCACGCTGCTCTACGATGTTCTAACTGTTTCATTGAGATTCCCACTACGCCATTTCAACAGCTTCCTAATTAACACTGCCATAATAGCTAAGCGACGCTCGCGAGTGTTTCAAAACAGCCACTGAGCTCAGTAAAGTGAGAGTGTGAGCAAACACTCCTACTCTAAAACTCAACCCAAAAACTGCAAATCATGAGACCGGATTTTATATTTTGAGACAAATAGAGCTACATTTCGTTGCCTCTTACCAGAGATGGGTAGTTGTCATAAACCTTGACAGACTTTTTTAACATCATTACACATTTAAAAAGACACCTGTCTTGCCCCATTGCAGGTCTTTATGACCGACAGTGATTAGATGGAGAACCTGGACAGTATGTAGGCAGGAGCAGCGGGACAAGCTGTTTCCTGTCCTACGGTATGCTCCTCTATGTCAAGCTGTGCTATAATATAACTAAGTATGTCATTCTGTTCCATGCTGGGCTATAGTGGTCTATCTGCATGTTTGAACGCTTTAAGAAGCAGACATTTCCAGCAAATCCAGCAAGTACCCCAGCACCAGCCTCAAGCCCAGGGCCAGTTTCTGCACACATATACACACACACTTGGTGTAAAGCAAACTGCCCTGAGAGGATGGACGTGATAAGGAATGTGATAGCAGCCTGGTCTCACACCTGGTAGAGCTCATAGGCATAGTGTATGTTCATGAAGGGACATGAAATCAGCTTTTTATCAGCTTCACAGGTAGGAAACCGTGAGCACTCAGCTCCATGATCGCTAAACACTGCTGCTGCCAACTTTTAAACTTCTACTCACTGACCGGTGTTTGCAATGCAAGCCAAAACTCACCACCCACCACTCCAGCCTTCACTTACTTTATGTTATTTAACTTTAATTGCATTTAATTTGAAGCTACTGCTGCTGCTAACTGCTGTCCATACATTTCATTTTAACTGATTCAAGCTATTGTATCTCTATGATACACAAGGCATATTTTTATCATCTAGTACAGTGGTTCCCAACCTATTTTCCTTGAAACCCCCCCTACTTGTATCTAACAAAAAACTAAATCAAAAATCCTCAAAATGAATAAGGTGATTCAGTGTATTAAATGAGTTTGATAAATTAGTCTTTTTTTTTATTGTAATGTAATCACCTTTCTTTAAATGAATATAACTCGTCTGCATAAACTGATGACGTCCTGATGGATTCGCCAGGCGAATGCAGATACATAATATGATCTTTTTTTGTAATAACTTAATTTAATTTACTATAATAATGTTAGAGCTTAAATTGATTTATTGTTATTATAAATCTATTTAATTTATGGTGTTATCAAATTGCTGATAGACCGCATCATTAATAAAGGTGCGGGCCTCCATTTGTGTGTGTCGAAGCCGGAGAGTAAATATTTTTTGACCGCAGTGAAAATGTTGTCTTTGAAAGGATAAACGCCAACAAATGTGCATTGAAGCATAATATTTTGTTAGATAAAAACATGTTTACATGATTACATCTATCTTTTTTCAACAAATGTTGACTTTAGACTTTTTTTGAACACAACAGTTATTGGAAATGTTTGGATCACACGAGTCGGAAACAATCTTACGCAGCCATCACTGGAATCTAATTCTACTAATAGCATAATACTAATAATATTAGTGAAACCTGATCTTTATCTGCAACTGTGCAGAAATACTGGCTTTAATCAGAACGTGGGCGACTAAGTAGCAAAAAAATATATCTTTTTAAATAGTTTTAAATACAGACAATGTATAAATTATCCAGTAAGTGTGTGATTATGATTTTAGTTATAAATGTGCAAATCTAATTTTGACAACAAATCCTGGCGGACCACCTGTGATATTTGGCGCCCCACTAAGGGGGCCCCGGACCCCAGGTTGGGAACCACTGATCTAGTATATTATCTGTACAGATTTAGACTGGAATTATAGTTCAGCGAAGATACACGTAAAAGAAAGTCTTTGCAGCTCTATGCGGAGAAAGGTGTTAGAGGTAACCATAGGTCGTGGAGGCTTGTAGGAGCCGACACGCACACCTCTGAAATCTTTTGAAATCTCAATCTGGTTGATTCCACATTTAGTCACTAATGCTCGCCTATAGAGTGGCCACTAGGACAGCAACCACCTACCTGGACTCCCTCATTCAGGTTTATAGGCCTTCTCATTCACTAAATCTCAATCCAAACTCTTCTCCTGCATTCTCCTCTGTAGTGGAACGAGTTACTGAACTCAATTTGTTCAGGTGAAACCCTCTGTCTTCAAAACTCACTCGAAGTCCTATCTCTTTGAGAGCATTTACTCACCTAATATGCTCTTTCTCTCCATCTCTCAATCCTTATTTTTCTCTCTCTTTCTCTCAAAAAAAAGAATGCCATTTGCTATGCACTTACAATCACCTGTAGCCTTGTGGCACTCGTGTTAGGTGAAACATGGAGCGGAGTGCTGCTGCACTTATTCTTGAAGGCTTCTCTTTGTGACTCATTTGTACATCGCTTTGCACAAAAGCATCTGTCAAATGAATAAAAGTAATGTCAGTATAATCCAGCTTTCTGCTGGGAGAAGGTTCGTACAAGTATAAAAGACATAGCCACGCAAACATCTGAGTATGTACATGCAGCCCAGAGAAGCTTGTTCTAGCCCAAACGCTAGAAAGATGACTTGAGCAGAGTCATTACATCAAACTAAATTGCATTTGCCATTGTCGTAAACTATGACAACAGTGTTTCGAACTAAAGTGCAGCTATTTAAGAAACAGTGTGTAACATTCATAAAGTATAAGAATCGTTGTGTTTTTGTTACCTTAGAATGAGTGCTTCATATCTACATACGAAGTGGATCCTCTTTTCACGGAGTCCGCCATGTTTAACCAGTAGCCCAGAACGAACAAACCAAACATTGTTAACTTTTCCTGCTTGGGCCGGAGTCGATAACGTTTCTCAAGTGCTCTTAGAGAAAACTAGACTTCTGCACCTCCTCATGGCTCTGTTTTCAGGCTTTAGAAAATCTAGCCCAGTGACGGGAGACTTTGACCAATCACAGGTCATTTCAGAGAGAGAGAATCCTTATTGGCTGTGCTCCAGCTGGTGGGTGGTGCTTGGTGTTTCTTCAACTGATCTCTACATGGCTGCATGGTCACAAACATTCTCATTTTACAGCTAAACAGTACACTACAAGATGTTTCTGAAAACATTTGAGGCAAGAAATAGACTTTACAGTAACAGAATATTGATTCATATTTGATCAGCGCTGCCTAGTTTGACCGTTTGATCGGAGTTAGCGAGTGATTGACAGCTGCTCAGAGACGGCAAGGCTCCAGCTCAGCTCTGATTGGTTGTTTTCCTCCAGTCTGTGAAATCTTGCAGATGCCATTAGGAGCACCGGAGGACACAGAGGCACATGATTTTTTTTCAGATTACCTGTCTCATGCACTACTGTCAGGATATAGTAACCGTTTTATAAAAATAACTTTTTGTATTCATATTTGCTCCATTTCTACCCACTGCTGCTTAAACACTGTTATATTGCCCAGCAAGTCAATGCTCCTGAAAAGCAGTAATTGTATCACTTTCACGTCCGCTGAGTGCTATGGGCGTCAATTGACAGCACTATGCTCTTTTCGGGACAGCAGTTTGGGTAAACAAGTAAAAAGGCCTTCGTTCAAACTGATGACATCCACTTAGCATCCATCCTGCTTCAGCGTCTTTAAACAAGATACTGAATCCTTAGCAGCACTTCGTCCCAGGAAGTGAAATCAGTGGCAGAATTTATCGCTGCAGAGTAGTTAAATGTCAATTACTATAATTTCAATGCAATGGCAAATCCCATCCCTGTGTTGCAGAAACTGTCCTACAGCTTCTACTCTCGATTTCCAGCAAATAAAGAGCAAACGGACTGCAGATTACCTTTCAGACGGTCTAGATGCTGTTTTGACCCTTCTATATATCAGCTTGTTTGCCGGCACAGATATTTCTTAATCCTCTGCTGCACTCTGCAAGTCACTCTAGAGCGAATCATATTCTATGCAGTGGAAAGTGTACAAGGTTATCTAAATGTGAGGTGAGAAAGCCAACAGGCAAAGAGGAAAGATGTGTTTACTCTGACACCTGTTCATCCGTTACACAAATACACACACACACTTTTCATAAATGAGATGCCTCACAAACCAAGCCACCGGGGGAAAGTGTAACAGTGAGCTATCATTTCAACTCTGTTTGAGTGTGTGTGTGTGTGTGTGAAAGAGAGAGGGGTGGAGGGGGATTAGGGGACAAACACACACTGCATGGCCTCCTTACTGGCAGTAACTGTGTCCTTGACCTACTGATAGACTGATATGTGCTACAGAGAGAGAACACAGGATGAAGCAAGCTAGCAGAATGCCACACACAACACTACTAAAAATATAAGCATTACAATAGTCCCATTGTTATTACTCACATTTATAGAGTAGTAATACCAGCACTGCATTCATACGAGTGATTTTAGTGGTCCTGTACATTTATGAGCAGCTGTAGTCTGTCAGTGAAGTACACCAAAATATTTGATGTACATTTACAAAACTTGGATTTTGATATGATACATAAATACTTGGGCTGTCAATCGATTAAAATATTTAATCGCGATTAATCGCATGATTATCCATAGTTAATCACGATTAATCGCTCATTTTTATCTTTTCATAAGGTACCTTAAAGGGAGATTTGTCAAGTATTTAATACTCGTCAACACGGGAGTGGACAAATGTGCTGCTTTATGTAAATGTATGTTTATATTTATTATTGGAAATCAATTACCAACACAAAACAATGACACATATTGTCCAGAAACCCTCACAGGTACTGCATTTAGCATAAAAAATATGCTCAAATCATAACATGGCAAACTGCAGCCCAACAGGCAACAACAGCTGTCAGTGTGTCAGTGTGCTGACTTGACTATGACTTGCCCCAAACTGCATGTGATTATCATAAAGTGGGCATGTCTGTAAAGGGGAGACTCTTGGGTACCCATAGAACCCATTTTCATTCACATATCTTGAGGTCAGAGGTCAAGGGACCCCTTTGAAAATGGCTATGACAGTTTTTCCTCGCCAAAATTTAGCGCAAGTTCAGAGCGTTATTTAGCCTCCTTCCCGACAAGCTAGTATGACATGGTTGGTATCAATGGATTCCTTAGGTTTTTTCTAGTTTCATATGATGCCAGTATCTTTAAAAACCCACTACAACCTCCGAAAGATCGAATTGCGTTAATGCCTTAAAGAAATTAGTGGCGTTTAACGCGTTAACATTGACAGCGCCAATAAATACAAACAAAATTTCTACTTCTTGAGTGTAAATATAATTCAGGAGATTGTGTCATTTATCCACTGATTCCATTTCCAAGTGGGTGTACAACACACTTTGATGGAAAACAGCTCATGTTGTCGATAATGAATGCGTGAATGGAATCAATCAGGCCGTTTGTACTTGCATTCAAACGAACTTAAAACATCTAAAACATCCAACAGCCGCATTCAGTTATAACACATAGTTTAACAATTTTCTACTTATTCATTGGAAATTAAAACAATGCATCTCTAATAGATCCAAGAAACAATGTTACCCATTTTGGTCTGAGCCAAGCTTTGTGTGTGAGACAGGTGGCTTAAACCATGCACAGCACACATCGCTGGCCTGCCTGGAGAGCTTTTTAGAAAATGTGCACACTCCCATATTGAGAGCATAAATACGCACGAGTGCAGACATCTCTTTTCTTTCTCTCCATCTTTCTCTCTCAAGAGTTTCACACCTTGTATGTTAGTTTAACACCCTCGGTCGGCACTGATAGAATTTCTTGTTTTAACAACTTTGTTTTTATGTATCTCCTCCTCTGTTCTCTTTATCTCTTTCTCTTCATCAGGCTCTCTCCCCTCTTTCTCTCTGCCTCCCTTCCTCCTCCTACTCCTCCTCCTCCTCCTACTGTCCTTGAGCCTCCCCTCAAACTCATTTCTCCTCTCGCTCATTTGTATCCTCCTGCTTTCTCCTGTGTTTGCTCTTTCGGCTGTCTGGTTACATATTAATATTGAGTTACTGGAGACGGAAAATAAACACTGAGGACACCGGATCAGATCAATGACGCTCTCCCTCTTTTTTTCTCGGTTTTCTATGACTAAATCTTCATTCATCTCTTACATTATTTTTTCATTTTTGCTTGCCTTCAACAGTTTTGTTACTTTCCAGTAGAGTAGAACCAGCTGATGCAGTAAAGCACCGCAGCAGGAGCAGTGATTCAAACCCATAATCAGCCTCAGCAGCCTCATGGTCCAAGAGGTGCGCTGCGCTCTGACAGCCAGACTCTCAATGTGGCAATACACTACAGATACAGGCTCTCAGCTAAGGACCTGTTGACATTTTTGCACAGCATTCGCCACCCAACAGTGCCAACATTGTTTGCAAATGAGTGAAATACTATGCAAATAGCTACACATTTACATATGGGCTTGGGGCACGTCACCTGTTTACCTGTCTGTATTATTTCCACCCTGGGTAGATGGAACGGTTGTGACACCTATGAATCAGTGCCAGTCGAAATGAAGATTTTCTGCAGTTATATTAGCATGTACAGAAAACAACTACCATTGCGATACGAATTGCTTCCTTACTTGCTAACGCTACGCAATGCTATCCACATTTCAGCTACAGTAATGGGGAAGGATACAATTTATCCAGGCTGTAATGAACCTCAACATGCACCAACTCATTTAAGAACAGTAACAGAAAGAACATTTAGACCACTGATCCCTGTTTATTTCCTGTTATAGTGTACGTGAATGACATCAGCTGACAGGAAGTAAACATGGACCCAAGCTGTTGCCTAGCAATGCAATCCCGTTGAAGAGGTCCATAGTTAGTAGATACTAAGCACCTTTCAGGCAGCAGAAGAAGCCTACTGGTACTGCATGCAGAAATCTGCAATTTGGGCCTGAAACGTTGCCCATATATTAAAGGTAGGATCGGTAATGCTGAGAAACTAGCAAAAGTACACTACATTTTAAAAATGATCCAACTGAAAAACCCAGCCCAGTGTTGTCAACTCTTTTCCAATGAAAGTAGCAGCACAAGCTCCAAAAGTCACTAAATCTAGCGAGAAAGTCGCCAAGTCGGCAACACTGACAGTCCATCCCTTCAGGACTCCCTCCAAAGCCACTCTCCCAAAAATATCATTATGAACATGAACATATCATAATGAACGTAAACATGGCTATTGTTTGTACTCACAGCTGTCGAGCAAGCAGCTTGTGGAAGACTCTAGTGACGTGCAATGAGTGCACAGGCAGGTAGGTATGTACACAGGCAGGTAGCCCGTCCAATCATTATAATGGGGCCAGATTAAATGATTGGACCGGATTATGACAGTCATGCGACATCCACAAATTCAGTATTTTTTTATTTTTTTGTCAGAGCATTTGATTAATTGATTGCTGTCGGGATGTAACGGGAATTTCAACAAATACTACCAATCTCACCTTTAATTATATAGACAAATATATATCATTCATCATCCTATGAAATGACAAAATGCTTTTCCAGTGGAGCTTGGCCTTAGCATTCATACCAGTATTCATGAATAATTATTCTGAATAAATATTTTGAAGCCTAGAGCTCAGTGTCCCATTCGCTACCACCTTTATCAGTTACTGAAGTCAGAATATCAAAATTTCGGGAAAAAATGTGGGGAAGCGTGGGCGGCACAAGCTATAAGCAGTCATTACGTGTAATTGACTCAATCAAAGGAAACAGGTCTCAAAATAGATTTCCTTTTATGTCTTAATAACGCCTCAATAAAACAATATTCAAAATCACCAAGACACCGATTAGAGAGGGTGAAATTACCCATTGAGACTTAATTTGCTGTGGGGCGTGGGGGGGAGGCACTATCTTTGTATTTCATGTGGGAAGTTTGGAGTTTTCCATGTCACTTCCATATTCTGTTGCTTCCTTCATTTCACTTATTTCATAGAGAAGCTGGTTGATTTTAGTAAGGACAGAACCAGTGGGCTGAGGGAAGCAGGTGGCTTGCCCTGAGACAGGACCGATTCTGCTGTGACCCCACCTCCCTCCCCCATCCACACCCACCCGTCTCTGCTTGGCTCTGGCTCTGAAGCCACAGGCCTCAGATTGGAGGTTATTTTCTCCACTGAGCCGGCAGTCACTCCTCACATGTCAACAGAGTCCTGCAGACATCGAGTCAAAACATCATTCAAGAATATTCAGTATTTGCTTGCAGTACGCAGAGAGAGTGTGATTTGCCACATAATATAAATTCAAATGTGTACACAATGACAGTGAAGTATTAGAGCTTTATTTGTCAGCAGTGTACAGTGTTGAGATGTGGTAAATCAGAAGATAAAACAACCTAAAATTAATATTGTACCTGGGTGTTGAACACTGCTGAAATCTTTCTATGATCATCTATTTTTGGCTTGTTACAACAGCACTTTGCATTAATGTCAGAAAACTACACTTTACTGCAACTCTCCAACCGCAGAGATATGTGGAGACGGGCAGAGAAGCTCTCAGACATAAAAGCTAAATGTCCTGTCGTAGCAATTTGTACTCGTAGGCGCCAGTGAAAGCACAACGCACGTCAACAGGCTGCATGTGGAAAGGTTAATGCCTTCTTCTGTTCTTGCATTTGTTTCATTACTGACTTTAAACTCTCAAAAGAAGCTTTGTGTTACTGGAATTAAACTAAATATTTGGTTAAGTATTGTAGCTTGAAAAATAGTATTACATAAACACAGACTCGAAATATAATGTAAACATTACCTTTGTAGTAGCTTTATTTAGAATATCTGTAAGGTGATGGAAAAATAATGTTCTGATCAAGATATATACAAGAGTTAACTGACCTTCTTGAGTTCAAATTGTTTACTTCAATTACATTAATACGATGTTACGTTTGGCTAGTGCTGAAACAATCTCATAATTCAACAGATTCAATAATTATTTTGATAGTCAATATATTTATCTATCTTATTTATTTAATTAATTTGCAATTAAACACACTAACACACACTGGCTGCTCATCAGATTAAAGCTGCAGTCGGTTACTTTGAGCAGATATGATAAAAAGTTGTTTTTATAAAACAATCACTACATCCTGAAGGTAAAGCATGAGACAGATAATCTGTGAAAAAATCATCTCCCTGTGTGTCTCCTAGTGCTCCTAATGGCATTTGCAAGATTTCAACGTGCCCAAAGGAAAAGAACCAATCAGAGCCGAGGATCTCCGAGTATCTACAGCAGCTGTCAATCACTGCTCGAGAAACTTGCGAACTCCGATCAAACTGTCAAACGAGGCAGCGCTGATCAAATCTATATAAATAGATACATATAAACATACAAATACATATGAGAAAGTTTCCAGCTGGTAGGCGGTGCTTGGTTTCTGTTTTCAACATGGCGGCGGGGTCACAAAGTC
Organism: Sebastes fasciatus; assembly: GCF_043250625.1. NCBI lineage: Eukaryota > Metazoa > Chordata > Actinopteri > Perciformes > Sebastidae > Sebastes > Sebastes fasciatus. The sequence continues at coordinate 8,764,703 of NC_133799.1, forward strand.
TCTCATTTTACAGCTAAACGGTACACTACAAGATGTTTCTGAAAAAATTTGAGCGAGAGGAACATGATGTTTTTTCACAGATTATCTGTCTCATACTGTAAGGACATAGTGACAGTTTTATAAAAATAACTTTTAATTATATTTGCTCAAAGTTACCGCCTGCAGCTTTAAGCGGAAAATCTTATTATGGTAATTATCATTATTATTACGGGCCTTTTGTCATTTCACACACACTGAAGCAATTTACTGATTAATGACAAAATAACGTCTAGATTAACTGAATGCATAAATTACAGCAGCCCTGCATTAACTACATAAATGTTCCTGTTCATTTGAGTCAACATATCACACTTTAATGCCATATGAATTTCACAAACTGTAAAATTACATACTGTAAACTGATTTCTGCTAAAAGCTGTCTTGCTAATGGAGGCGTTTTACTTTTTGACAGGTATACTTGATTAATAAGGGCATTCTGGGTAAAAAGTTCTCTTTTCGTCTTCCGTAAGGGCTTACAATAGTCACATTTGTGTCTCTTTTTTATTTCTTATCCTGACAGAATGACAGATCCTATTGTTCCCACGTGGGTAGAATAAAACTCCTGAAAGTGATTTATGAAAATAAACCTTTGACATGAGGGAGGATGGATTGGCTCATGCTGATAACTCTGACTCTGCCATCAGCATCTCGCAAGAGAAACTGACATCTATCAGACTAGTCATCGCTTACCGCATTTACTGTATGCTTCTTTTGTTCACGGGTAATAAAAGTGGAACTTGGCACGGCTTCCGCTTGTCATTCGCGTTTGAACTCTCTCATTACTGAGGTGTTTGCCCCCACAGAGCTGCCACTGACTGCATTTTATTGTTCAAAGTCGATTTACAAGGTGCATCTTCAGTTTAATCATGAGGTTTTGAGGTTTCACTTAATTTGTGTATCAAAAGCATCGAACTCCAGTCGTCTGTGTTGATGCTGCTGTATGAACATTGAGGATCCAGGACTCCAGTAAACAGAGAAACCAGCAGGATGCTGAACAGGTCAAACACTCCTCCACCTGCTCTCTCTCACACTAACATACAACAATGACCTTCCTCTATCTTGTATCGTCTTTCAGTGGAATCATATGATGACATGGACATACTGTGTTAATTAATATAAATTATATTATTAATAAAGAACTCAGAGCAAATGGTAGTTATAAACTACTAAATTAGTTACTTAAGTTTGTATAATGTGTATTATTTAATGCTTACATTTGCTGCACAGTGATATAGGGGTGTAACGATCCATTGATCTAATGATCAACGATCCAATATATCGATGCAAAGTGAAAACATCGATACATATCATCATCCTTAAGATACGCCCTTATTTTGAAATTCTTAATGTGGCACTTTATAGTGAACATCAGTCTATTTTTAAACTTTCTATTAAAAAGAATAGATTGTTTTGATTTAAATGTCTGGAAGAGCTCAGTAACAAAATTGTCAAATCATATTTTAGTTGCTTTTTGTGAGCTTATATAAATGTAACTGATTGTGTGAAATGGGCATATTATATTGTCTCATATAGATCACAGGCCCCTGTATTGAATCAAAATCATATCGTGGCAGACTGTATGATATCAGCAAATATTTTATCATTGTCCAAAGAATTTATATAATATCGCATCGTGATGAAACTTGTGATTTACACCCCTACCATGATATATATATATATATATATATATATATATATATCCACCATATATCCACCATCGTCAAAGATTTCAAATGGCTCGGTATTGGAGGTCAGAGCAAAGTTCATCATCATCTACATGCCTTGGACATTGCTAAATTATGCCATATAGAAAGTAAATAAATATTCTGGTTGTACTAAAACTAGTCAGTCAAACTGGTGTATTTTGAACGCCTGCGGGATAATTGCAACACAAACATCTGCAAAACTTTGAGGTGACTAATGCCACAATAAACAGCTAAATCACAACAACATGTGTGCACGCGGGCTCGTAAGCGATGGAGGTGACGAGGGCTGCCCACTGTCAGGAGGGGCAGATTTCATGAACATCTGCTACTGACACACACACACACACATCACAGCATGGAAAGCGAGAGCAGGAAGTGGGTGGAAAGAGAACAGCTCAGGCACACGCTGCTTTGTGACATTTACATGTATTTGTGTTTACCTGTACATATGCAAATATAACTGCACAAGAGTAAAACATTGTACAAAACATTCAGGTAGCAGCTTCTCATATTTAGCCGACACTTAATGTCAATTTTCACCGGTTAAAAAAGAAACTTGGGAAGTACTTGAGAAGTACCACTACATATATTAAAATAGTAGTATAAAGTCTGTTGGGGCTCCGGAGGGAGTCACACGAAATCTGATAAATTACTTCAAGCGATGTCACTCGAGTCAGCGTCGGTTGGGGCTGAAGACTACAAGTTTGAAAATGAAACAAATCTGGTGATGTTAGAAAGAAGTGGGCTTACCAGATATCTTTAGCCTGCCCTTCTCCCTGCTAGAGGCTCGAGTCCATATTAGCTGCTACTAGCATTTCAATGTCCAACCGAATTGTGGTTGACTTTCATTGTGGGTACAATAAGGGTTTGACAAGGAAGAAGAATGTATGATATGATGATGGACAATATCTCTGGTTCTTTTCAGTGGGCAACCTCTGGGTCTGAAAAGTGAAGCCAATGCTGAAGTGCCTTAAACTTGCATTCTTTCTAACAGCCAGCAGGGGGCGACTCCTCTGGTTGCAAAAATAAGTCTGATTGTATAGAAGTCTATGAGAAAGTGAGCCTACTTCTCACTTGATTTATTACCTCAGTAAACATCGTAAACATGAGTTTATGGTCTCAATCACTAGTTTCAAGTCTTCTTCAATACAGCATGATGTTCATTTTATTAAATGATGGTCCCATTTAGAGTCAAATAGAAGATAAAGCAGGGGATGCTTTAGGGCGTGGCTACCTTGTGATTGACAGGTCGCTACCACGGTGTTGTCCGGACTGGGTGTTCTTCTAAACTTTAACCCTTTCATAGTGTGTTTTCAGTTCATGAAAGTTAATTGTAACCTTTTTGGTCGCCTAAAAATGTCTTATTTAGCATTCGGTTCTCCTTAGCTCCACGCTCTCCTGTCACTTCTGGTGGCAAAAAAACAAGATGGCGAAGACCAAAACGCCAAACTCGAGGCTTCATAACGGCAGTCCACAAACCAATGGATGACGTCACAGTGACTATGTCCACTTCTTATATTTTTTTTTCCATCATGGGTCAATGTTATATTATTTATTTAAATACGTCATATACTTCTTTTTTTAATTTTTGTCAATTAAAAAAAATATTAAATTTATTCTGTTTAAAGGGTATTTCTTCACACACACACACGCGCGCGCGTGCGCAGAGGAGACACAGGTTAAGTGAAGATAACGTTGTCGGTAGTGAATATAAGGCTATTATACTATGTGTAGGATTGTTTCAGACTCGTGATACAAACATTTCTAATAACTCCAAAGTGTTAAGTCCAAAATTAAAAAAAAAAATGTATTGAAAAAAGATAAATGCAATGATTTCCAAAATTCACTACATGTTTTTTTCGAACGAAATATTCTGCTTCAATCCGTGTTAGTTGGCGTTTAAAACATTTTCACTGCGGTTAAAAAACTGTTGGGAGGCATACACTGATGAGTACTATTCAAGTTGATTTGATATAAAAAGACTGACTCATTCAATCAGATGAATCACTTTATTCAAATTAAGGATTTTTGTTCAAGGATCTTTTTTAAGGTTATGACGTCTTTCATTTTAAAACCTCAATAGCTGTTAAAAAAAAAAAAAAAATTGACACCCGGTACAGCCCTATTAAATGAACCTGCCACCCAAAACTGCAGTGTCTGTGCCTTCTCAGATCTCAATTGAATCTTTGAGTTTTTAGATATTTATAACTTTAGTTACTTGAAAAATGTTGAAACCTAAATGTAATCATATTCAATAAGAGATTCAAAAGGATTTGGATTCAATAGTGGATTTTGATTCAGTAAAATGCTACTTTGATTTGATAAAATGCCGTCATTAAGAGTCATTAAAGGCTCCTATTTGAGGAGGGTTGCATGAACACATCCCGATCATTCTTCCTTGTCCCTCAACCAACTCTTTCTATTCTCTTTCCTTTACATTCATCCCTCCTTCCTTTCCTCTCCTCTCACCCAACTCTTCCCATCTCTCCTTTCTCATTGCACTCTCCTCTCCGTTGTTCCCATCCCCCCATTTCTCTCTGAGCTGCGGACTGTCAGCGGGGCCATATATTTGACACAGTGCACCATGGACTCCACACACTCACACGCACATATATCCAATCCACGATATAGAGTTCACTAATGGGGCAGCGGGTATGAGGGGAGTGGGAGATGGAGTCGGCTGGGCGTTGTGGAGTCCATCAGACATGTTATATAAGACAGTGACGAGGACTTTCCTTCACCATAAATCTATGCCCTTACGGAAGACACTGTAATGTCAACACCAGCTCTATGTATATTACTGGATACAAGATCAAGCAACTTCCTAGAGCCCCAGGTGGTGTTTTCAAATAGCTTTTCTTTTTTTATCCAACCAACTGTTTAAAAACCAAGAATATTCAATTTGCATTATATAAAACAGAGAAAAGCAGCCAATCCTTATATTTGAGAAATTTGAATGAGAAAATGTTGCCTTTTTTATGTAATAAAATCTTCCAGTCAATCGCATAATAAACTAATAATTTAAGCACGTATATACGGACATTAGTTCAGGCTCCTGTGATGGAACATATCTCAGCAACTCTGCAGCCTTTCAAACAGATATGAACGCAGCAATTGGAGCATTTTAAACACACCATTAAAAAAAAAGACAGCAATGTTTTACTCTCTTATTGATGGTTACAATATTTTGGAGTGTTGTGATGTTTAAAAGGTTTTTATTAATCATTCATTTCTGACAAGCTGCCGGATCGCTGAGATATCGCCACATGAAAGAGACGAAGCCTGAGCTTCAACAGTATCACTACTACCAGTCAGTAACTCATACCGCGTGATGTCAAAGAGTCCGAACTACTCCTTTAAGTGGATGAATTCATGTGGCACTTTCAGCGTGGCGGGCTTCGTGCAGCTCTGCTCTCCGACTGCTCTGCTCAGGCTCACTAAACATATCGCGCTCGTCCTGACGCATCAATAATGTGGAAAATACACAGAGAGAGTTTCCACTTCTGTTGCTTCACCTGACCCGAGTGACTTATCCTCTCGCTCCCCTCTGTTCCTTATTTTTCACTTACACCATGCAGTCACACTCTTTCAAACTCCCTCTCTTTCTCCTTAACACACTAAGGCTTCATTCACACCAAATCAGGCGTTGCGGCAAAAACGCCAGTCCGGTGGGGCGGTGGGAACCACGGGGGGATGCTGCAGCCTGTGGCGAAAAGTCGGAACAGTTTTGGAGACAAATTTTGGAGAAACGCAACCCAACGTCACGCTGCAGTGGCCAATCACGTAACCCGCCAATTAGACAGACAAGAAGGATCCATGACCATCACACCATGGAGTGTAGCGTTATCTTTCACGTGTAGTCACTCAATGTGGCCCTGTGCACCACTTTAAAACCAACCGTTTTGATAATCCTTGCATCCTGGTTGGTTATTGAAAGTAAAGATGTTTTTGTTATCTGTCGATACGGACAGACGACATAAACGGGCCATTTAAGTGACACTCCCACACCGCCGTACAACCCTGGCCTGCGCTAATCGCCGCAACGCCTGATCTGGTGTGAATGTAGCGACAGCCTAAACTCCAGGCAGTGTGCCTCTTTCTAAGAATGTATGGTGCTACAACCCTGAAGACATCACACAAGTGATGAATGGCACTAAAGAGTGGGAGAAACCAAGTTATAAACAGTGAAGTCACTCGGGGGGGTGTTTGACGAGAAACATGCACGCAAAGTTCTTGCGTGTAAATTAAACATAACAGATCAACTGACTGATCTGCTGTGAAGGAATCTGAGTAAGCTGAAGTAGTTGTAACTCTTGTTTACATTGTTCGAAACATATTTATATAAAAGAAGTGGCATGTGTGAGGACTTTAACTGCACAATATTGTATTGTCTGTAACACAATTTTTTTTTTTATTGTTACTGCGCAGGTTGAATATTAAAATGTATGCTGCAAGAAGTACAAACAGAAAGCAGACTCACAACAGATGCTACAGTACCTGACAAAGGCAAAAACATATTTCAACACAGTGAAAATATATATATCCAAAAATGTAGTGGCAGATGAAAATGTGGATTAACTATAATGCCAAACTGGTGTTCATAAGAAAACAAACACCCTCATCAACAACAAGAAATCCTGCTTTCTGACTTAACCAATGTCATATATAACACAAGTTTTTGATGTAAGAACAGATGCATGGATAAGTAAGAATGACAGAGGAGAAGGGACGTCATCCACTGTACCTCCTCTTGTTGCAAGGAAAGCAACATAACCTACAAGCCCCATGCAGCTTTAACAAGAACCAACTTGGAAACACAATCATTTACCAACATGTCACATTGTTTTGGAGTACACAGACACTAAGTTAATTCAGATAATCAACACCAGTAAAATGATTTAAGGTGTGTTTACATCAATAATTTTGCAGCCAATTTGCAATGCAGCCAGTTTGTGAACTGTTATAAAGGTGATCAAACAATTCATTTTAAATATGTCAGATTGTTTTGGGATACCTTTCCTCTAATTAATGTAAATTACAGAGTTATTTAGGCTTATTTGTTTTCATTTAACTTAAGAAAAATGAAACCTCCTGGTAGAATATTCAAAATACTTCTGCTGGTTTACAAAGCACTAAATGGTAAACATTTCTGATCTTGTGCTATGTTATGAACCATCCAGACCTCTCAGGTCATCTGGATCAGGTCTGCTTAGTGTCCCCAGAGTCAGAACTAAACATGCAGAAGCAGCGTTCAGTTTTTATGCACCAAATATGGTAAATAAATGCACCACTTTATTTTTAGCTTGTTTTTATTTTCTAATCTTTAATGTTTTTATGTTAACTGTTTTAATTATGTCTTAATGTTCTTTTGCACTTTTGTCACAATGTTCTTGAATGTTTATGTAAAGCACTTTGAATTGCCCTGTTGCTGAAATGTGCTGTACAAATAAAGCTGCCTTGCCTTGCCTTGAACTATTCAAATAAACTTTAAAACTAAAACTCCTTATAAAGATGTAGCTTTTATATCGTTTATTATTATAAATCTTAGCAGGACACGAGGTGAATTAAGGTCACTGTAGAGCAACATAACCTACAAGCCCCTGACAGCTTTAACAAGAACCCACTCAGAAACACAATCATTTACCAACATGTCACCTTGTTTTGGAGTACACAGACACTCAGATTCAGATAATCAACATCAGTAAAATGATTTAAGGTGTGTTTACACCAAATTTGCAATTCAAACAATTCATTTTAAATATGTCATTAGTTTCCTCACATTAATGAAAATTACAGTTATTTAGGCTTATTTGTTTTCATTTAATAAAAAAAAAAAAATGAAACCTCCTGGTAGAATATTCAAATAAACTTTAAAACTAAACCTCCTTATAAAGATGTGGCTTTTATATCGTTTATTAAGAATATTAGCAGGTCACGAGGTAAATTAAGGTCACTGTAGAGAGCATCAGGTGTGTTTTATTATCAATAATTTTGCCAATTTGCAATGCAAGGATATACAGTTTGTGAACTGCTATAAACGAAATCAAACAATTCATTTTAAATATATATCAGAATAGTTTGGGATCCCTTTCCTCACATTAATGTTTGTTTCAATTTAACTTAAGAAAAATGAAACCTCCTGGTAGAACTATTCAAATACACTTTAAAACTAAAGTTCCTTATAAAGATGTGGCTTTTATATCGTTTATTATAAGAGGTGAATTAAGGTCACTGTAGAGCATCACACTCCAGCTCTTCATCACCAAACCTACATTTCAAAAGTGCGACTGTCTGTGCAAACTAAACTAACCTGCACCACAGACGCACTATATGTCTCCAACATGCGTAAAAACTGCAAACTGAGTGAGCTGCGCTACTTTTGCATCAGTTTTTTTGGTGTACCTGGTTGGTGGTGTCAGGCGGCAGGTTCTTAATGAGGATTTTCCTCCTGTTGCTCAGCTCCATGCGAGTTTTGGCCAGCCTCTTCTCGATCTCCTCCGGCTCCAGGTCCGGCAGGTCGCGGAGGGTGATCTCCGGGTCTGGAGGCTGCGCTGCGGCCGCCGCTGCCGCCACCGCCTCCTCATCCTCCGGCTGCTGCCGGCTCTCAGGGCTGTCCATCTCCGGGGAAACAAGTGAGCTCTGCCCGGCAAGAGAGGAGTGAACCAGCGGCGGCTGGATGGAGGAGGCTGCCGCCATCTTGGGTAGCTGAGTGAGAAGTGAGAGAGAGAGAGAGGGATTGAGAGAGAGAGAGAACGAGAGAGAGAGAGAGAGAGAGAGAGAGAGAGAGAAAGAGAGGGAGTGAGAGAGAGAGAGAGAGAGAGAAAGAGAGGGAGTGAGAGAGAGAGAGAGAGAGAGAGAGAGAGTGAGTGAGAGAGAGAGAGAGAGAGAGAGAGAGAGAGAGGGAGAGAGGGAGAGAGAGAGAGAGAGAGAGAGGGAGAGAGGGAGTGAGAGCAGGTGGGAGGTGTGTCTGTTAGTGAAATAGAGAAAGGTAAAACATCCACTTGTGTATAATAATAAATAAATAAAATATAAAAAGGCTATTTTATTTGAGTCAAGTAAAGTCCTTTATTCTTAAATGTATTCATCATTCATGGAATCAAATATTTATTATACTTATATTGCCTATAGAGGATAATCATCAAGCAAACATCCTGTGGTTTGGTTAGGTTAGTGGATGATACACAGAAAACAGTGAAACTAGTAGCTGAGTGAAAGGTGAGAGAGAGAGAGAAAGAGAGGGAGTGAGAGAGAGGGAGTGAGAGAGAGAGAGTGAGAGAGAGAGAGAGAGAGAGAGAAAGAGAGGGAGTGAGAGAGAGAGAGAGAGAGAGAGAGAGAGAGAGGGAGTGAGAGAGAGAGAGGGAGTGAGAGAGAAAGAGAGGGAGTGAGAGAGAGAGAGAGAGAGAGAGAGGGAGTGAGAGAGAGAGAGGGAGAGAGAAAGAGAGGGAGTGAGAGAGAGAGAGAGAGAGAGAGAGAGAGAGAGAGGGAGTGAGAGAGAGAGAGAGAGAGGGAGTGAGAGAGAAAGAGAGAAAGAGAGAGAGCAGGTGGGAGGTGTTTCTGTTAGTGAAAGAGAAAAAGGTAAAACATCCCTGAATAAAATGCAAAAAGAAGTCTATTTTAATTGAGTCAAGTCCTTTATTCTTAAATGTATTCATCATTCATGGAATCAAATATTATACTATAATATAATAATAATAATATACTTATTGCCTACATAGGATAATCATCTCTAAACTCTTTTGGTTTGGTTAGTTGCTGTTTCTCTTTTGTTTTTAGTGGATGATACAGAGAAAACAGTGAAACTGCAAACAGCAGGGTTTTATTCCATTATAAAGGTTGTTTATTAGTGTTAAGGTAAAATGCAGTAGTTCATAGATTCATAGTTCATAGCTGGAGCTGAAGGGTTTTTTTTTATGGGCAGTTTGCGGCTCTGGTGGTTCGGTCAGGCTGCTGCACCTCATGGACTCCTGGCGACCCCAGCTGTCTGCTGGATGTATAGAAGACAATTAAAGAGCAGCCAATGTCACCAGTCCAGCATCAAATAGAGTTTAGTTTAGTCAACTACACCGGAGGCTGCTTGATTTGTGCATGGCATCAATGTTGTTAACCTACTTAAACCTGCAGTAGGTAGAATTGGAGCAAATATGTTTTTAAAAAAGTTATTTTTATAAAAAGGTCTCTATATCCTGACAGTAGTGCATGAGACAGGTAATCTGAAAAAAGAAATCATGTGCCTCTAGTGTCCTCCGGTGTTCCCTAATGGCATTTGCAAGATTTCACAGACCGGAGGAAAACAAGCAATCAGAGCCGAGTTGGAGCCTGCCGTCTCTGAGCAGCTGTCAATCACTCGCGAACTCCGATCAAACGGTCAAACTAGGCAGCGATGATCTAATATGAATCAATATTCTGTTACTGTAATGCCCATTTCTTGCCTCAAATGTTTTCAGAAACATCTTGTAGTGTACTGTTTAGCTGTAAAATGAGAAAGTTTGTGACATGTTGAGATCAGTTGAGGAAATACTATGACGTTTAATTAGTATCAAAACTTGCGCGCGCACAGAACAGTATCCGCGAGCGGAAAAGCATCCTCTCGAGGGAGCATTTCTGCTCCGCCTGCACAAATGCAATCGCGCGGGGGCTGTGATGAGCGCACACTCGACCCTCTCTACGCGCTCGCAACTGCTCGCAACTGCTCAAATTGCTCGCTCGTCAAGTTGACGCGGAGAAGAAATCCTTCCTCCCGGTTTTGATACTAATTAAACGCCATAAAATACCAAGCACCGCCCACCAGCCGGAGCACAAACTCTCTCATTTTACAGCTTAACAGTACACTACAAGATGTTTCTGAAAACATTTGAGGAGAGAAATAGGCATTACAGTAACAGAATATTGATTCATATTTGATCAGCGCTGCCTAGTTTGACCGTTTGATCGGAGTTTGCAAGTGATTGACAGCTGCCTCCGTTGAATGAACAGCCAATAGGAACACTCTCTCTCTCTCTAGATTTTTTAAAACCTGAAAACAGAGCCATGAGGAGGTGCAGAAGTCTAGTTTTCATTCAGAACACTTGAATTACAATATGCTAAAAGGTTATTATGGAATTTTTGCCCAATGATGCCAAAAATATACTGCCTGCTGAAGCTTTAAATCCTGTAATCTCCTGATTTGAGTGATTATATCCTCATCCACATGTTGAGTCTGACACATGTTCTGTAAAGTGTGTACAGTACATTGTAAACAGCAGGGAGCTGGTAAATATGTGCACATAAGCTGAATGACAGGAGAAACTCAGTTCTTATTTTTGTTCTGCAGCCCAATTAACACATTTATTCTTTTGGTCAAAGATAGAAAAAGAGAGAGAGAGCGAAGGCATTCATTGGAGAATAGCTCTAAACCACCATCCTGTTCCCTATGTGCATAATGTTACCATGAATGGCTGCGTGCCTTCCATCCTTTCTACCCAAGTCATCCAGCGAATGCCAAACTAGCAGCCAACCGAGCCTGCCTGCCTGCCCACCGTGGGTGGAAAGCTGCTCCTGGCAAACACAAAGGGAACAGAGCTCCCTGCCGAGTCTTCACAATGCCTATGTAGCTTCCGCAGGCTGCATGAGTCGCTGACAGACACACACACGGTAAACTCACACCCATAAAGATGCATTCACACTCCCGTAGGCCCACAAACATGTCAGCAATCGCACACATCTACCCACTAAAGGAGATATTGAGAGCGCGATTATGCCGAGACGGTGAAATCAACCTCCATCATCCAACCTCCATGTTCTCTCTCTCGCGCCATCTGTGTGAAGCGTTTCTTGGCAGACCGGAGTCCAGACAATCACAGTTGTCAGTGGGTGAAAATGATCTCACACTGCCAAGTGGCTGGACCAGTGTAACCGACACACACCGACTGTATATATGGACCAATCAAGCTTTACACGCGGTCCACTCCAGAGCGGAGAGGCCAAAGAAAAGGGCAGTTTATGTCATTTCAAACAGAAGGAATAGAGGATGAACAGCATTTTTCTTTTCTGCGAAAAATTCAAGACGTCTTCATGTATCAGTCTGATTCTATTTAGTATTATATGAGCTGATGTCACATATCCCACTGCAAACCAGAAGGTGACAAACGCTCCTATGGAGGAAAAGACAATTCCAGGGTGCAACGCTGATAGATGCGACTACTTCTTAAGCTCAAATGATGAGCTGATCAGCAGAAAATAAATCTTTAACTATTTTGTCGCACTGTGAAAGTTAATAACCCGTTAATGCAAATTAGTTTTAATGGCACTAATTTCTTTAACGCATTAAAGTGTCAGTAGGCAGTATATTTTTGGCATCAATGGGAAAAATTCCATAATAACCTTTCAGCATATTGTAATTCAAGTGTTCTGAGAGATAGACTTCTACACCTCCTCATGGCTCTGTTTTCAGGCTTTAAAAAATCCACCCTGAGACGGGAGATTTTGACCAATCACAGGTCAGTTCAGAGAGCGTTCCTATTGGCTGTGCTCCGGCTGATAGGGCGGTGCTTGCTATTTCTTCAACTGATCTCAACATGGCAGTACACTACAAGATGTTTCTGAAAACATTTGAGGCGAGAAATAGGCATTGGGGCTTAACTTGGTTCCTGGTACATCAGGCTACATCTTCTGATCAGCTGCTTTCAATTAAGATTCAGTCATGTCCTCATAGTGCTACAAATCACAAACTAATGTCCTGCAAATCAAAAGGTGAGGAATGCTCCTGAGCAGCATTCATCCCATAAATACACAAGACATGTTTTATTTCCAATAGCAATCACCTCAAACAAATACCTTTTTTTAACATTTGAAAGGAATTCAGGAGAAGTCCGTTTGTGCTCCAACTGCAGCTCATACAATACTCGGTGCCTGCTGACAGATTGGGGGACATGAATCATTGAGCAGTGGCTCTCTGAAAAGACAGCGAGGACTTGCCTGTCACTTGCACAGGCTGATTTCAGAGACGCATGAATCACTCCACTAAGTGCTAAACAACGTTTCCATGAGAGAACAATTAATTTGTTCTCTCAGTCCCACTGGCACAAATGCATGCCATATTACACTTACAGACACACTCTGACACACACACACACACACACACACATATGCATTAACTTGTGTCAGCCTACAGTACAGTCCCACCGCCGCACAGTTACACAAACTCTGTAGCTTTCAAACCGTTGTACCTATGTGCAAGTCAAACCCCATAATAATGGGCTATGCTTCACAAGCCAAGGGAAAAAAGAGATGTTGGTCCCTCTCCATCTAAAAACACAAGAGCCCTGCTGGTGCTTCAGCGTGTCAGCCAGTGATTCACAGCCTTTTGGAGTGGGTGGTAGTAGAGAGAGAGGAGAAGAAGAAAGCGGGAAAAAGCGTTTCGCCGCTGCTCGCTGGGACTGAGAGTGTGAGCGCGTGGGTGGGCAGAGTGGCTGAACGGGCAAAGCAGGCACCTGGGATCAGCTCAGTAGGCGTGAGGATGGGAGGGGAGAGGCGGGGGGGGTTGAACCCTAAATGGCAAAGTGGTTCATTGCGCGTGGGAGTTGACGGTGAGCACATACACGTGTGTGCATCCCGCATGATTGTGCAGTGTGATTACTGACATCTCACTCTGCAATCCTGTCTGGAGATATTAAAAAAAAAATGGACTGTAGCTGCCTTTCTGAGCTGGTGCTGTGCGCTCATAAATGATCAGTCTGGTGGCGTGGCTTTCATTTCTCTGGAAGAGATTAAGGGGACATGTGACCTGCTAAAAACAGCTGACCTGAAACCATGGAGACAATATGCACAAGAGGTCCCTGCCCAATTCATGTCCTAATTACAGTGGTCATAAGCATAACTCTTCAGCAGTGCGTCAGGGAAGGGCAAGTGAATCTGTAGTGAGGAAGTAGCATCTATTTTAACGTGAATAAACCCAAGCATAACTCAAGTCTGTACTTTTTTTTTGTCTTGATCCCTATAAAGGCCCCAATTAGGTTTTTAGATCTAACAAGAAAGTATAAAATTGGGCCTTTGAGCAGAACATTGTGAAATCCCTCTTTGGCAGATTTTGCTGTAAGATTCAAGTTGTGTTGTTTTTGCACACGTTTTCCACATATTTTTAGCAAAACCCACACGATACGTTAGAAAGCACTAAGAAAAGTCTGTCGAAACAGATTTCAAAGTACTTTAAATTGCTCGCATGCAAGACTTAAGATGATGATCATACTGCTGAGATGCGCTTGGGAAACTGGGACTCTGGACTGCACACAAAATATGCTGCTAGTGCATGTCTGCTGTACTAGTTGGCAGAGCAAAGACTGACTGAAATGACCCGAGGGTGCTTGGACAGCGAGCTCGGTGCTCTAATTCACAGCGTTTCCCTGGCAGGGAGCGGCAGACAGCTCGGGAGGAAGAGGGAGAGCGGCGGAGATGGAGTGACAGTGGAAAAGAGGCAAATGTTGGTGAGGTATGAATGAAAATGATAAGGTTTATGGGACATGGCGACAGGCAGGCTGACGGAGACATGGAGAAAGAGCTTCATTCTCTCCCTCGGCTCTCAACAGTGCTGAACTACTTCCCTGCTGATGCTCAGTAAACTGAGAGCCCAGCTCTCTATTTCCACTGTCCACCTCAAGGAGAAACAATTTACTTAGCTGCACTCTATGACCTTCTCTTAAATTAGACACACCACTTATGCTCACCTAGTCAGTAGTTCATTTTAATACAACGTGATATCTCAAAAGATGAGAGCAGATGAAAGTCGACTGACCTTGCAAATTCACAGATCCTCTATTCACTCAATATTCTCCGATTAAATCCTTTCCATACAGTCTAGGTGTCTCTTACAATATTAGAATAACACACTTATTAACTGCACTGAATATGTCATATAGTGTAGCAGAGACACCAGGAGATCTGAGTATTAAACAAAACCACCATGAACCAAGTTGTTCCATATTAGTCATTATGGTGTGCCTTATGTTAATAAAATCAATCTATAACAAATCTCAGTAAACAAACCTGCAGCACAATTATTATTGTTCTCTCGATGCTGAATTGGACAATCAAATTAAACACAAGCCAATTACCGTTTGGTCATATAGGGCCGGGCAATATGTCAATATTATATCGATATTGTGATATGAGACTAGATATCGTCTTAGATTTTGGATATGGTAGTATCTTCATATGGCATACAGTAGGTGTTGTATCTTCCTGATTTTAAATGCTGCATTACAGTAAAGTGATGTCATTTTCTGATCTTACCAGCCTGTTCTAGCTGTTCTATTATTTGCCCTTTACCCACTTAGTCATTATATCCACATTACTGATGATTATTTATCAAAAATCTCAACCCTACAATATCATCGCACTATCGATATCAAGGGATTTGGTCAAAAGTATTTGATTATCGCCCAGCGCTAGTCATAATGTGACAAAAAAGCGAAGGATTTTAAAAAAAGATGAGGCTAGCGTTATACATTTTTCTTATTGCTGACAAATTCCCTAAAAAAGACAAACCAACAATGCATCAGCCCCTCTATTAATAGAATAGAAGAAAAACAATATACGACTAAAATTTAAATATATTTACTTATGCACCGAAAAATAAACTTCCCTAGCCTCCGCCATTTCTGACAACGTCAACAAACACGTCACAAGTCGTGAACTTGGAGCTTTAAGAAACTCTCCGCTTAGGAGGTCGTGAACACCACAAGAGGGGACCACTCCATTTTATGGCACCATAACCGCTGGTAGCAGACTAAATACTTTCTTATAACAGCTGGCCAATGTTGATTTTAGCAAACTAGCAAATGATTTTAGACTATTTTCAGCTGTTGATTTGGTGTACTCGTGAATATTTATGGCAGCAGGATGCTGTATGTGGAATGGCACAGATGAGCAGAAAGCTGTATATCAGGCTTTGGCTACACAGAATATACTTGTTAGTAGGATCAGATCATTGTTGGTTTTGGTCTCTTCATGGGATTTCCTGACAACAAAAATAACTACAGAATGGGGCCCCATGTATCAAGGATGACTCCTTATCCTTACTCTATCTAAAATAAAGTCAAATGGAAAAAAAAAAAACTCTTTAAAAAAAAAAAAAAAAAAGAATATCACCAGATGAGGTGAAAGTGATGCAAACTTTAACTTAAAATTGTAATTTAAAATTAAATAATTTGTTTTCTTTCTTTATGAAAACATAACATTCTGCTCCCAAAAAAAGCAGCTTCTTGTTATATTGTTGTGACCATGTTGTCTCTCCATCTGTGGTTGTCCCCTGGCAGGAATCCCTGTATGTACAGAAAGGCCTTATAAATAACTGATAGGGTCTTCCAGGCAGTATGTACCACTATTCACCCACAAATGGCATGACCTACGGCCAACAGCTTGAAACACGATGAAAACCACACTCCTCTTGTGGAGCAGATTGTGACTGAAAGACCATTTCACTCTGAAATGCCCTATTTCTTGAAGTCAGGGTCGAGAGCTTAAACGAACTTTGAGGGGGGGATTTCTTGAGCTTTACCAAGACAGCAACAAATATGTTAAGATTTACGGAAAAAATGCATGACTTTTTCCTTACTACAAAAGCCATGAAGCTCTTCCCTTCGAACATAAAACACGATAAATACATTTTGTATTCTCACTTTGGCAAAAAAAAATCCAGAAGTTGATAATACTAACAACTGAGATTTAACCATTGAGTGATAAATTACAAAATATTCTACAATATGACTTTATGATTATGACTAAGAATAGTTATTTTTAATTTATTTTTACAAATAAAATACACTTCCAATGGGGTGGATACTGGCATACACGGATCTTATGTTGAAAATTAGTTTCTCCAACTACTGGGTCAGACAAATATCCCAGTTTGACATACTAGCAGACAGTTTTAGCCTACATATCATTAAAAATATACCCTTCCAAACAAGGCCAAAAAGCCTCTGAAGAGCAGCATTTATAGGTGTCCTTGATGTCCCTGCATGAACCAGAGAGGATAATACAGGTCGGACAGGCATCACATAATATTACTCTGTCAGTGAGTGCTAGTACTGGGACAGGTATTGAAACAACACACACAAAATCCCCTGCAGATAATCTCCCTGTCTTACTGTGTGCGATCTATTCCATGACCTCCTACAGTAAGAACAAAACGGTCCTATTGACAATTGAAAAAAACACAATTAGCAGCATTTGAACACTTAATATCAATATCGCCAATTTTGTTTTGACCTTAATGTTTATATAAAGTGAGATAAATTGCCAGAAATGCTAAATCACAGTAACAACTTCTGAGTTTTCTGTTTGTAAGACTGTCTCTGTGTGTGTGTGTGTGTGTGTGTGTGTGCGTTGAGTTCACCTTGTTTATAGGTCTGCATAATTCAACATGTTGTGCTTGATATAGGCTAGTGTATGTTTGACAAATATTTTTTGGAAATACTTTTCAGTCTTACTATGTAGGTGAAATATTATGTAAATGCCTACATCTATCTGTGCTGTTGCATTTAAGTTCAAAACCTATTCTATTTGGGGTTATCTAACCACATGCATCACATGCAGAGGTCAAATTGGGATTTGTGAGGCGCAGGAGAGCAAAACTGAAACTCCCTGTAATAACACACTTGGCATGCCGGGGAGAAAAACAATATTGTGATTCTCCAGAGGAAACGATATTTTAACTTTTGCTGAAAATAAATGTGCCGACAGCTTTGATTGCTCAGCACGACCACTTTGTTCACTGTTATTTCTCTGTATACATGTAAAATCAGTGTGCAACACTTTAGCTACATGTTTGCTGTGCAGAAAATCATTTGGGTTTACTTTCCGACAGAACGATTTGCATTTCAAATCTCATTTTACCATCACAACTAACTTCTGTTAACTAACCTAACACCATATTGTGACTTAATTATGAGGATCTCTGAGCAATTTAAATCTGTGAAGCTCCATTAACTTCATGTAAATCATACTTGGACAACAACAATAAAAGATCAAATGACAAGAGCTTAAATAAAGCTAAATGTTTGGGTTGTACATTGATCTCAACAAAACTCATTCCCACCTACAACCAGCAGCTGTTTTATCCAAATATCTATGATAGATATATATCATTAGATGCACAAAAAGCTAAAAAGAGAGTGACTATTGAACTTACATTCATCAGGAAACACGCCTCCAGTGGTATAATCCTGCTCTCTCCTGGAAGTGCCAACATGTTAGCTGACCGTATCAGCTTCATAATGGATTATTTAGCTATGTGTTAAAGTTAACTAGTGTTTATTACAGGTTGTTGTGGAGTTCTGTTGCCCCAAGTTTTAAAAAGCTAAACATACATTAATTATTGTAGCTTTATTACAATTACAATGCTACTCAAGACAACTTCATCCAGGATCAACAAATCAATCCTCAAACTGTTTTCAAAGAAATTAGCTGGATGAGACTAAACATTATTTTAGTCTGATAATAGCATGATAGCCTGAATTAGTTAAACCACATCTGAAGAACAAGGCCCTGAATTGCAGCATACGTTTAAGTTTGAACCTCCAATGAGCAGTGCAGTCGCAGTTTGCTGAGCTATATGTATGTTATAAAAATAAGGCAAAATAATTCAGCAACTACAACGGGTAGTATTTTTTTTAAATTATTTTTCTTTTTTATGTTTCCTTTTTTTGTGTTTTATATATGTTGTTGTTGCTGTCTGTATGTCCCTTTTACAAGTATGTGTATGTATTCCTTTAACCTTAAATAAAAATAAATAAATAAATAAAAAAAAAAATTCAGCAAGAATAAAACAGACAGATCATTTAAGTGTAAAATGGACTTTATCACATTCACATTGCAATAAATCTCAATTTGATAACTTTAGGCCTATATGATACATGAGGGGGGTGACGTACACGTGTTCCTTCAGTACATTAATTAATGCGATTCAGAGTGTCCTGTATACACACACACACACACACACACACACATATACTTGTTTACAACAGCTGGTAAATACTGTTTAAAAGTTCTCCAGAAAAAAATGCTTTTAAAAAAAAAACTCAATTTGGAAAAAATAAGAATTTGCCCCAACATAGACGCATTGAAATATATGCCCTTAAATGCTACAAGACTGCTTTGATGTCCAACCGAAATGATGAAGTTGTGTGTTTTGTTTGTGCTACAAATGACTGCAGGTAAATAAATGTTTATATGGTCAAACGTCCAACAGTAAATGGTCTGATGATGATAAACCTTTCTGTAATCCAAGTCTTGAGGGGAATATTTAACCCACTACACATCCAATGAGTTCAAGAACAGCAGTACTTTGACATGAATAGATAACACCACTTTGTTTTAATCTCTGCTCTATCAGCATCATTTAGCACTTTTTCAAAGTTTAATGAGCTCACATTGGGTGTGCAAATGTAAATACTCTACCAAAGTGACAAACACATTCAGATAACTGTAAATGAATATGACTGACAGTCTTAAGTAGCAACAGAACCATAGCAAGGCTTAAAGCAGCCTGTAAAATCCACGACAGGGGGGTTGTTTTGGTCATTACTCAGTGAAAATATGTAGTACCGCTTCTTTGCAAATCTAAATTGGTTCATGGAGAGATAAGCTTTCTTTAACATTTTGAAGACATGATAAAAACTAGAAGTCTCTCAAACATAAAAAAGTGTGTGTATTAATTTCTCCAAGTACTGACTTCCATCCAATATGGACCTAAAGAAAAATAAATCTAAAAAAAACAAACATCCAAGGCATCGAAAATATAGCGAGACACCATGAACAGACAATTCAAAAATATCAGACCCAAATATCTGAGCAGAAATCATGTCTTACCAACATAAAAAAATGGAGTGTACAGGACATTAATAGCTATTTGTGATTCTGTATTTACACTTCATAATGAATCTCTGAAAAACAATACATTTTTTTGCACCCAGGAATAAATGGATGCCGCGACTTTTGACCAGTTGAACAATCAAACCCACGAAAGCACAGATCGGGTCATGTGACTCTTCATCAGAATAAAAATAAGTGGATTTTTCTCAATCATAATAATTTCACCTATAATTCTCTAATACTATCTTGAAAAAAATACAATAATGCATTCAATGAAAAATGTTCCAGGTGGATAATCATTCTCTCTTCAAACACTCACACACACACACACATTCAACACACACAACAGTCAAACCAGAGACGTGTAGAAAATACATTTTGAGTGGTTAACCGCAGAGGAGCCGACAGATGGGTGTAACCTCTGAACAACAACAGCAGCATCTCTCCCTCTTTCACTCTCATTGGCGAGAAGGAGACTCCATCTTGGGCATCACTTGAAACTCGCTTTTTGCATCACAACCGTAACATACGCACAGCATCAGCTTGGCCTCGGGGCAAAAAGTTGTGGTATAAAATGGGAGCTTTCTATACTGGTTTTTCTACTCAGGCAGATAGAAGGGACAGCACTCAGTCTTTGTGAATCCCTCAGGACCTCTGTGAGGATCCCCAATTATCCCTCACACACCAAATCTCCAGCAGTGACTAAAGCCAGGAATGTTTTGCCGGTGTTAGTTTCTCTCTCTTCCCTCCTCCATCCCCAGGAGGCTTACGAAGGCCAGCGAGTATACAAGTTCTGCCTCCTGATACGGACGACATGTCCAGAATGAGGATGTTCTCACCTTACAATAACACAAAGCCCTCAGTGATTCAGAACACAGAAAGAAAAATGTGCTATATATCAAAGACCACTTCCTCCTAACTACTCTGATAGACAGGATGTGATTTAAGGCTCATCGTTTTTTTACCGATAATCACAGAAAAATACCTGGATTTTTATTTTTTATTTTTTAATTGAGCAGATCTGGTTTTGATTTTAAGGTCCCTGTTCCTCCAAAAATGTTTCCTGCATAAAGAAAACACCTCACTATATGTTAAATAGGATCTTGTGGTGGAGAGGATTAGCTCAGAATAAACTTCTGGTAAAAGAAAGTGAAAAATGAAATCAAAATAAGTTTCTGATTATCCTTGTAACATGAAAAAGAAAAGAAAAAAATGTCCAATTTTCACACTGTTTGATATTCTTAAAATTCAAAACACAACCAGTCACAGATATTTATGAATACAAAATAATGAGCTCTAAATATGATGCATTGTTTACAGGAAGTGACTACTTTCTTGTTTGTTAGCTGCAGCTGCTTACTCATCTGTCATCGAAAATCTACCTCTTAAATAAATAGTAGAAAAATAATATTTTCCTCTTTTAAAGTGTTTCATCCTGTATTTATGTGAATCATTGAAGATTTTTTTTTTCCCGCACTTTGAAGTTCACAGACACTCAAGAAAAATGTCCAAATATCTTTCAGATGAAACCAACTGTGGAGTGTCAATCTGCAGAACGGAGGAGAGTAAAGCTGGAATAGAATCCCGTATTAGATCTCGGTCTATGTAAAAATACAGTATTTTCACAAATAAGGAGTGCTCTGTTCCCCTCCTGCCCCTCACCACAGGTGGGCTTTAGTGGGGAGGCTGGGATGGAGCCCCGCTGGGTCAAAAGGGGTCCAATCAGCATCTAGATTTCTATGTTAATTTGATTTCCTCTGGTCCTATAAAGTGTTCTCTGCATGGCCTTCCACATGGAAATGAAGACCTCTGTTTTCCTCAAGGATTGTAGGTTCCAGTTGTGTCCTCTCCTCAATGAATGGGCTCAAACAGCGTATTTTTGTGCTCTTACAGAGTCCTGAACGCCAAATTCCTTCAGTAAACAAAAAAAAAATCCCATTTGGTTATTTTTTACTGGCCCAGGTCTGGTGATTTTCAGTGTGTAAAACTGTGTACACTTGCCAGATTTTGGACTGAGTTGAAAAAAAGGGTTGAGATGGAGATGTAGGTACAATGAGACCATGAGGTTAATATTAAGCTAAACATCCATTCATGGCAGAGATCCCAGTGGCCCAGCTGTAGCGTTCCTCTCCCTCCGTCCATCCTGACAGTACCTATTGTGTGCTGTCTAATCGAGCACAAATGTTGTCTTTTTAAAAATAGTCTTTAATATAAAAAAGTTCCATCCCTGGCAGGAGGGCGAATGCCGCGCTGAAGATCAGCACTCTGCGTCCACACTGTGCACGGTGACTGCGGCCTGCAGGTGGTGCGTGTGCGTGTGCAGCGGGTGGTGGTGCGTATGCGTGTGCCTGTAGGGGTGAAACTTGTGGCTGAGCAACGCCGCCGTCTGAGGAGGCGTGTCCAGGTCGAGGTCGTCGTCGTGGTTACCGACGTCGACGCCAGCCGAGAGCGGGTCGTTGTTCCCGGGTGGGTTCTCGCTGTCCTCCTGCGGACTCATGGTGCTGTAACCTGGAGACAAAGAACACGCAAAGGTTAGTGTAACTGGACTTGTTATCACTCATACAAACTCTTCTCCAAAAATAAAACCTTTAAGTGATTCCAGACAATTTCTTTTCAGTTTGAACAGCCCTGTTGTGACCAAGAGTTTCTCAAACTTTGAGTCAGGTCCTCATGTGAACTTACGCAGATAAGGTAAAGGGAAATTTGTAGAACTGATTTGTCTGACATCATTGTTTAATTCGGAGCTCCCTGCATGCTAATGAAAACTACTACTACTATACTACAAAGGTATGCCAAACTCAAATGTGAAACTATGGATGCATTCCAATACTATCATATTATTTATTATGCCAGAAAAAAATGTAGTATGACACAATACATGCCAAAAATACCAGGATGTCCTACTACATCTGATCACATTTTGCAATATGCAAGCCAGCATGCTTTTCTGGCCATTCTGACCCACAATCATCTGCGTGATGGAACATACTTCACATCGACTAACCGAAAGACCACAGACAGATGCCGGTCTGATGACAGCTCATTGACAGATATCACATATATCGGATATGAGCAAGAGGGTCAAAGTTCAATGCGCTATGTTATGACAAAGTAGTATGTCCCAATTGTATGTATACTGCATGCAACAGTACGTACTCTGTAAGGGCAGCTGCAGTACGTACTAAAAGTAAAAATAAAAAGTATGTGCAGTCTATGTAATTGGTAAATCAATCTTAAAACCTTAAAGCTACAGTGGGTAGAGAAAAAAGAAAAAAGCCTGGACCCCTTATAGAACATTTTCACATTTAACCTTTAGCGAAAAAGCTAAAGTGGAAACAAATAAAATATCCTTGATTTGAAGATTTGACCTCAAAACCAGCATCTCCACAGGGTTTTAAGGTTAAAAAAATTAAAGTGCAGCATATTATACACTGTAGGATGCCTTATCCTGGCACTGGGTGAGGGGTTAAGCAAATATAAAGCGCAGTTACTGAGTACCAATTTAGAATAGCTGCAGAACATCGAAAAGAAATGGGAAGACACTATAAAAGAAACTACTCAGCAAATGACACCCTCCAGTCATAGACATTCAACACAGAAACATCCGTGTGAATGCACAGCAAGACACAATGTTTCTGAAAGCGGTACAAGCTCTTTGATGGAGCATCGACAACTAAATATCCCCCCACAGGGCATTTTTGCTCCTTATGTTCAGCTCTCTCATGCAATTTGAAAAAAAAGAAGCATACATATTTATGACCGCTTTCCTACACATATTGCACACATACGTTTGGCCTGAGGAGATAGAAGCATAAGCCAACATGGCATTTAGGATACATTGGTAAGTGGAGCAGTGGGAGGGCGGTACTGCTGTCATAGAAAAAAAGGGATTACTGGGTCAGAGAATAAGTAATCAGATCATACATAAAGACACCAATAGTTTATTATATTACATGATGAAAGACAAACTCAGTCGTCACAATCCAAGTTTGTGACGACTGAGTTTACTAATCATGTCTCTTCTAGCATCTTATTTTCATGAAAACCTTGTAGGCTCTGGGTTTATTTAGTTCTTTATTTGTCATAACCCTTCATCTGCTGAGTGGGTTTCACCTTCAGAGCCATGAAATCCATCTGAAACACACTGTCTGACTATAACTAAATATTTGGGAGTTGATCTTGAAGTAAACACAATTTCCTTATTTCTGTTAGTGCTGTCTTTTTCAGGTTCTGAAGTGACATCGGCAACACGCTGCACGACGGGAACATCAATCTGTATACAGTCGAGCAAATAACCCTGTAAGCCTGCGCGCCTCAACGATTATATTTATAGAAAAATCACTGCAATGGATGATGCAACATTAAACCTCCAGAGATACTGAACCAAGTGATTCATATGTCTGAGATATGTAGGGAGAAGGTGGTGGCGGGTTGAGGTATGCATGTATGTTTGTGTGGCCTCGTCAAATTTATCTCCCAATTACCTTTTATATCATCCAAACAGTTAAACATCTCTATCTGATCCCTCCACATTCTTCTCAGGGCTTTAGGAGTTCATCTTATCAAGCAAGCTATCCACAAGCAAATGCTTAAAGGGATAGTTCAGGTGTTTTGAAGTGGAGTTGTATGAGGTTCTTATCCATAGTCAGTGTATTACCTACAGTAGATGACGGTCGGCACGCCACCAGCATGGAAAAGCAGACAGGAGTTAAGGCACGGAAACAAAGCAATGTACTGCTGTGGACGGGGCCGACAGAAAAACATATTTTAGCCACCTAAAATAAAGGCCAATATTAGTTGAAGTGTACACTATATTTAGAACATTTTCACAGGTTTACCTTGCTGTTAGGCAGCTATACAGTCTGTATTTCGGATGGGGAACTGAAGCCATTATCTATGCTCTCACCAACCAGACTCCATTGAAATTTTTTTTAATTTTAACGCGCAGAACACGGGAGTTGCTCGATTGATTAGTTTATTTGTGTTATTGTGTGACTTTAGTTAGTTCGGATTCACCAAAGTCACACAATAGCACAAACAAACCAACCAATCAAGGCAGCAGTAGACCAGAATCTCCCGTGTTCTGCGAGGTATAATTGCTGTTTTTCTCAATGGAGTCTGGTGGCTTTGGCGAGAGCATAGATGGACACAACGGCTACAGTTCCCCCTCGGAAAGGGCTGTCTGGCGGCAAGTTAAAGCGGGGAAAATATTCTAAATATAGCGTACACTTAAACTGATATTGATTTTTTTTATAGGTGGGCCTTTCTTTTAGGTAACTAAAATATGTTTTGCTGCCGGCTCTGTCCACACTCTGTCCATTACACAGGTAATACACTGACTATGGATAGGTACCTCATACAACCCCACTTCAAAACACCTGAACTATCCCTTTAATAAGTACAGAACCAAGCCACACTGTTCATAAACAAGACTAAGAGTTTACAGCCATGCTAGCAGTTCTATGAGGCTGTAGTCATGCACAGTGGTCAGCATAATAACATGCTCACAATGACAACGCTGACAGTCTGTTGCTAAGCAGGTATATTTTGTTTACCATTTGCCATTTTAGTTTAGTGTGTTAGCATGCACCAAACACACAAGTAAAGCTGAGGCTGATGGGATTGTTATTAGTTTATCAGGTATTTGGTCATAAACCAAAGTATCAGACTGATTAAAAATTTGACCTGATGATGGCGCTAAAGGAAAAGTCAGGCGATCATCAAAGTTATTACAATATATCTTGATTGGAACATAAGTGTCTGTACAAAATGTCATGGCAATCCATACAATATTGTTATTTTTCTGTCTTTACCTAAGTGTTGCTAGCATTTACTTTTCTCCCATTCTTCCTCCTGTCATGTTTAGTGGTGTATGTCCTGTGATATAGTATCATATATTAGACGGTAAGCCCACAATGTGGCGTGATCTAAAAGAAGTAAATGTCCTGTGTGTCTCACTGAGGAGTCCTAAAAGCCTGTACTAGAGTCAAAATGAGAAGTTTACTCAGAAAGTTCCCTCCTTGATTCTCAGAAGATTAGCCGGGCTTTGATACCAAACGAAAGAAAAGCTGACAAAGAAAAGGAGAGACAGAGGAATGAGCAGAGGGAGGGACAAGGAGGGGGTGAGAGAGAAGGAGAGAGGAAGGGAAGGATTAAAGGAAAGGGAGGGATGGAGACTTCAAAGAAGTTCCAGACATGGAAGATGCCAACTTCAGCACAGTTTATCCCTCTTTCCCCCAAAGCCAGAGCCAGCGTTTCAGGCAGGCCTACAGCTAACTGTGTGCTGTGGACCATTTTCAGCACAGGGGTGAAGAAAGCAAATCTCTCTTAATGTCAAGAGATGTGGAGAGAGAGAGTAAACTACTGCGGTATTTAGTTTTAGATGGAGACGAGACCAGGCAAAATCCTGGAAACTGAATTACAAGTTGACTAGCAGGCCTCAGGAACAGTTGGGCAATTTTTAAATACATTTATTCGCCTTCTTGCCAAGACTTATAAATCAATACCATTATCATGTGTGGAGCATAGAATATGCTACTGCCAGAAGCCGGTTAGCTTAGCTTAGCATAAAGACTAGAAACAGGGGGGAAACGATTAGCATGGCTCTGTCCAAAGGTTAAAGCTCACTAACTAACACATTATATCTGATATGTGAAGTGTAATTTGTGGTTTTATGGGGGTTACGTGAAGTATAGGCGCAACTCAACCGGTTTTGCACAACGTGATTGGTTGATGCCTTTATTCGTGGTGCGAAAGCTCAGAAAATCGACCTTGTTCCATAATATTTGCATTTTGTGTGAAAGTACTCGTGACAAAACAGGAGTACGAAAAGATATATTGACATGCAAATAATCGCACAAAAAAATTATAATTATATATATATAAATAAATAAATAATAATAAATAAATAAATTAAAAAAAAATGATATATATATATATAAATATATATATAAAATATATTTATATAAAAATAATTATATATATAATTATATATATTATTATTATAATATATTATTATTATTATAATATATTATTATTATTATAATATATATATATATATATATATATATATATATATTCTATAATTTAGGTCTAGAAGCAAGTGACTCCTAAAGATGAATTTCTATATTTTGAAGATGGAAATAATTATATTCTTCACATTTTTTGCACCAAAAAAAAGTGTAATTAATATTAATTACACTTAGTCTAGATATAAATATAAATAAATATATATATACACTGCACATAGCAGTTGCATGAATAAACATAAACTCTATAATGTTAGGGTGTGTGGATTAAAGTTGGTGATTTTATGTACGTATACAATACGTACAAAAAAATAGTTAGTTCTGCAGTAGCCATTGCCTGCTAATATTGCAGCTCTGCCAACCAGCACTCTGAATGTGTGCGTCACTCACTCAACAGATTTAATGCTCTGAACTTTCTGTGATACGCATGTAGCTTGTGTGTGTGTGTGTGTGTGTGTGTGTGTTTTATCAAACCCTTCAGCAGTATGAGTGAGTGGATTGTGGTAGGAGGCCACCTTTGACCAAGCAGAGAGGAGCAGCAACTTTGACGCGTCTACTTGGTAATGAATTTGTTTTAATCCCTGACGGACTAACACCCCCTCTTTCCATTATTTCAAGCTTGTCTTCCTCTCTGTCCCTGTCCTCTTGCCCTTGCATTTCTCTCTTATTTCCCCTCTTTCATCATTTTTGCATCTCGACAACTCTCCACTTGTCCTCCATTTGCAGTTTCTTTTCTCTCCCTTTTTCAGTTACACAACATTTGATGGTCTTTTCTGTCCATTTACGCAGACTGCTCTTTACATCCGCATTTATGAATCACTGTGTTATGCTCGCTCTTTAATTCTTTTACAACATGTGAAGGAGAACAATTCAAAGGAACTTCCTCTTCAAAACATTCCTTCAAAAAATGTAGTTTTATAAAATAATTTCTTTGATATTTAGGATTAGGTTACATTAATCTTTATTGTAAAAATATATTGTGCAGGAGACATGATGTACAGAGAACATAACAGTTGAGTCACTAAAGATGAACTCTTTTCCCTCACATCTCTTTATGCTTTAAACATCTATACTGTGAGTAACAAGCAGCTGACAAGCTCTTACTTATGTCTTTGTTTCACTTTAGCCCACTCTCCTATCTTCATATTCATCCCTGTTCTCTCCGTCGTCATCAGTTATGCAACAATTATTGGAGACACTCACTGCCAGGAAGTGGAGTGATGCCATATGTAGGTGTTGAGAGCCCATGTGGGTGAAAACTGTCCATCCACGCTCACAGAGTGTCAGACTTACAAGTTCTACAAACGGTTACAGCGAAACATGAGCAACTCTCCCAGAGCTGGAGACGAGAGAAAACGAGGTTCTGAGCTGTGATATAATGAAAAGAACAAGCCAGGAGCTGAACCTCTGCCAAACAACTGAGACTGTGCTGTAACATTCATTTCAAAAAGATGATACCTAAGCCTCTAAAATGTGATATTTGAATGTGGAGCTACATTTTATCTTGATAAGGTTTTATTTACTATAAGGTATATTATTAAAAGATCGTAAACTTGATTTCATGTTCTGCGGCAGAAGGTTAAGGAAGGTAACCCAGATTTCTTTCCTACATCCTCCAGCTCTTTCTGGGGGATCCTGAGGCGTTCCCAGGCCAGGTGGGATATGTACACTCGCCAGTATTTCCTGGGTCTGCCCCGGGGTCTCCTCCACAGCTGGTTGTGTTCAGAAAGCTTCCTGATTAGATAGCTAAACCTTAACTGTCTCCTTTTAGAGGTTAGCCCACATTGGTTGTATTGACATTATCATTTTAAATTTGCAGTTATATAGCTATGCTTATGCTGCCTAGGGCAAACTTTCAGCAGGGCAACTTGTGCAGGATGGGTCAGTTTTGTAACCGATGAATGATTCATTTTCCAGAAAGATGAGATTATTTTAGACTGAACTATCTGTTGTGTAAGAATAACATGTCATGGAGGGAAAAATTGGAATTATTGCAAGGATAACCTCCATGGAGAGCTGATCATGATGACGCTTGACCTCTAGAAGGAAGTTAAAACTATCAAAACGAATCAATAACTACAAGACATAGGCGGTTTTCTACAAAACTATGCCTGATGATATTGTTGCTGTTTCTTGTTTTCACTTAGTTGTCACTAAATATCAACTTCTTCAACAACTGTGGTGACTTCAGCTTGACCAATCAGTCAGGTTAGAAAGGACTTCATAATCTTATCAGTCGCCATGATGTCACTAATACAAATTATATAAATAGTCTTGCTTTGATCCAGCATTACTGGCATATCAGATGCAACCTACTCAATTCCTCTTTCCATCAATGCTAATGTACTGTTGGACATAATACAGTGCACACAACTAGTGGTTTTGAGTGTCATCACATTGTACATTGATTTGTCTTACCGTGGTCACTCTCTGTCCCAGATCGTCCCCAGTACCTTCGCCTCCGTTCAGGCGTGTGAGTGTGCCGCTCGATCACCGCAGCGATGAATCGAGTGTTACTGACTGAAAGTGAGGAGAACACACAGGTCAACACAAAAGGCCCTGTTTAGGAATAAAATACCTGCAATGTCAAATTTAAAAAAAATGTGTTAAAGATAATGTTGTATATATCAATGAGATATCAAACAATACTTACTGATTCCTCTGTCCTCGTGGCTGTCTTCATCCCTCTCATCTCTTTCGTTATCCAGGTTCGACATTCTCACTGACATTTCTGGAGCAGCATGGAGGTAAAGGGGAAGAGAATAAGAAAAATGCCAAGATGAGATAGATGCTACTATTCTAATATGTGAAGTATTATTTATAAGCATGACAAGTAGGAATGAGATGTCAACCAGCTAGTTTTAGCCCAAATGATAACTTGTGTACACGGGGATATTAGCCAGTATGTGAGTGCATGTGTAGGGTTCAGTGAAAGTTACTTTTAACCTTTGACCGTGTGTGTGTGTGTGTGTGTTGGTTACAAGATGCAGCTGCATAATGAGATGGACATGCCCAACACACACGCACACAAAGCTGTGACTTTATGAGCCCATTCGTCAGCCTAATGCCTCGTGATAATGTAGCCACACTCTCCACCATCTATCCCAAGTTGTTTACCGAACTATCAGACTGGAAGTGACTTGGACTCAAGAGTTTTAATGAGGTTCTAATCTTGTTTGATTTTTTTGTCAATAATGCTGAGTAATTACACAAATCATGCTGCAGCAGCTGCTGCTGCTGCAGCATGATGCTAATGTCAGCTGTTTAGTTCCAGCAGCACTGCTTGTTAATCAGGGTGCTTTAAAACTTTGTTTCTTCCTTTCCAATTAAAGAAATGCCAGTATGCGAAGAAACTAAATGTTGAGCAAGCAACTACTGTAACACACTTTTTTTTTTAACACATTTTTTGCGACCTACAGGCCAACCATTGGAAATATAAGATACAGAAAATCCACTGCAAATGCAGAAAAATATGCTGTGGGTTTATTTTGTCCATGGTAGCAAAATGTACTTCACTTCAATCTCAATTTCACTGACATATACGGTTTCACTTTAACTACATAAATGTATTTGTGAGATAGAATCCATCTCTCAGTCTTACCCTGTGCTGCCAGCGGTGACATGTGCTGGTGCGAACGCCTGTGGATCTGGTGTCTGTATGCATACACAGCCAGCACCAACACCATGATGCATCCCATAATGCCCCCGGCGACTGGACCCACAGGGGCGCTCTTGATCATGTTCAGAGATGCCACCTCCTCATCTGTGGAAGAAAGGGAGGAGAAGAAGAGAGAGGAAAGGACAGGCAGAAGGTTGTTTAAAGAAACTACAAAGGATTTCAGATGGCTGAAGAAGTGAAGATACAACAAGCTGATATCAAACAGCTCTGGCTCAGATCTGAACTCATGGTGCCATGCTGAGACATTTTCTACATCGCTTCCATTCTCTCATCAGTGTGAAATGCGACAGAGAAATTATTCGACTGCAGAGAGGCGGCCAATTCTGTTTTTGAAAAAAAAAAAACTGATAAGAGAACCAAAGAAAAATAACCCAGCAACAGAACAATTTCAGTCAATCTGAAATATTGGTTATCCGGGATCTACGAAAGTAACATTTCTGCTGTGATATGATAGTGAAAGCTGTGTATTGTACATGTAAAAGCCCAAATTAGCAATAGCTATAAACTCTCTGTTCAACACATCAGCTTCATGCTCTGTATTGGAACTATGTTAAATTGCATCGTCCCTATCACATCAAATAAATTCAAATTCAAGGACCCTGGATATAATTTGAGTTTTGTCTTCTTTTTTTTTTTTTTTTTTGTTTCTCTACTCTGCTGGCTGAAAAGGTGCACTACAGCACATTTTGCACAAATGTCTCTTAACTGTGGAACCAGACTCTGCAAAGACTCTGAAGGACTCTTTCAGGTCACTTTTCACTTCAACTAAAAACAAAAATCTCAATATTTACAAGATAAATGTAGTTTATAGTAAATCTAGTAGTAGTTGTAGTAAATCTAGGTCAGTGTTTCCCAAACTTTTTTTCTGGGGACCCACTTTTTAAAAATAAACCATCGCGACCCAATTCACAATAGGCCTTATCTATAAATCTATCAATCTATAAATAGTGAAATGAGCAAATTTGTGCGAAAATGAACATTCCTGACTATTTTTACTGCCATTTCTGCATCACCTTGAATTATCTTGAATAGGCAAACCAGCAATTTCAGAGATATATGTTTGATAAATCACAACTTTGTTTATGTGTTACTGAAAAGAAAAGCACCTCTGATATCCACATTTTACTCACCTATGAGTCCCATGCCATCCGCGTAGGGACTTTTTGCGCCGACGATGCCCCCGAAACATTCCTTCTGCAGGGCACAGTATGGCTTGTCGAGATGAGTCTTACCATCACTGTCCACCATGCACCACTCACAGTCCAGAACGCCGAAACAGTCGCTGAAACAGGGCACAGACAATAGAGAGAGAAATAAGATTCTTAAAGGGCAAACACTTGTTTTTTTTAGAGAAGGGCCAAGTGGTAAATAATCTTTCAGAGACAAAGGCGGTCATGTTTCTGTCAAATGTATATGGACAAAAGCTTTTGATTTCTTTAAACAGTGCATTAAAGTAGATTATCTGTCCCATGCACAATACAAAGTCATGTTTCTGGGTTAAATATGCACTAACTAGGGCCGTCCCAAATACCATTTTTTGGGCTTCAAAGCTACCCGTTAATGTGTACTGTACATGTGTGTAGTTCAGTGTGTATACCTGCTGGTGTATCTCTGGCTACAGCGGGTGTTGATGCACTGAGGCAGGGTGTCATGCAGACTGGAATCAATCACATTCAGACTGACTGGCTCATGGTGCACCTCACAGCTGGGGTTCCTGCACAACACACAATCACAAAACACACACAAGGGTAAAATACTCAAAGGTATAGGTACTGTACATATTACTGGTCAAAACACAAACATCCAGCTGACAGCATCCATCCAAATCCTAGAATGAAACATGACAAGTAAAGCAGATGCTGTACAGTAAATTTGACATACAAAGAAATCAAAGCATGAGCCCTCAATGTCTTCAGTGTGTCAATTTAAGCAAAGCAGCTTTAAACATCAATGCTGCTCGACACAAAACAAAGAGAAAAATATGACAGCGAAAAAATGATAATTGCATGTCTTCCTGAAATAAAGGAGGATTTGGCATTTGAAACATTGATGTGCTGTCAAAGGCAGCTGATGGCTGATGAAAGGAGATGGGTGAGACAAGAGAGAGAGACACACGACTGGGACTGAAAGGACAACAGAGACCGTGAGAGAGAAACAAGTGAGGAAACACCCACAAACAAATGTACACAGCTCCCAAAATCTTTGCAGGAGCACATACAGTACATGTGCACAGTTCATATGATAATAACTATAAAGTATGGAATATGAAAGGAAATATGTGCATTTGCAGACACTACTATCATGTATAAGGACTAAACAAATGAATTGGAAAATGTTTCATTCACACTGAATGAAGAAAAATAGAAAATACTACTGGCAGCAAGTTAAAAAAGTTATTTTATATCTATAGAGATCACATACTATAACACATTTACGTACTAAGAACATAAAAAAGGACAACAAATGTATAATTACCAGCTGCGACAGCGACGCTGGTATTGTTTTCACCTTACGAGACTGTGTGTGAGTCATCATGGCAAAATTTTGCTGCCGTTTGTTGTACATATCTACTTATTCTAGGTTTGATTGTTTTCTCTCCTTTCTTTTCTTTTATTGTACTACTGTATGCTTGCTTGTGAGTTTTGTGTGTATAGATACATTTATATCTTGTTTTTTTGCTGTTAATTATCATGTATTTATTGTTTACTTACCATTATATCTTGTTTTAGTTTTTGTACTGATGCCTCTTGTTTGCACTGTCCCCTTTGCTGCTGTAATTCTGCAAATTTCCCCGCTGTGGGACTAATAAAGGATTATCTTATCTCATAGATATTTTTTGTTTTGTGTTCTTTGTTGCTTTGTTTTTTGATGAGTAATAATGTCATTTTTTTATTTGTTTAAATAGCAGAGGACTCTGAATAAGCCTTTCAGGTTTCCGTCCTCTCCTGCACTGAACGTACCGTCTTTTCTATTGTATGCATTTTGTATCTAAATAATGTGCAAATGAATAAACTATAAACAAAACTATAAATGTGGTCCTGGAGACACCTACTGTAGTGGGAACTACCACAGAAACAGTTTTGAGCACTTTGCCAGGTGTCTATATTTCTGTCTGTCTGTCTGTGGGCAGATTTTGTAACTGTGACAGCGTCACAACTGTGTAAGATGTGTCACGAAACTTTACAGGTGTATAGTTGAGATCAAAACGAAGGCTGAGTTTGATGATGAGTGTGATCCGAGAAAGGGCGTCGGAAGTATCGAAGGAAATCTAAGCATTCATAATTCTATTGTATAAGTCAAATAGCAAATAAATTAACAGGACATGCTAATGGTTTTCACCTGGATATTAGTTAAATACTTCCCTTTTTATTTGTCTCTTTGATTATAGTTTTTATATGTCATCTTATGGAGACCGCGTCTCCCAGGTATGTGACTGACAGCTCTGTCGTGACATACACACCAAGAGTTATGACACAATTGGTAATATTTAGGCAACAATCTTTGGCCCATTTCACACAGAGTTAGAGCCTTTAATAGAAAGTAAAATCCTAGTATGACAAACTATGGTTTTACCTCTGGCCTATGTGCACTGGTGGTATGTGGTGTGACTACACTTCACACCAGCTACATTACTGCTCTAACAGTCCATACCTGAACAGTAACCTCTTCTATAAGCTCCCAGCATACATTTGTTTTGATTTAAGTATTTCCCTCTCATATTACGTCACTCAATATAACATAACGCCCAAGCAATGCAGTATTTGTGAATATAAATGTAATGCAGTATGTGGCCCAGACATGTCTTGCACTGACCTGTTTTCAGCATTAGTGAGGTTGCCGGTACACTCATTGACCTCCAGGGGGCACTCACACGGACACTCACATTCATTCTGCTCCATTCTGAAAACCACAACAGTCACATGTTCAGCAAAAAAGCTCCATTTAATTAGCTTTTTTTACCATCCACCTATGTAATATTTCATTAGCTGAGTTTCTGTTTGATTATGATGTGATACAATACACAGAATCAATAATGACTCTGCTGCAGCATTATACTATCAGAAGTGGATGTTTGCCTGAGTGCCTGGGAGGTAAACAGTAAATCCCTGATGAGTGTGTGGGTGAAGGTGAGACCTGTGACAGTTGAGACAGAGCCGGTCGACGGTGCTGCAGGCGCAGAACGCCAGAGAGTCACACGTCTCGTTGACGATACCAGCAAAGGCATTGGTGCCGGGGATTCGGGTCAGACGGTACTTGGAACAATGGCTACCATGGACCAGGTTGGTTAGGTCTCCCTATGAGAAACACAGGACAAGAAATGTTTTTTAAGAAAAATGTATTTGATAAACAGAGAACATGAAAATTGAGCAGACATCAGTAGATAAACTAGTTAGGGAAACAAGGTATTTAGACAAACTTGCAGTAGATTTGAATTTACGATATACTCAATGTGCTCCTTGTTAATCTAAAAGTGGGCATATATAAAATAGTATGACGTGTTGAAACTGATTTTACATTATAACTTCAAAGCTGTAGATCTTAAAATTGGAATAATGCACTCTCAGACTCTCTAACTACACAAAAACACTGCAGCCTCAATAGAATTATAGTATGCAGGAATAATTCAAGTTTGCAACACCGAGGATCACCACAAGGTGGCAGTGTTGTACTACCACATATTCACATGCTGATCAGAAAGGCCCTGAGGAGTATGTTTGTGTCCTGCCTGCTGCTGAGCTTAACGGTTTGATTCTGTGTTCCTCTGCTGTCATTCATACATCCAGTTACTTTGTGTTTCCCTGACTTACCATTATGCTGGTGTTGAACTTGTAGAAGCGCTGCACGGTGCGGTCACTGAAGCTGTTACACAGGTTTTTCTTAACAAAGTTGGGATGGTTCAGGATGTCGTTAGCCACCAGCGGCTCCTGCCATAAAAAAAGATGGAATGACAAAATGAGAAAAGGAGAGAAGGAAGCTTATAGCGATTATTAAAAGGGTATTTTTACATTTGTATATTAGTCCCTGGTCCTTTACCTTGTGTGTGATGTGCTGTTGCTCTGCAGGGGCGTGACCTTTGGGGTCAATGAGAGTGGGGTGAGCGACCAGGTACCCTCTGTCCTCCATTATGAAGCACCTACAATGTGTACACACACACAGATATATGTAAAGACTGAGGGATAACTTACATTAGTAACACAAGTACTCTAGCATTGACCACTTGTTTTAAGATCCCTTTTTCCCCCGGTGCTTAATTCAACTCCAACCTGCAAAATAGTGCTCCATTCTACTTCCCTCCATTGCTTAAACATTCTGCCAAATACTGTGACTCTCTGGCCCACACCCCCTTTGAACTAATCCTGTTTTATATGGCTCCTGAACACCAACAGAGAGAGCATGAAGGAAGTGGAGAGAGAGAAAGAGAGGAGAGGAGGGGGTGGGAGAAAAAGGATGAGGAGAAAAACAAAAAGGGAGACATAAAAGCTGGAGAAAGTATGTAGGACTGAGACAGCAGCAATGCCACATCTCCAGCAGGAATGTCATCGTAATCAGCTTATCTCTTCCCTCCCTTTCTTCTCCATCTCTCTGCAAGTTTAATTCTTGCTCAGTAAAAACAAGTGTAGCCCCCTCGTCAAAGAAATTCGGGGGGAAATGGCAAAAGAACAAGAAGAGAGTAGGAATGATTTGCAAGAAGAAGTGAGAAGAACAAATGATAAAAACATCCATCCTCTTCCTACCTGATCTTGTTCCCCTTGTCCTGGTTGCAGATGGGCAGCAGGTCCAGTAGGACCTTATAGAAGTAGCGTAGGGTGAAGTCTATCCCCATCACTGCAATCGCATAACCAGGGGCCATCTGAGAGCTGAGGAGAGAGGACGAGACAGAAGAAGAAGACAGAATGAGAAAAGGAGCAGACAGAAAAGCAGCATAAAGATTTCATTTTTAAAAATGAGGAAAAAAGTTGTCAGTTACTCTACAGACCTTTAACATAAATGTTTACCCACACCACCCAGAAAAAAATCCAAATCAAACACATACCCTCCCACCCTCTCTTCTCTTCGGTGTTTACGCAGTTTGCAGACTGCGTGATGTTATGCTCACTGAGCCGGTCATCAACACACTAATCCTGACTTATCTGAATATTGTTTATGTGTACGTTTGCATGGACCGTGGTAAACAGTTCCTATTGTGCTACTAACTGTAAGCGGTGTTGTGGTGCTAAGTTGCCTTTTAAGCTCACAGAACTAGAAAAATAAATACTTTAATCGCAGAAAAAATGGGCAAGCGTAAGGATGTGAGCGACTTTGACAAGGGCCAAATTGCTAGACGACTGGGTCAGAGCATCTCCAAAACTGCAGCTCTTGTGGGATGTTCCCGGTCTGCAGTGGTCAAGACCTACCAAAAGTGGTTCAAGAGGGAAAACCGGTGAACCGGCGACAGGGTCATGGGCGGCCAAGGCTCATTGATGCACGTGGGGAGCAAAGGCTGGCATTCACTCTCTTTTAGCTCTGTTTTTGGTCTCCACAGCTCGCGAGGGAAATATCTGGCTTTTTAGCTGCTAAATGTTCCACTATGTTCACCAGCTAGTTGCCAACTGTTTCTGCCAGATGTTTGGTGCTGAGCAGGTAGTTTACAGAAGGTGTTAAGAAAACAGCTGCCTGCTGCGGCCGAAGATGACATTATGAGAGCGGTGAGAGTGAATCAAAACAGTAAAGTTTCTGGCTGGACAGCTAAACAATGAGTTGAAACTGAAATACTAGGTCAGGTAACTGAAAAAGGATAAGGGCGAATGAATTGTTCCTTCATTTCCCAAGATTGTCTTGTTTCCTGGTGAGTTTTGGTGTGTTAAAAAAACACTGAAATGTAAATATGTGATTTGCTAAAACAGTGTGTAACAGTGCCACAAACAGAGAACTGACTCAGTAATGTAATGTTATGTAACAATATATCTAAGGTTTGATGATTTAGATATATTTCCTCTGGAGCAGTAAAATATGAGATGCAAAGGGGTTTAATGTGGTTAAAATACACCTTCTTCTTCTTCTTACCTGGAGGCATGGATGGTGTGGCTGATGGTGACGACGTAGCCCGCCCCGCCCACATCCAGGTACGGTCCCGTGAAGGTGATGAGGCCAGGGTTAGCCACAGCATGCTGGTACCTACACAACACATCACACAGGCAGAGGGGGATTTCATGAAGAGGGGTTATTTCACAAAGTTGACCATCTTAACTTTTCCTGGCTAACAAAGTAAATGAGATACCTTTTAATATGCTTTTACAGGTTTTATCCGACCAGTCATTACTTGAGAATGTGAATGGTAACGTCACATTTTATCCAATTAATCAGATTGCTATTTTGACTAAAATTTTATGTTCATAAATTAAAATTTAAAAGCAATAAGTCAAACTTTTCTGATGAGATTATATATGTCATAGAAAACATTTTATCCATAGCTGAATGTACCAACAAAAAGCACAACGGTAAGGTTTTCTGTTCTTTCATTCTACTATTCCTACCGTGTTTGCATGCACAAGTTGGATACATAAGTTATATGGTTGATTACTCTATGTTAACATTTGTTTCAATAAAGTAGGCAAAAATAGGTGCAGTTAATGCAGGAATGATATCTGTAATGCAGAACACTTTCCGTGGGCTGAACTGTAAAAGTGACTATGAATGTATGTGTCTTCTCTAAATCCTAATAACAAACAACCTGCCAGAATATCACATAACTAAAAACATTTAAACATATAAAAACATTGTTAACTTTTGAGTAAGTAGGTTTTGATTTACATACTATTGGATAATTGTCCACTCATTTGAATTCAACAGTTTCATGAGAAAATCTGAACTTAATTCAACTCAGTAATGGCTGGTGACCATTTTAAGCACAAACATGTGCTGGCAATTTGCACACATGCTCATTCCCTTTAACTCCTACCTTCCCAACACTATCTCAAAACTCCTTTTGCGCCCCTAAAGCACACACACACACTTCTGCACCCCCTTCACACCCTCCAAAGTAAGCCTCACCATTGTCTGCGGGTCGGGTCGAAGGCTTTGTCCATCAGTGATCCTGGGTAAATCCGGAGCACCCCACTGGGCGTTGCTATGTAACGGCGCACAATGTAGCAGTTGAGGCTACTCATTTCCATTAGTGTCATCCACTCATCCGTGACGTGACTGGTCGCCATAACCTCGTTCCTGACAGAGGACTGCAGAGGGGAGAGGATGACGGGATGGAGGGAGACAGGGAGAGAAGAGGGATGGTGAGGGTGAAAGGAAATAAGAGAAGGAAGGAGGAGGTTAATGAGGAGAGGAGGAAAAAAGTTGAGGAAGAATTAGAAAATCTGGGAATTTGCCTGAAATCAAAGTTGGCAAAAACTTTGGGCAAGTTGGCCTCCAGTCTACCCACAAACAACATAGAAATACAAAGTGACTCCTCCCTTTCAAACACACCTAAACTTGAAATCATTCTACTGTATTACTGCTCAATATAGATACACATTTTTTATGAAAGTATAAACAAGAAATCACAAATAGCAAGGCTCAGAACACCAGTATTTAGGAATAAATGGGACTCGATTAGCCCTAAAGCCCTGAAAAACACCCTGAAAAATCACATCCCAGTACCATTTACAGAGAGGCTTCTGAGTTTGAAAGGGGTGATGAGGTCACCGGAGGGGGCCTTTAAGACTAGCCTGGGAATCAGAGCTGGGACTGGGGCTTAGAGTTCAAACTCTAACCCCGTACTCCCCCCAGGACAGGAATGCACACAGGCTGCCAAAACCACGTGGGGGCTTGTCCCCCTTCTTAAAGATGCAGAGCTTCATTTAAAATGTGTGAAGGTTAGTTGTAATGTAAGCAGCCAGATATTGTAAGAGAGTTACATTTAAAAACTATCTTGAGACCAATTAATTGTGTGTTTGTACATACTTATGGAAGAATATGAAAATATGTGCCTTTAACCTGACTGCAGGGTTGGCGATGTGCCACCTGTTTGCCAGGTAAACAACATTAACCCTGTGTGCGCCCACAGGCTGGTCTTCGCCATGAGTTGCATGTGTGTTCCCGTGCTTGTTTACCTTGAGGCCTGGGTTGGCTATGAGCCTGGTGTTGTCACTCAGGTAGGCGGTGTAGTGCTCCACCATGCGCTTTGTTTCTGGCTGGCTGAGGTGCTCGTAGGGAGAGGAGAAACTACCGGCTGCCAACATCACAGTGGGGGACTCTGAGAAAGAGACACAAAGAGGGGAAAAAGGGACAGTCAGAGATGCTAATCAATGTTTTCGAGCTGACTATGGATAAAAATAAAGTTTGTAGACTCGTTTATTACTCCAAGTTATTATATATTAGTCCTGTGCTGTTCTGCTTACCAACTGTGGCAAGCTGTTTGAAGTGCAGGCAGGAGCTGGGTTGACCCAGCAGGTCTAAACGATGGTACAGGAGCTTGGAGCTGGGAGCTGTGTTCAGGTTCTTCAGATGCTTCACTGGGATCTCCGGCTGCACGTACACGATGCACAGGATGAACGACGTGTCCTGAACCTGGAAGATTAAAACAGGAGTGGTGGATATAATCTATATACTTTCATTTTTTAAAAAGACAAAAGGATTTCCTGTAACAGCTGGGCACAGTAGATTTTAGCAAACGCTATTCAAACAGGAGTAGATAGTGCCTCTGTCTGCAATTATTTTCAAGTGCGATTTAATACACATTTGCTGTGTTGAACCCACGACCACCCACTAACATCTGGCTTTTGTCTTCAGTGGGAAGGTTACAATCGGCATTCATTCCCGGGACAAATGTCTCTGCAGTAGTCACGGGTATTTATCAATTCCAGCTCCGATTGGCAGTGATGGAAAGATGACACCCGGGTGGACACGCTAATTTAAGCCCCTTTCCGGTGCGATGCTATGTGACGCATGATGAAGTGAAGCTATAATACATAAAATCAACAGTGATTTGGACAATTATTATAATTTATCAACATGCAAAACCTCCAATTAATATGCTCTCCTCAAAGCCACCAGTCTCCAGTCAGATCTCTGATCATCGAAACACACTCCATTTGAACTCCCCAGAAACGAAATAAACTCATCAAAACTGGCTTTTTTAGTCTTTCCACTGTTCCAACAATTACCAGCTCTGGTTTGAGAGTTTGAAAGAAAGACTAAATAAGTAACAGATATAAAAATCGAAGTAACCACCGTAACATTTTCACTGGTTACTAACTCCGCTCACGGTGTGTACGTAACGTTGAATGTGACACAGCAGTAAAAAAACAGAAAGGCAGCATACTCGCAACGGGAAAGGAGTCTATCGCCTATTTTTAACGTGT
The DNA here is from genome assembly GCF_043250625.1 of Sebastes fasciatus. Taxonomy (NCBI): domain Eukaryota; kingdom Metazoa; phylum Chordata; class Actinopteri; order Perciformes; family Sebastidae; genus Sebastes; species Sebastes fasciatus. The sequence continues at coordinate 8,805,336 of NC_133799.1, forward strand.
TTCCCCGTGTTTAAAAACCCTGTGTATATGTGCTAATTTTGATGGGAAAAGAGTATTAGTGGGTATGTCTGGCAGCAGGAAAGTGCATGTGGGATTGACTTGGAAAAAAACTACAGTGCCCATGTTAATTGTAGTCCTCATGTGTTTTAGTTTATGGTCAACAATAGAGGTCTATAGCACAGAGGAATAAGATATATCAGGCTTTGGCTGCCAATACTTATTAGTAGGATGTATATTTTTCATGGGATTTGTTGACATTAAGAAAACTACAGAATATCACAAGACTTATGTAAATAAACATACTCCAGACAATGCTGCAGAATGCAAAGAGGGATGACACATAAATGTTAAGTTGGGGTTGCCTGCTGTACTTTTTTTGGCATGTTCAACACATTTACCTTTAGTGACAAGTGTGAGCTTATGAATAAAATACTGGGAGTTGATGTAACTCCAGTGCATCTCCACTTCTTCATGCTTTGTATAAACTAGAAGCCAGAGAGACACTGTGACATTTCACACACTCCCCAATCCCTATCAGCTCTCTTTTTCAGTGTTTAGTGTATTCTGCCTTCACAGCCAGTGTTTCGTGGGCCGCAGGCGTCGTTCCAGAGAAGATAAATGTGTCCGGCTTAACATCTGCTTTCACCCCACTGATTCTAAATGAACCATGCAGGGCTCGTCTGGTCCCAAATTCTGAGACTTTGGTGTTAAATCATGCAAAATGTCAAATGAACAGTAAACTGTTTTTAGACAGACACAGGAGCTTCTGATAACTCAAGAGCAAATAAGTGAAAATCACCTCAGCTGCTCATTTTTAAGACACATTTTAGTCTAAATTCTGGTCACAAGGAAGGACAAAAACATGGTATACTCATAAAGGATTCCCCGAGACATCATTTGTCCTTCATAAAGACAGCATGGCGTGGGAAACAACAGACTCTTCTCGATTTTCTGGGCCAATTGACCATTTTTTCTGGCTCTGGAAAGTTCATTTTTAAAAAAACAGAGGCAGCTGCCAAACTCATGGCAAAAGGTGACGTGTTTGAACTCTAGCGCCTGTGCGAAAAGAAAAAAAATGTCAAAAGCTTTTAAAAAAGGCTAAAAGTGAAATGCCTAAATCAAGTGTGATATTTTTGCTCTTGCCAAAAATCGAAATGTCAGAAAGCAAAAAGACTCAACGTAATGTTATTGCTGTTCTGCTGCCATTTGCTCCTAAAACATGACACCTCTGGGCCGGAGAGGAAAAGCAGATTGGAGGGACGGACGGTTTATGGGTGTGGGAGCGCTTGGCTTTTATTACACCAACTAATTTAAGGTGGAGGAGGTTTGGTGGAGACATAAAGGCTGGGAGCATAAATCTCTGTACTGCTTTTAGACAGCAGTGTAGTAATGATAAAGAGACAGAAAGTATATGAGATAGATATTGTCCCACTACAACAATGGCTCACTGGCACAGAGCCAAAGATCATCATGTCTCTGCTGAGTGCTTGTTCTGCTTCAAATATACAATCCTTTTGCTCACATTTACTCCATTCAAATAATTTCCATCTCCACATGTGTTGATTTACAAATGTTCTATGGAAACAAACTAAATAAATAAAGTCAAAATAATTGCAATTAGATATTTTTTTCAAAATCGTGCAGCTCTAGTCTCTATAAGGACACCTACCAGCTTCCAGGCGTAGCTGACGTTGTATGCGTCTTTGCTGTTGTCCCGTAGTCGGTTGGCGTGCCAGGACAGAGAGGAGTTTACCGGCACAGAAATGACCTGACTGCCCAGAGGGAGGCTGCAGAAAAATGCACGCCAATAAACAACAAAAAGTACACATCACATATGCTATGTATGTATCCATGGGTGGAGGAATTCTGGTTGTAAGTGGTTTTGAAGGTGAAGTCAACTTTCTGTTCCTCATCTTCTCTTACCTGAGGATGTTTTGCCGGACAACAGGGAATCCTGGGATATTCTCGTAGTGGATGATGTCAGTGTGAAGGGGAGGCTCGGTCATCAGGTAGGGCCGTGTCAGTGACGGATGCATCAGGGTGTAACCTAGGAAATCAGACAACAAGTTGACAACATCATAAATTTGGGTTTATACATACTAAAACAAACAAAAACAAAATACACAGACCAATTAGGAAAAACTGGATCTGCATATAACCCTAGCTCTATTCCCAAAGTGTTTCCATACGTTACTGTATGTGTAGTGTTTACCACTTTGGATTTAAAATGTGAGGGTGCAGGTCGTATCCACGAGGATCTTCCGCCGTTTTCTGCTCTGTTGTTTCGGCCGGCTGCAGTTTGTTTTGGTTGACGGATACGGAACGCATATGGCGTGACTTTACTCTGACTACAACAATAAAAGCGGTAACTTCCTATTACCTCTGCATGGACTCAAATGAAACACATAAAGTATATTGATTCTGGCATTAAAAAATCTAAAAAAAATAAAATAAATTGTGATATATAGGTGAATAATTTTTTCCCACCCCTACAGCATACATGGAGAGCACAAGACTGTCAATAGAAAGTATTTAGGTAGAGAGTTACTTAATTCTGATCAACATTAGATAAATGCCTCCCATGCAAAAATATTTCCAATACTCTCATCTGTTATTTTCACTTCCAGGACCGGGAGCCTCTTGTCAGCCGTGTATTTACCTAATTGTATTTACCTTCACTCTAATTACCAGCAGACGATTTGAATGCCGGCTAATAACTTTAATTGGACTCATTCGTCTATGTTTACCGAGTTGCTGCGCTAATAAGCATGGTACAGTAATAAGCTGTAATTTGATGGCATATTTATTACAATAACAAACATTTTAGAGGGGGAAAAAAGAGACTCATTGAATGGCGCAGCAGAGGAGCGAAACTCACAGAGCTGCAACGATTCACTTACAATAATTAGGTTTAATAGTGAAAAATGATGCTGAACACGTATTTAAACCATTCAGGTGAGTAAATGCCTGTTAGTCTGCATAGGTTTTATAATTTGCTCTGCTATACCTCACCTCTCTCCTAAATATTTCCCTTCTCCTCCACACGTCTTCCACCTGTCCTTCACTGCTCCCTTCTTCAAACTTCTTTTTTTAAATCACTTTCACCTTCTTTTTGCTTTCTATTAGCAGTACCACCTCCCAGGCCCCCAAAACCAGACATCAAATCAAGTCTGGTTATTGTGGTGTTTGTTGCCAGATATACCTGCCCTCCCTACTCAACTCTTAAAGGTTGGGTTGGTAACGTTGAGAAACTAGCAAGAGTGCACTAGATTGAAAAAATGATCCAACCGAAACAGCCCATTGTTGTCAACTCTTTTCCAATGAAAGTAGCTAGCAGCACAAGCTCCAAAAGACACTAAATCTAGCGAGAAAGTCGCTAAGTCTGCAACACTAACAGTCTTTCCCTTCAGGCCTCCCTTCAGAGCTCAAAGCTCTTTTCTCTTCACAATTTTTTTAAATTTCATTTCAGTTTCCATTTTTAACAACTAGTTTTCATCTTTAGTTTTCAATACTATCTTATTAGCTCGGCAGGAGGACATTGTCACCAATGTTTTATTATTGTAGCCAATATAACTCAGTATAGAACCTTTCAACAGAATTGCATTGCGCAACAGCTAGGGTCCATGTTTACTTCCTGTCAGCTATTGTCATTCACAAACACTGGAACAGGAAATAAACTGGAAGACATTGAAATGTTTATGTTTACAAGGGGACCCAATCTGTTGCCATCATTGCTGCTCTCTGTTCTCCAGGCCTACGGAGCATGACTTAACGGCTGTACAGCACCAGCGGTTTAGTCAAGACCCCTTCAGCTGATGCCAAAACAAACCAACACCGGACATGAGCACTGCCGCCCTGCGCTGTGGCAACGCACTGAGGCATGGCTCAACAGAGAATGAAACGCCAAAGAAGTGCCAGTGCTACCAAGAAAACATGTCAATTAAGTCTAATAAGGGATAATGGTTGTGGAGGAAGTTGAAACAGACAAAATAACATGTAATTCCACTTGTGTGTGAAACAAAAACACCAAAATACACTATTCCAACCATTTGGAGCGTTTCTCTCAGGCTAATAATGATTGATATCTTGAATATGCACAGAAATGTTTTGTAGACCTGTTGGACCAGTCGTTTGTTTTTCACATTTAGCCTGATTGTTGCTTGTTTTGTTACTGACTTAGAAATCTAAGCAACACGCAGGGTGTGACTGATCTTGATGATCCCCTCTAGACCTTTTATTACAGCATTAACTTTATTTAGAGAACAGGCTGTCCTGATTTAAAGCTTTACTTGGTTACAAACGCTGCCGTACATTTGGCTGAGCACAAGTTAGAAAAGGCACCATTTCCTGCACTGCGGTAGATTGATTACTGCCACCTCGCCCGCCTCTATGTGACTGACCTTTGTTGTCAATGAGGAACGTGTATGAGGCCAGAGAGTCTTGGTAGTAGGTGACATCCTCCAAGATGTAGGCCAGGTTCACATCCACCCCAACCACGCCCAGGAGCAAGTTACCGAAGTAACACGGCCGGCTCACGGTCATAATAAACCCTGGAGAAAGAAGAAGAAGAATCTAAGCAAAGTTCATGCCAACACCTCGTTAGTTTAAATGTGATACTAACTGTTTTTCTTTAGTAAAAGTGTCAAGCCACCGTCTCAGCATGTAAAACCTTTGGTTGTGTATGTGTGTCTCTTTAGACAGAGCCAGACTAGCTGCTCCCTGTTTCCAGTCTTTATGCTAAACTACGCTAATTGTCAGCTGGCTCTTATTAAGCTCATGGATATGAAAGTCGATCTTCTCATCTGACTCTCAGACTTAATTTATGCTCTCTCGGTTCAATTTTATTCAAATGATCTAAACTTGTTCAACATGAGAACGCTGTTTGGCCAAAAATTCAAATGTTAAATTCAATATTAGTCCAGACTCTCTGTCCAAACCACTCACCATCTCCCATGGGGTCAGAGTAGGGCAGGCTGAAGCGGGCCAAGTCGATCATGCGATTGGGCAGGTTAATGTAGAAGCGGCCCACAGTCGTCTCCAGGTTGCTCAGCTGGTTTAGTACCATCATGCTTCCCTTCACCACCGGGATCATGGAAGCTCCTGCTGATCCGGACGAGGACGCCATAGAGGAGCGGTCACGGTCGTACATTCGGTCGACGCCGTACTTAACCGAATTTTGCTCTGCGAGGTCCCTCAAGAAGGCCAGCTCCTTCAGGCCCGTTACTCCCTCTGAAGGAGGACAGAATGGGATGGAGAATGAGTTTGATTATTTTTTTTTTTATTATTTAATCAAGCAGGGATATTAAGAAACAAATCCGTAATGGACGGCATGGCTGGAGGCTTATTGAACAGGGTAACTGTGCAAATGAAAAGAGGAGGGAGTGATTGAAAGGAGGTAAAAAGAGTAAACAGCTCTTCACTAAAGAGCGCATGACTGAAATTGCCATTATAAAAGGCAACCCACTGCTCCCTTTGTTCCCCTCTAGCTGTAAAAAACAAAACCCTCAGGGAGCCGAAGAAAAGAAATCACACCTCTGCCACCAAACATCGGCTGATTTCATCAAGAATCTTTGAAATGAGAGGTATATTTAGAGAACTCATACAATTCAGGTAGTTACGCAGCAAGAGGCTTGCATTAAACGGGATGGGTACTCAAAGCACATACTTTACATTGCCACATGGATTTCCCTAACTTATTTGGCATCAGCAGCAGAGATATTTCATACATGCAGGCCCTGACTTGTGAACCAGCGTCGTGATCTCTTTAAGCTTTATTAGTTCAATCCCGCGTATCTGCCAAACAACAATTGTCGTCTGTGAAGCTCAGAGATCATCACATGAATAAATCCCTCATCGCTTTACGGAAGATATGCAGCTGAGCGTTGATGCACTCTTCAGACTCGACCTTTCCAAGCCTCATAAGGTTATTTGGAGGAGACTGGATAATCATGGCCGGCCCCTTCAGCTGTCACCTGGAACATTTGGCATCCCACAACCTATTGGGAAGGATAGAGCACAAATGTCTGCCAGTATCCAATCATTGACTGGATTAGAGCCGAATCCCTTTCTAATGCCAAGGCTCTGCTGATCATCACGCTGGGCGACTGACGGGAGGCAATGTCGTCATGGGTGGCAATGTCAAACCAAACACAAAGGAGAAAGTTTGCTGACAGCACTGGTTTCTGTTCGCTTTAATTCGTGAGAGAGTACCCATTCACATTTCTAGGATAGGTATAATGATTTAAATATAATGATTTAATAAAATATCTACCGTAAAAGAGACCCTGTGAGGTTTTCTTGTAAGCAAACCTTTCACATCCTTTCTGTGCTTCCTCGTTCCTCATCACTTCTAACTACAGTAGGACATCAGTGTTCGAGGAAATCAACCCATCATCACCCACTTACTCAATCTGTGTGTGCTGTGCTCCCAATACTGGAGCAACTACCAAGCTAAGAAAACAAAAACATCAGTTTGAGAGTTACTTCAGAGGAGGTAGGTCAGATAAAAGACCTAACATGTGTGTGTAATGATACCTAAAAGTTCTACTTAGAGTCTAAGTTTTATTTTCATTTATGAAACCCACCCCTAACAGGTTTTACTTTTGGTAAAAAGTTATAAAAACGGTATATTAAACAAGCTGCTAATCCCTGTGACTTTGTGTCCAAGCTTGGGTTGCAAAAATGCAAAACAAGCTATTTTCGAGCAGTCCAGACCTGAAATCTTCCCTCTTTTATGTTGTTGCCATATTTCCTTATATCCCTACTACTAACACTTCCCTTGACACAAAAGCACACACAACTCATGAAGAAAAACCTGTCAGGGTCCTGCTTAGATCAGCTGTTATGTTGTCCGTTAGAGGAAATTACTTTCCCCGGCTGAAAGTGTGCTAATCACACGTACGGCCGGTATGGCGGGAACATTTATCCACAATAACACACCCTGCACATGTAAGTTGATCATTGCACACACATTATTGAAGCAGTGATGTTAATATTAATGAGGATATCTGGAGGGCTGAGAGGCCCTTTATGCTCAGGCCAATAAGAGCATGTGTTACTTTTGTGTGAGTGGGTTTGATTTTAGTGTGGTTCATTTTCTGCATATTTTGAAATGACAGAGAAGCATCTTTAAATTAAAAAGAAGTGTCTTTAAAAGGTGGACACATTAGAAACTGTAAATGAGCAAGACACAAAGGAATTGCGAGATAGGAAGACACGTTAGTTAATTTACTATTTTACTATTTACTCCTTAGAGTTAGAGCTTTGAATCACAGTATGTCCAGCTTCAGATTCAATGAACAAAACAATGCCAAACATTTGTTGTTTGAGCTGATCAAATGCAAGGATTTTTTAGTTTTCTCCATTTTATACATTAATATGTGCTCTAAGAAATTGTAACTGGGATTTTTCAGTATTTTCTGACATTTTTATAAACTTTTTTTAAATCAAAAAGTTGTATGCAAAATACAGTGACTAATACACAGGTAATGATCGACGTGTAGGGTAGAAACCATATGTCTAGTTGACAGTTTATTCAGCAGGTTATTCAGGCTACCATACACAGTTTTGATGAGGGAGGTGGGCATCTCATCAACACACACACAACTCTGCATTATGCTGCCGAGGGACTGCTGATCTCCTTGAACAATCAGCACTTCACATTTGGCAGGGGATGCAGGGAATAAGACAAGCGCACCCACAGTGGGCCTTTCAGCTGTGTGCAACAGCGTCAGCAACAAAACAAATGTTTTTTTGGATATGCAATGCTAATAAACTCAGAGGATGATAGATTTCTGCATCCTTTTCATCATGGAGCTCTTTAAACAGCCAAGGTCCTCTGTCAGTCACACACAGAGTGAGCAGCATGCCCTTTGAAGTCTCACTCTGTCCTCTCTTAGATGTACCTAATTTCCATTCTCAGATGCAAAAACGATTTGTATTAATGGTGGACTAATGCATGCGCAGCGGAGGTGAGTGTATGTGTGTGTGTGTGTTGCAGAGGGAGGCGGGAATCAGAGGAGGCAGATGGATGGACAAGGACAATGAAAGAGGAAAAGGAAGCATACACACCACACCAACACACACACACATGCAGAAAAAGCCTTTGAGGTTTCTGAGCACCTCTCTAACCTTCAGTCTTCTCTTGAACACATTGTACCCAAGAACATAGAGAAAGAATATCTAACACACAGAAACAGCTCCAAGTAGAGCAAAAAATAATGAAGCCTGAGATACTGTATGTGCAAAACAAGAAAAAATCAAATCAAATCTAAATGAATGTGAAGAATATGTGACTAATACAGGGCAAGGAATGGTGTTCAGTGACTGTTTTGTGCTTTATTTCCAAAAGAGGCTGCAGTTCTAAATACCCAAGTAAAGTAAAACAATAATATACGTGTACAACTAAGTGTTGTTGTGAGCTAACCGAGAAGGCTACAGGCTACTTCATTTAGTTTATACACAGCAGACACTTCAAAACGCTGTGAAAGTGTGTTTTTACACTGAAAAAAATTAATGAAAGTCCAAATTGTAAGTAAAATGTTGGTTTCAGCCTTAGTTAAAGTACAAGTAGGGCCCCTTTGGATCTTATTTTTTTTCTTTAGTTGATGTCTTTTCCTCTTTTTTTTAATATAAAAAAAAAAAACGGGTGAAAATTGGATAAAAAACAAATCAGCAGTGAAACCTCTGTGATAATGGTATTTTAAAAATTCCATTTGCAGCAAGATACTCAGGTTTAACCAATTATTGTTGAGGGAAATAAGCAGGTCATTTGCATTTTGTGTTCATTTTTATCTTTACTGTCAGTTCACTTGCTGCAATAGTGTCTCGCAGGAGAAAAAAAACAGCATGTTTTATTGTGGGTACATAAAATCTAGGTGAAACCACCCTTAACTAGCCACCAGCCTTAAATACGAGTGACCTACCGTTCATGAGTGCGTAGGTGAGGATCATGACCGAGTTGTTGAGGTGTCGGTTCTCCTCTCTGACCACACTGAGCGTCGCTCTCTTCTCCTGCTCTGACGACTCTCGAGACGTGATACCTGACGACAGGTGGATGATCACCATGTCTGTGGCTGATAGAAGACAGAGACAAACACGACACTCATGTCAAGTAATATCAAATAAATTGACAAGAGAGTTGATTAAAATATGCCCATAAAACTTATGCACAAGAGCTAGAATCGATCTCTGAGGCAGCACACCAACAACTGTGCACATTCCTAATATGCAGCGTCACCGCAACTTCGCGATTTCTTACTTGTACTGTGTTTGCAGAGACTGCTGGTGTTTCGGAGCAGCTGGAAGGCCTTCTGGAAGCCTGCTGCATGCTGTGTGGCAGCATCAGATGCCTTAATGTTGGAGATGAAGGTGCTCATCTTCCTTTTGGTCTCACTGGTGGCTGGAGAGAGCAGACTCTTATAGCACTGGTCCAGAGAACAGGAGCGAACCGTCTCAGCCACTGACAAAATGGAGATCTGGGGAGGAGCGATAATGAGATAAAATTAAAAAAAATATGTTAGCTGGAGTAACACTGAAAATGTCTTTTTTGATTTTCCAAAACATTTTGGCATTTTTTATGTATGTATTCTTCTTAATAAAGCAAGGTAAGAGAGAGAAGGTGTATTCCCTTTCACTAACCTTGTCATGTTCATCTACGGCGTTGAGTATGACCAGTGCCGAGTCCCTGGCGATCTGAAGCTGGGTGTCAGTTACAGACGCTCCGTGGTCCACCATCACCACGATGTGTTTAGACTGGGGACGCACCGCAGACACATACACAGGCCTGCAGGAACACATGCACAAAACAAACATGCTTGTCAAGATCAGAAATTTTACTACACAGTAATACGCATACAATCCTCAACCCAAGACAATATTAACACAAACTGTGACAGCATTTGTACAGTGATAATAAAATGCAAAAATAAGTGCAAAAACAAATCTCATTTTTTTTTCTAAAGTTGTTTGCATTTTACTTATTTATCATTGTTTCCATCTCTCTAAAACCCCTCCGCCACCATAATGTCATTCCCTCAGGGTAATAGTAACAATTCTGACACATGAGGATGTCGGGGCCGTGCCCCGCCCGGTCCCTGGTGGCTGGGGCTCTGCTCGGGGCACTAGGACGGTTCTCTCTGGAGCAGGCGGCAGGGGGGAGGAAGGCCGGGTCAACTTATTCCTCCTTTTCACATCTAAATGACATGACGGTCCATCCCTGATAAACAGGCCACCTCCCTTGGGTCTAGGAGCTGTTTTTTTAAGGGATCATGCCAACAATGGGCCAGCCCTCTCCAATAACACTCTGGGGGCACCCCAAAGCTGGGCCAATCAGGCAAAAAAAGAAGAAGAAAGAAATAATGTATGTGTATATTTATAGAAAATGAATAAATGCATAAATACAATTTCAAAGTACAAAATGAAACAATAACCCGGTTGATCCTGCCGGTCTGACCCTGCTGACCCGTTCTGGAGGTCCCTGACGGTGCCCCCGTTGTCCTTCGCTGCCAATGGACGGGGCGGCGCCCCCTTTATTATTGTTATAAATGTTATAATTATCATAAGTGTTATTATTTTTATAAGAATGAATTATGTTCATTGCTCATTTATTTATTTAGTTATTTACTTCCCTATGCTTTCTCTTAGTAAATTACCTTTATTACTTATTTACACACACCCACGCATCTGGCGTGGTTCTCTCATCCCATGGCAAAAGTGTGCTAACTGGCCTGTATTCACTGTTCTTGTCATCCTCTTGTTGTTCTGTTAATGAATTGTCTTTTGTCTTGCAATAAAAAGAAAAGAAAAAAACAAACAAACAAATGTAGTTTCCTGTAAGCTAACTGTAACTGTTTACCGTGTCTCATGTATCTGCTATCTTTCACCCTTTCCTCATCCCTTGTCTCTCTGGGTGGCTTTTGTCAGAGTTTCTGCACTCAGCTACAGTTTTCACAAGAGATCCCCTTCCCTTTCTGCTATTTTTGGTGGAGGTTCAACACTTTCTTCATGTCACGCTGTCATTGCAGAGTTATTTATTCAAAACCAAAAGTGTCCGACTTCCCGCAACTGTCTGGGAAACCTTCAAGCTTCAAAAGTTAGAAAAGGAATCTTACGCTTCAGTTACTGCTTGCATGTTTTAAAATTACAAAATAAGATTTCAGCAGCTTTTCAGGCCTTGTAGGATCATAGTCACGTAAAAAAAACTAAAGTAACATAATAAACGTCCTGCTACAGTATGTAGTATTAAATCATGGACCCTCTGTGATAAAATGATAAACGCTTGATCCACAAAAAGCAGACTCCGTATGTGCCCACTGTCGGCTTGCTGTTGGAATAAAAGTAGATCTTAATCTATTATCTTGAGGTATGTTTTCAATAATTGGTGTCAGTGTTCATGTATTATGATCAGCTTGGTGGGGTGCAGAGGGTAGGTGGTCAGTGTGTGTGGTCTACTGGACAAGGAGACACTAACACAGGGTGGAGAGGGAGCGATGTACTCACAAAGCCTCATTCACACTTGAAGCAAGCCAAGTAACGTCATTTCTCTCATGGCTGTATGCCAGCTCACTGACTGGAACAGCCAGAAGAAAAAAATTCAAAGGACATGATAAAAAAAAAAGTGAGAGCCCCATGCAAAAATGCAACAGAAAGCAAGAGAGAGACAAAATAATATAGAAAGAAAAGACTTTCGGTTGTAGCCACAAAAAACAAAAAAAAAACAACAACACTGGAGGTGTGAAATTCCAACAGGCTTTCGTGGTACAGAGTCACATTCCTGTCAAGGCTATGTGTGGTCAGGGTGTGTGAGGGCAGCATGCCATCAACATGGCCTCTGGGCCACCCCGCAGCAACTGACAGAGAGGAGGGGTGAGGAGGAGGAGTAAGGGAGGAGGAACAAGTTGATGTGTTTTTGACGTCAAGCCAGCCTGTTTTGATACTTTGCCAGGCGAGTGATATCAGTTGGCAAACTGCGTGTCTGGCTTTAACCTTGAGCTCGACAATAAAATAAATGTTAAACAAAAGGAGAAGTCAGTCCGTACCTGCTGCGGTGCTCGTAACTTCCCTTGCACTGGAACTTGTGGGCAGGGAAGACTGTGAAGATGCCCTCCTCTGAGCTGAAGTACTGCCACTTTATCCCCGGGTTGGACTTCAGGTTGTCTGCTAACACTGTATAGAGGGAAGAGACAGAGAGGGAGCATGTTAAAAAAAAGAGGGGAGGATAAAGGAGATAAGGGAGAGAGAAACGGGGAGGAGAAAGATCAAGGAAGGAAGTGGGAAAGGCAGGATGGAAGAAAGGTAAAACATGAATAAGTAAGGAATTCTGTACTTTTGAGAGTTTCACTTTGTTTAGATTTAACCTTTCACCTCTTTCAGGATTGAGACCTTTCAAGTTCAGGGGTTAACTGTGATTCCTGTGTGAATCAGAGTAGGTGAGAGAAACCTCTCACATGATTTTATCTCATCTTAGCCCTGACACACCAAGCCGACGGGTGGCGTACTATACAGACATTAACTGTGAGCTAGCTAATAACAGACCATCATGTTATTGATCCAACATTTAAACCAATAAGCTCTCAGGCATTTCTCATCATGCCCTGATGTTTTGCAGTCGGCGGAGAGCAACTGTGACGCCTGGCTTTAAAAACTGCGGCTGCCTTGATCTTGTGAGGTTATCACTGTATATGTTTAACTAACCAGCATGCATTTTGTTGTGCGGTGATCGATTCTGAGCAGGCATGGCTCATCTTGAACGAGCCTAATAAACTTCTGTAAACTTTCCCTCTGATAAACAGTTGCCTTCTGTTACTGGCCTTTTCATACCTAATTCAGATCTATGCAAACCTGCCTATTCAGGCAGGACGAGGAGTTAAATACCGCCCTTTCTGATACAAAATAAGTATAGACATGTAAATGATTTCCCCATTCACACCTCATAGAATAAATTAACTGGATGAAGAAGAAGTAAATTTGAACTCTTCGACTACTGCCAAGTATACAGAACGTCTCTCATTTGGATACCGGAACTCGATCCGTGTGTCACAACTGTGACTGCAGGGCGAGCTGAAATAACAGCCTTAACTACAACCTCTGCAGAAACACTGAGCCCAAGTATTTGCTCAACACTAACAGACAGATTTTTTTTACTGGGTCACAGAGTCAACAGTATCTTCACAGAGATCCCATCACAAAGCCAGCAACTTCCTTTCCGCTCACTGCAACACAAAACGGCCTTTCACAAAGAGATGGGGCGGGGGAGGGAGGAGGGAGTTGGAGAGACACAAATAGAAACTTTACGGGCGAAAACAGAGGAAACAGAGCGTGGCCACCAGAGTAGGCTTTATTATAGTAACATCAAACAATAATGCAGCTGTTAAATCAATTGATTTCTTAAGAAATACAGACATGCAAAGCAACCATGACAAACCCTCAAGCAGTAAATGAACTAATCCTTTCAATATAATCTAGCACAAATCTTGTCAGGATGCAAATCAGAGAGAAACTCTAGATATACAGTAGGGCTATGAAACAAACTGCAATTTGATTTTCTGTTTTATGTCTCTGCTTAAATGCCAATAGCCACACATGGCTACTTCTTGTTTCTGGCTAGAAATTAATCTATAATATTCAGTCCAAAATGTAATATTTCCTCAGAGAAAGTTTTGTTTGATTTAACCAGGTATTACTGTATAACGTTTAATTTGTTACATCTAATAAATATTCATTGTGGTTTCTGCAGGTCATTAGCAGCTGTACACATCCACCAACTATTTTGCCATTTAGCTGACTATTTGTTATTATTCGGGTGGAGGTTTCCACAGACGGGTAGGATTTCAAATATCTAGTTAATTAAGTCTATGGTCTTTGCCAGACATGCTAACCGCCATTCATGCACAACAGCTGGGTCTAAATGGTTCCTAAATGTGGTTCTTGGCTTGTGATCACATTGAATTAATCACCTGCTAACGACAACCTGTTTTGGCCTTTTCCAACCTCGCAGCAATATTACGAGCCAAAGACTATTTTTTTTTTCTATGGGAGGGGTGGAAAATCATATGTCAAATATTCAACTAACACTAAAATCCAAAACTCATTAAATATATATACAAATAGATTAATTACACCGTGAAACCGTCAAACTGCCAAACATTATAAACAGCATCAAAACACACCTCTGACTACATGCACTTGGCAAAAGAACTAGTTTTGAGACACGGCAGGTTCTCACACCCCGCGGTCGCCCATCATACATCCTCCCTGCCCGGTCGCTCCATCCATCTATGAGGCTCATATAAACAGGAAACACTCGGTTGTGTTGACAGTGGAAGAAGGGCTCTGTATACATCTGTCAGGCTACAGTGCTCCACTCTGCCAGCAGTGTTTAGATCTTCCCAGAAACAGATGGACAAGCCAAGAAAAAGGACCCAAATGACACCCATTTCCTACCACCTTAATACAACCCATCCTCATGCTGCCACTAGAGGAAAAGTGACCAAAGTCAGTAGGATGTATCGCCTGGGAACCATATATATGTCTGTACATTTTGTGCCAATCCATCCAGTAGATGTGGAGATATTTCACAAGATAATGGACCGACTGGTGGCGCTAGATGGAAAGTCAGGGGATCATCAAAAAGATTAGGATTTATCCTCTGGGGACCATGAATGTCTGAACAGAATTTTACAGCAATCTATTAAATAGTAGTTGAGATATTTTAGTCTGGACCACAGTGCTGGACCGAAAGCATGGGCAATACACTATTCGACCTCGCCATCCATAGAGCCCCGGTGTTAGCGTGTCTTATAAACAAACAGATTATACCTAGATTATAGTGAGACTCTGCACGCCATGTGTGGTTAGGGCTGAAGGATTTTGAAAAATATCGAATTGCAATTTTCTTTGACTGATATTGCAGTTGCGATATGATTTGCGATATTAGACAGAATGATCATTTTTACATCATTATTCTCATTTTCATTGAAAAACACTAAAATGATTATGGTGCGATATTTGCGGGATCTGTACCGAAACAAAGATGTTTTCTTAAGCCTGTAGAATATGATGTGTAGGCCAGGACATCTCTGTCGGATAACAATATTTAATTAGGATTTGAAAATTGCAGTAGACCCTATTGCGATTTATTTTGATTAATTGTGCAGCCCTACGTGTGGTGTTACATTTTCACTCTCATCACATGGTTTTAAAAATAAAAATCTGTCCGTGCACAGTTTACAACATGAGTAGTATGCCGTAATTCATTTAAATTCAGTTTACTTTAGTTGAAGTTCTATTGAGTTGATGCAAATGAAGCAAGATCTTGCAGCGTGACAAGTAAACTAAAAAATTTAAGGTCACACACATAGCCAAACAACTTGGCATGGAGAATGCAAGTCAATGTGACAAGTGTTCAGTGGTACTCCAACTTGAAGTCGGGGTTGAAGTTGTTGGAAAAGTTGGAATGCTCCGAAATGGATGAAATTGCACAGGAAGGCTGCAAAAAGGTAAAAATGGGTGGTAGAAAGAAGATGGATCAAACTAGTCCTCTAATCCCACAGCACTTCACTGCCAGTCATCTCTCATCTACTTGTCTTTTCACTCCCACCTGCTGGTATCACTATTGATGCCTCCCACATCCACCATCTCTCTCCTATCTCCCCCTTCCTCTCACAGAAAAAAGTAAAAATGAAGATAAGAGGAGAGAAGATGGAAAGAATACAATACATTCTTGATACAATTACTCAATTTCAATCAGCTCTCACCCCTCCTTTCTTCCCCTTCATTCATCATTCTCTCCCTCTCAATTATCCCTCTCTCTCACCCGCTGCCTCCCCCCTTCCTTCCCCTCTGTAGCTGCTTGTTTAGACTGGGCTGAGACAAATGAGAGAGAATGAATACGCTGGGAACGTGGGGGTCAAGGAGGGCTGAGTGTGAGGGACAGGGAGACGAGAGGGGTAACTTGAACTCGCCGTGACTGGCTTGCAAGGAAAATAACACCCAGCTGATGGTGACGTGTTATGAATGGCAGTCATTATGAATGGTTTGCAGAGAGAGGAGCAGGCTGGGACGCCTGGAAAAAATAGGAGGCGGGCGGGGGGGGGGGGCAGAAAAAGAACAAATGAAGTTGGAAGTTTCCTGTAAAAAGGGAAGGAAGATGGGGGCAAGTGCAATATCCAGGGTGCAATGGAGTAAAGGGTTTAGTATGCTTCAAATAAACTGGTTTGTATCAAGTGTCCTCTGAACACGCCTCGAGGCAAAAGTGATGATCTGTTACAAACGAAAAATTTAGCATCATAGAGAGACGCAATTTAATCATACAAATAGGGATAACAGCACACACTTTCAGATTTAGAAAGTTACAAAAATTGTGACGCAGCGACCCCGTTTCTGACGTCTGAACAGTGTGGTGAGGGCGGAGGTTTCAGGAGCTGTTTGATGATCCAATAAGCACTTAATTTGAAACATAAGGACGTCTTTAAGCAGTCCCTCCAGGATCTTACAGAGTTCTTTTGGGATTATCACCCCTAAAATGATTCAATTTGCGACAATTTTGTGTTGTTTTACAATATACTCCAGTAAGTTAACCAGGTAGTTGAACATGCTTACGTAATGTTTTATATCCCTGAATTTCAGTCTACAAGGTAAACTTTTGCGTCCTACTATGTAATATTGCGCCGTCAACGAGCTCTGCAAACCAAATATTTGGGTTTAGGTATTAGAGTAGAAATAGTTAAGTTTTGGTGACTTAAATGTTTTGTTTTTTTATTAGAGCAATAATTAGCAAGGTGGATTTATGACTTATACTGTAGCCAGCCACCAGGGAGTGATCCAGATGTTTTGGCTTCACTTTTGGGGAGCTGACATGTTGTCCTTCTTTAAATACAGTCTATGGGGCAAGCACTATCTGACAAGACATGCTATAGGGAAATACAGCCCTCCCCTATGTAGTTGAAAGGAAAGGTGTTAGTGGAGTTTGGAGATGGATTTTTATTTGACTGTAGCTGCTAAATGCGGTTATGAAATGGTTTATTTTTAGGCTGAAAACTGCAGTTCTTGGTAAAAATCATTTTTAATACAATTTTTGTAGAAATATTTTAGGGTTTTAAAAACTTACAGGATCTTACTCTGAGAAGTTACAGGGATCGGTTCGATTCTGTTGAATTCTTGCGATCATACAATCACAAATTCCTGGAGGGAACTGGTAATAATCTTACCATGTGTGCTGGACTGAGGCTGTACGTTTAATAGAAAGTAAGATTATTCTGGGAGATGCAGCCCATACGTGTCAGAAACGCATGCAATACAGCTTGATGTTTCGTCTCTGGAAGCAGAGGGAACGCACCGCAATCCAAGCGATGGCATCAGAACAGAAAAAGCAGCAGAGGAAAGTTGGCCTTTGTCTGGTTTTTAGTCAATTTGGTCCATTTTCCTCCTAATCAAAAGCAGACCGACATATGTGGTGTAGACACATGTGGCTTTTACATGCTAACATTCTGCAATGTGCTTATGCAATCTGGAGCCTCAATAAACGTATTGTTTGGCGCAGTGAGAACACCATCAAACTGTTTTCCATCGCTCTCTCTCGTACGACCTGTGAGGACGATGCCGAGGTGAGATGTTTGTACTACAATGACATGAATACACCTCATTTTTGTGACCACTGATGCAATTTCCATTTGAGGTAAAATGAGGAGAGAAACAAAGAACTGACAAATCCCATAACAACAGGATGGTAAAAACACACACTACCTGAATACATTTACAGACAGAGTTCAAAGTCAAACAAAGTGCATTTGATCTCAGGCTGTAAAAATCATTTTAAAATCAAACGGGAGGGAAAAAAACGAGGAGAAAAAGTGTTAGTGAGGGAGCACAGGAGAGGCTGTAAAAACATCTCTTTAGACAAGCACAGCTAATTACTTCCACCTCAGATCAATGTGCATCCCTTTTAACATTTCAGAAGATAAGAATAGAAAAGATAATACAACTTCTTAATTAAAAACTGGTTGCCATGACAACTGCTGTTTAATTATTCAAAATGTGGGGGGGGGGGGGGGGGGGGGGGGGGGCAGTCCACAGTAGAAAGAAATGGATTCATAAATGGTTTCAGCTTTGTGTGTCTATGTTTCATTTGTTAAACCAGGTCAGTTTGTATGCAAGCAAATTCTCCTTTCATTTGGTCTGTCTGTGTGTGTGTTTTGTGTGTGTTTTGTGTGTGTGTCTGTGTGTGTCTAACATACCTGAGTTGAGGTCCCGTCCAGGGTTGAAAGCTCGGCTGTTGACGTTGGGGGAAAGTCTGTCACAGCAGATGGTCTTGGAGACGTTGGTATTGAAGTTTCCATCAAACCTAAATACACACAAACAGGCAACATTTGAGGAATTTATAGAGCGTGTCCGACTCATTTGTTGGTGGAGCTGCTCTGAATTTTCTCTCAGCACTAACAGATGTACTACTCCACAGCTTTGTTTCCAATAAAACCAAACTCGCAGGTTTGCAAATACCTCGGACTTTATAGTAATGGTCATGCTTTAACTTTTTAAAAAAAAGCTATTGACTAAGCTATACATGACGTATACAAATAATAAAGAAATCTATGTGAAACCATGTGGTTAATCCAATTACATGAAACATCTGTTGAAACTAATAGACCCTGCTTGTTGAATCGCTGGCAACATCATCTGTTGCGCAGACCTCATATTAAAGTAGGAGTAATTGGCTAGTGAATAATATTTTCCATGGAAAACTACTTGAATTTCTGCTTTCCTCTCAACAAAGCGAATACCCACTTCCCTGAATACATCTGAATGTGATTGTAGGAAGGACTGCCGGCTTAGTTTGATGATGCAGATCATCTGTCACAGAACCTCAAAGTTGTATTACAAAATAACATTTTGTCCAGCAGCTAATTTGGAGCATCAAGGGGCAAATTCAGGTCAGCTGGATGAGACACTTCACTCTTTTTTATAAATGTGTGCATCACTGTACACAGCAATGGAGGAAGTAATCTGTCATCACATAGTATTAGGGCAGACCTGAATGCTTCAAAGCTTTGACCGTTGCCATGGTATTTGACCTCCAAATCATTATTTGAATGTTTTGCTTTTTAATTTTTAAAAATGTTTTTATACACCTATCAGCCATAACATTATGACCACTGACAGGTGAAGTGATTAACATTGATTATCTCATTACAATGGCACCTGGCAGTGGGTGGGATATATTAGACAGTAAGTGAACATTTTGAACTTTGACCTTTGTGTTGGAAGCACAAAAAATGGGCAAGCGTAAGGATGTGAGCAACTTTGACAGGGGCAAAATTGTGATAGCTAGACGACTGGGTCAGAGCATCTCCAAAACTGCAGCTCTTGTGGGATGTTCCCGGTCTGCAGTGGTCAGGACCTACCAAAAGTGGTCCAAGTAGCCACAGACCTGTCAGGGTGCCCATGCTGTCCTAATGTTATGGCTGATCGGTGTATATAAGTATGTAATAATAATGTATAAATCCCAAAATAGGCCATGAAATAAGGAATAATCCCATTATTCATCATTCATGGAGGAGATGGTGACAGACAGAAGAACAAGAAGAACATGTCAGCCTGCTGTGTCACGCTGCTCCGCGAGGCTTTGAATACCTTTGAATATTTCACACCGAAGCTGTGAGGCCAAAAAAATTCGGGACAGCCCTACGTAGTATACTCCGGTTTGTTAAAAACATATTACATTTGTTCCTTGTTAGCATATTCTTCTGGGTAGAAGAAAAACACAAAAACACAAGCACACGTATCTGTATCCTTAATTTGACCTTATGTTCTTTCTCTCATGTACTAAACAAAGCGACTGATGGCATTGAGGACGCGTCTCTGATGGCAGTTATACACAGAAAAACCTTTGACAAAAAGGGGATCAGCAGTATTGTTTATAACGTATTATAATTATGTTTAAAAATATCATGCTAGTTCCCAGCAGTTGCTTGCTTGCACTGCTGAGCTGTGTTGTAGTGTGAACGATGTGGCCCAGTAATGCAGTGTTGTCCTTGAGTGTGCACACACACCAAAATGTGTTTAAGGTGTCAAAAACATTAGACACTTGTTCCCATCAGCACATCTTTAACACAAGGCTTTTCTGCGAACATCTTCACACATATCATATCGCATTTCATTCAGTAATTTGTTTTAGTGTTAAGCAACAGCCTGAGTAGTGTTATTTTAAAATGGCTTACATGTGTGTGTGTGTTGATGATGGAGCCTGGTTGCCAGAGCTCGTATCTCTGGAGTTAAGAGCTTTAGTTGGGAGTTAAAAGGGGAGGTATGCAGAGGAGCAGCCTGTTCTGCACTGCATCAAGCCTGGCTGCTTTGATCCTTCCATCCCTCCAACTACACCCCCCTTCCTCCCTTCTGGCTTAGCAACATACAGACACACGTGTGCACACCTACACACACGCACATGCTACACACTCTTTGGCTCCCTCTGCTTGCAGACCTGGCCCTGGCCCGATGTGATTGACAGGTGCTGTGATGTACGGGCTGCGTTTGAACTTCACTCAATTAAAGTCCCATAAGGCCAAAGTCATTACTATTCTCCTTCAACCCACTTTGCATAGAAGCGGTGGGCAAGACGCTCAGCACAAATGTGTGCCAGATAAAAAATACATTTGCAGCCGCTTTGAATTCCACATCAAAAACACATATGAGAACGAGAGCGAGAGAGCGAGAGAGAGAGCGAGACACAGAGAGAGAGAGAGAGAGAGAGAGAGAGAGAGAGAGAGAGAGAGAGAGAGAGAGAGAGAGAGAGAGAGAGAGAGAGAGAGAGAGAGAGAGAGAGAGAGAGAGAGAGCTGATTCTGATCAAACATTTTAATGAGGGCAAGAGAAATCTGTTTTGCAAACAGTCTGGACTCACCAGACACAAACACAATTTGATTTGCAGAATATAAATCCAAACTCTTATGTTCCAAACTGAACGCATGGGGCTTTAAATAATTCTTCCACTGAATATGCATATTAATAATGTATTGTAGGAATGCTTGATTACCATACCTCCCAAAAGGGGTTGTTCTCTATGCAGCAATTAGAAATTATCCTGAGGACAATTCAACAGATAGACAGCACCAGTAATGGGCCTGTGAGTGTCCTTGAGAAAGATTCAAACTACAAATTAATTGATGTTTCTTAGAATTTGGACTGAAACATATTTTTTCTTTGCTTTTAATAGAGAATGAAACTAAAATACAATGCAGAGAAAAGGGAGAAAAGACATGAAGCCCAGTGTCTTATAGAGTGAAACAAGACAGACGCCTCTAAATAAGGCAGAACCTGCTGTCTTCAGCGGTGACTACCATCCACAGTTTATAAAAATCCATTTTATTAAGACGTACCCTGCTGCAGGAACCATGTATATCCACAGAGGAGGCAATCAAACACCATTCAAAAAAACCCAGAGAGTACAATTACCTTGAAGAGGCTTGCCGTTGTGCGAGCTCCAACGCCAAGAGTAATACCCTTTCTAATGTGTTTGCAATCCCTCAGTGAATAGCGGCGGTGAAGCAGGCAACATGCTAGCTGGAGAAAGGAGGGCGCTTAAAGAAATCTCTATCCAAACAGATTTTCATTGTGATATCAAAAGAGAGAGTGGATTTTGGAATACTGTTTGGTGTCCAGCAGCTACATTCACATTACCTTGCACGGCAGCTGGATCACATAGCACACAAAAATCCATCTTGTCACGCTTGAAGTAACGCTTTTGTGGCCGGCAAGCCAGATCACAGACCAATCAGCGTCTTGCGAGGAGCTACAGGTGTGGTTTAGGTGCGTGTGACGACACAAAGAGGCAACTATGTTCGTTCTAATCAACAATGATGGCTCCTGAAGAGGTTAGCGTAGCTGCAATAGCATCAGTTATAACAGAGCCGGAGAGTATTTCTTTATTGACAGAAGAGCAAAGAACGGCACTGAAGGTTTTTCTCGGTGGAAAAGATGTTTTCGCTCTTCTCCGCTGAGTTTGATTGACAGATGGTTCATCCAATCACCTGCCAAGTGTTTTTTAAAAGTGCCTGCCCTTTTCCAAACAGTTTCCAATGACGGCTTCTCAGATGGTTCTGAGTAACAAACCATCTGGCGGGTCAACAAGAAGGGAGGAAAAAGCTCAAGTGGATTTTGATCCTGAGCTTTGTTGCATTGCCTGCATTACACAGAGGTGTTTCTAATATCCTGGCCTCCCTCGTGTGTGTAAATGGGGGGTGGACAAAATGTTCTTTTCAAAACCACGCAATCTGAAACACTAACTAGGCCTCAAAAATGTCTTAAATGTTTTATTGCAAGGCTACTGTGCTGAATTGCACTAGACTGAACGGCTAAACATAAATCAATTTATAACTCAGAAAGCTATGAATGTGGGGAAATACTAGAGAAATGCTGCAATAGTAGCTGAGATAACATCACTGGAGGAATGCGTGTTGCTAGGTTGTTGAAATAACTGCCTCAAAACATTGCCCAGGAATTGTGTATGATTAGCTGAACCTGTTACCAGTATGTCATCATGTTTGCCACTTAGTCCCTCACACTGCTGGGCTGTCCATTAACCCACTAGGGAGAGTATGACGGAGGATCAAGTAGGATTGGAGTTGGGGTAGCATAAAAGGACAGATAACAGACTGGGCCAACGGGGCCGAAGCCCAGGGGCTTCTGACAGTGGGCGCCTCAGCCTTGGCTGACCGGAGGGTGATCCTTGTACTCAGAGGCCTTTAGGCATCATAAATGTACCACAATGCAAAACAAGTATGAATGTTATGAGGCTGCTGGTTACTCTGGAGAATGAGTTCCTTTTGTTGTATCAACTTTTCACTCTGGTTATAAGCAACTACTGCAGTCATTTAGTTACAAGTCTGCACGGGTGTGCAAGGACTGGAAACAGGCCAGATAGTGGAGACCCAAAGACCTCCTCACTGCTTAATCTGTCCTTGAATATCAACGGATGAGGATGAGGGGGAGGAAGGACATTAAAAAAGGGAAGGAAGTTGAAGAGGAAGGGAGTTTATCAAGAAGTGAAAACAGAGACTGGAAGGAAGAATACATAAAGTTTAAAGGGAGGCAAGGACGGAGGAACAAAGACGAGAAGGAAAGAGGAAGAGGTTGACATTAACGGAGGCGTGCAGAGAGAGAGATAAAAAATATGTACACCTGTTAAGGTCACTTAATCAGACCCCCTCCCAACCGGCCTGGTGTTTTGCCAATCTCCTTCTCTAATGTGCAAACAGAGGTATCACCATCGTGCTGACTGAGCAACCAGAAGATCAGCTTGATCTGAAGCTCGAACTCTTGAGTAGCTGCTCACTGGTGCCACTTATACTCTTGATCAGGGCTGTAAATCTGCCAATAACTCAGATGGTGAGAATTCCTCTTAAGAAACAGGAGCTCTGTATTAGACTGTGGAGTCTTTAATCTAATGATTCATTTATGAGTGGAGGTATTCTGCAATATCATCCCTCATGTGATATTGTGATATTATGTTAGGCATTTGGTGTTCTGCTCAGCAACGTTAACGACCCCATCTTGAGCCAGAGTTTGGTTTATGAATATAATTTTCCATTTCTGCCAATAGATCCCCCTAAATGTTACATACTGTTCCTTTAAGTAAAAGGATATAAACAAACAATGATATGATTCCAACTACTTTGTTGAGATCTTCGCATTAAAAGAAAATCATTCCCAAACAAATGTAGCCAAAAGTCTTATCTATCTATCGCATGCGGCTATGGTATTGGAAAGTTGAATCCTAATTCATGAAAATAGGAGCAAAACAATATTTCTTGAAATTGTTCTAGACACAGTAATCGATAGGGTTGTAACGATATATCAATCTGGATCGATATATTAATTCAATGATCAAAGATCCAATATCGATGCAAAGTGAAACCATCAATACATATCATCTTTAAGATACGGCTTTATTTAGAAATTCCCATGGCACGTCTGTGTCACCATTTCCGTCCAAGTGCGCCTCCTTCCTTTAGAGTCCGGTAATGACAATGTCAAATCATATTTCAGTTGCTTTTTGTGAGTTGATATAAATGGAACTGATTGTGTTAAATGGACATATGAAATCGTCTCATATCGATCACAGGCCACTGAATTGAATGAAAATCTTATCGTGGCAGACTATGTTATATCAGCAAATATCGTATCGTTGTCCAAAGAATCGATATAATATTGTATTGTGATGAAACTTGTGATTCATGTCCATAGTAACCGAGGTAGTAATGGGCATAGACTTTATGTGAAGCGGCACCATGAGGGGAATTTGGAGTAAAAATGGATGGATGGATTGGCGTGAATTATGGAACAAACATTATTGCATCCCTCGGGAGAAACTGTAATAACTTTGGTACCTTAACTTTTCATCTAGAGCCATCGTTACCTCATTACCTTCAGGCTGATTCATGTGAAAAACACTAAGCTTTGCACTGAGGTTTAACATCCTGCTAGTCAAACACTGTGATGCCACCTTTAGGGACACCATGCCATGTTGCGTTTCCCTCTACCTTTCTCCTCTTCTATTTTTGGTGAGACAATGTGTTGGTTTACGTTTTAAAAGAACTCTTCAGGAGCATCATATGAATAGCATTTTCCTTGCACAGTCCATTTGCAGCTCATCTCCAACTGGTGAAATGAGACCATTAAATCCCATCTGGGCTGCTCCCAAGCACACTTCTCACTTTTACAACTGCATAGCAGTGGAACTGTTGAAATGAGCACCTGGAGATTGCATGTTAAAAATAATACAGACATACACACACCAACTCTACGAGTCACATCAATTTTCTATTTTCAGGTACAGCCTGTCGCTGAGACGGAGCAGTGATTAAAGCATACCACCGGGCGCTAAGCACTGCCCTCGGTGGCCTCCCTGTGAAATGATAGCCTGGTAGCTTGACGGCTAACAGACATGGACACCCTGTGAACCACCTGATCCCCCTCTAAACTGGCTGACCTGACTGAGACCCCCAGAAGCAGCTGATGCCTGAGACTAATGAAGGACACTCTGAAGTGGACTACAGAGAGCTCAAGTCCTGTTCCCGATCTGGCATAGATCCTGTTCAACCAGGAACAGGATAGTAGGCTCTGTCTATTTTCTTTTCTTCTTCTTTTATTTAACAAAAATATTCTTCTTCTGAATTGTATGCCTTTATGAAAGGACCAGTGTGTAACATTTAGGGGGATCTATTAGCAGAAATGGAATATAATATTAATAACTATATTTTCTTTAGTGTATAATCACCTGAAAAGAGAAATCATTGTGTTTTCGTTACCTTAAAATGAGACGTTTATATCTACATACGGAGCGTGTCCTCTTCACGGAGCTGGCCGCCATGTTTCTACAGTAGGCCAGAATGGACAAACCAAACACTGGCTCTAGAGAGGGCCATTCCCATTTTCGCTCTCAGCCACCGTAGTTCTCCTACACGCTTGGCACACAGGAGAAGTTCAGTAAGGTCTCAGTTGGTTACAATCTATAACCTCACCGCTAGATGCTGGCAGATCCTACACACTGCACCTTTAAGTGAGACGCAACAAAATCCCTTGGCTTGACGCGAACCAGGAGGTTTGTAGTTGCGGCATGGTAGGCACCTTAACTGCTAGGCCACCACCTTTTGTACATTTATTCAAAGTAGATAGGTTGAACACAACTATATAGTAATTGAACTATTTGCTAATAATGCTTGAATATTAATCATTAGAGCCTGACTCAAGCTGGATTTTTGAAGCTAATACCAATATCTGTATTCGTGTATCAGCCAATATTGCTTTTACAACATACAGAAACATCTTTGATAAAGATCTCTTGAATTAGTTTTTTAAAGATTGATGACCAGGACTCTCTCTAATGGAAAAAACTAAGTACCAGCGACACTGTTTCTGAATAATTTTAAGCATATCTTTGGTTTCTATGTTAAGTTCTTGTAAGCCAACAGATTCACAGATGGAGATATATCTGCTGGAAATATCCGATAAATCAACACCCCCAAAATTATTGGTATGCATTTAATAGTCACTTTAAGAACAATGATTTTGTTAGCATTCAAAAACTAGTTGTTTTAGGCATACAGTAGGAATATATCAAAGCTTAATCTAACCTACGAGGTGCTCGGTTCTTCAGCTGCTCCCAGATGCAGAGTGCTCAGAAAGAGAGAGCTAAAGTATTCTGTATACTGCTCCTTAAAGTACCTCACGATCCTGCATAAACCCAAAAAATGAAAGCAAGAGAGCTCCGTGCCTTTTTCCTCCCCTGAGGAAGAAGCTTTGATGTTCAGGGATCTGTCAGACTCAGCTTCAGTTTGGTATGTCCATCCCCCCAACACCACCACCACCACCACCACCACCACCACCCATGTGACCGACTCCCCCTGCATCATTCCATCCTTCCTACCTGGGTCTTATATCATCTTTTCCTCAGCAATTTCTGCCTCAAACTGTCTCTCAAAGCTGTAAATCCATGATTTTAGACCTGGTTGTAGAGCACACATGTCTGGACATAAATACAACATGTCTGCGTGTGAACAACTGTTGAATGTATGAACAGTATGTCATGTGCATGATTCTTAAGCTACAGGTGGCCAGTGGCCCTGAGCCAGGCAGTCTCCTCTCTGCACGACTGAAGGAAAGACAGGTGACCTTGCAGCCTGTGAAGTCTGCAGCGCGAAAACTTCAGAGAGCAATAACTGGTTACATCGGCTGATAAAGGGGAGGGAGATAGACAGAAATAGAGAGAGAGAGAGAGAGAGAGAGATGGGATGATGGGTAGAGACAGCTGCTGCTCTGCAGATTAGAACTGAAAGCAGCTCTCAGCTTTGAACTGTGTTTTCGCCTGCTGGAGTTGGTGGATGGCTGAGAAGCTGGGTCTACACTGTGGGCTGGGGCAATTTTAAACTCTCAGTAGAGGACTTAAATCTGACATATTCAGTCTCACACCCAGTTTCAGAAAAATATACTTTTGTCATTTGGGCACCCTTTTCACAAAGCCTTGTGGCTTATTTTGGTCCCCAAACTATATTTATAAGAAACACTAACTTTGTCATCAGTGGCATTTTACAATTTCATGATGAAATCAAAAATCTAAATACTGTTTGTACATTATTGTTTGTTTTGCCTTTTTTACGCCCTGGTATTGTTTGTCTTTTGTTGTTAAATATCTGAAATGAGGCATGTATCCGCTCCACAGAAGTCTGTATTACGCATTTGCACATCCTTCCAACTCAAAATATTTGAAATAAATAAAAAATCTAGTGTATATAAGTTGATGCCAACACAGCAATCAAATCTCCAGGCTTTCAAAAAACTTTATTACCCATGAAAAGCCGCTCCCTATGTAGATATGAAGGGCTCATTCTAAGCTAACGAAAACCCAACGATTCTCACTTTCAGGTGATTATCCACTAATGAAAACATAGTTATGAATATTATATTCCATTTCTGCTATTAGATCCCCTGAAATGCCACAAACCGGTCCTTTAAAAACGCTGCCAAGTATGAGAGCATACTAGTACAGCTCAAGGCTGTAAAGGATGTGATGTAATCCAAAGATGATCATAACATGTTTAAACGAGGGAGAGATGGGGATTTGTGTGTGTGTGTGTGTGTGTGTGCGTGTGTGCGTGCGTGCGTGCGTGCGTGCGTGCGTGCGTGCGTGCGTGCGTGCGTGCGTGCGTGCGTGCGTGGTTAAAGCATAAAGCAATGTACAGAGATCGAATGCAGGTGCTAACAGCGGGAGGTGGGTGTACAGACAGAGAATGAACCTCCTGCAGAGATTTGTGTGTGAGTGTTATGAGAGAGACAAAGACAGAGAGGAAAGTGTGTGTGTGTGTGTGTGTGTGTGTGTGTGTGTGTGTGTGTGTGTTAAAGAGAAAGTTACTCACTCCATCATAGATGCAGGTATGGAGCAGCAGTCCTGTATGGCAGTGAGCGGAGAGGTGAGGTGAGCGGTGTACGAGGCCTCCACCACCTGTTTGTTCCGGTTCACCACGTCCAGGTAGCGGTTAAACTTTTCACGGATCTTTTTGGCCAACTGCACAAAGGAAACAAAGGCACATCAACAAGACAAGTGATTAGTGGAGACACCTAAATGCATTTCCTTAAATTCAGCTTTACCTTATAAACCGTAAGACTGACCAAGAAAACTTGGGATATTATCTAACCCACAGTCTGCCTAAAACCTGCCAGACTAAAGCTTAAAGTAGTGAAAAGATTACAACTATCACATTAAGGATCTATACAAGTATGCACGCACGCACGCAAACTCTAAACAGTACTCAGTTTTATTGAATGAATTATATCAAAGTGAAAAACTGCAGTATCACCAATTGCTTACATAAGGACACAGACATACACACAAACAGTTACACTGTTTATCTCAATGTTACAATATGATCATAGTGTATTTAACTATATTTCTGCAGGCCAGAACAATTAACTTTCAAGCATTTCCGTTCATTTGTTCTTTCCCTTCCCTCGTCCCTTGTTAACTCATTATAGTGGTCCATTTTTTATGACATAAAAGCTTTTTCTGGCTTTCGTCTTCACTGTATCTTATTTTCTGCGTATTCGCTATGTTTGTCCCACTATTTTTAAATATTTTCATGAAATCTTAGTTTATTTTCTTTGCTGCTTGCTTCTCAAGTTCATCTCTATCTTTTTGCTGCTTTGTTCTCAAACAAGCTTCCTTTCACTGTGACCTCTGCTTTCTTCTCCGTCACAAGTTTTGAATATAAATAGCTAACCTCTAAATGTAACTGTTACAATGACATGATGGATCATGAGGTAATGCTACAATTGTAAATTGGTGCAAGCAAAACACACAGTGAGTCTCTGTTGTCAGAACTTCACAAACCTCACCACCTTCATTTTATCCATGGTTATAATTAAAGTTATATCCATGTTCCTCAAAACCCCAAATCTGACGACTCTGTTTAGAAGTGAGATATTAGACTTTTATATAGACAAGTGTCCAGGTAAACTGTTTTCCACACACACTCACGAGCATCCTTATTGCATACATGTGTAAACAAGCACACACACACACAATGATTTAGCCCCGGGGCCCGTTTAATACCGGGTTTCACTACCCATCCCTAATCAAAGATGCCCAGAACTCAGGCTGCATTAAGTGTGAAATCCATCACTGTTAAAAGCAGAGCTGAATGATGGATGTCTGACGCTGGAGAACAAAAACACTCTCCATTTCCACACAGCACACCCTTCATCATTTAATAAGAAAATCCACCTTATAATACAACACGGGGCCAATATAAAGTGAAAGTTGGGAGTGGAGGCATTGTAAATATTTGTGGGAAAGAACATATAAAAAAATAATGCACCTGCTTATTATGCAGTGCATTTATGTATATTTGTATATATATAAGAACCTTGCACAATCCACATTATAAATATACTATCATCTATTTGTCTTGGTCCTAAAAAACCTTCTTCATTTAAAAGAGAAAACCAGGAAGCAGGAAGAAGAAAATGGTGTTTCTAAACAAATACAAAACAGCTAATTCAGTCAGTCTTTACTGGGGCCCTTAATGAAGGCCCCTGGACATGCATACATTATTCTTTGTCTTTCTTCCTCTGAAGGACTGGGTTCTGGTTGAGCACACATCTCACAGCACTCCTTTGGGGAAACTAATAACCGGCTCTGCAGCTGCCTCCTGGGGGACATTAATAACCAGCGCACCACCACCTCTTCACAACAGGTTCCTGTTCTTGCTTTATTTTGCCTTGAAAGGATGTTATTGGGGATTGTGAGGAACTCACATCCACTTAATCTGAAACATCACATGCATGTAATCTGATACAGACTATCCGCTTAACTTGAAAGCTGTCACATGATCCACTGGGTTTAACTCTAGGCTTGCCGCGGTAGTCGGTGTTACCGGTGTTACACGGTGGTCGGGCACACACCGATTACATTAGTTGCCCAAACCCCCCACCGTTGTGTTTTTTTTTTTATAGAAATAAAACCCATTTAGTTCATCTTGGCGTATCATCGCCGAGTCAAATTTCACACACATTGGATGACAGAGAGTTGACAGACAAGACGATGGTGGAGGATTTGGTGTCAAAGCCAAAAGCGCGGAAATGTTTCGGATTTAAACCCAATGCTATAAGGGAACCATAAAGTTAATGAGGCAATCGGCGTGCAGAGGACGGAGCGGTCACAGTCGGTGTGCACGCCACAGCGGCTCCAGATGGAAACCTGCAGCCTCGCAGTGAAAGCTAAACTGGAGAAGCCAAACACACAGCCATCCAACGATAAAGATGAAAGTAAGCGCTCTACATATATTGAGCGCCGTCTTTCTTGTAAAATGTCTGGTGTGATCGGTAACACCGGTGTTATCACAAGTTCATCAACCAGGGGAAAAATGTCACCGTGACATCCCTATTTAACTCTAAAGATCTGTTAAAGGACTAATTCCTAGTAAGAGCTAGCCGGCGGCACGCAACTAACGGTTCAGCACGAACGGCAACAGTGTTGACCGAGCCAACAGTGTTTACCTGAAGGGGAACCAGAGAGTGGGTGTTACGCTTCCGCGACGACGCCATCGGTCGGAACGGCGTTATCAGCTCTAACCGCTGTATGGTCATCTGGTCATTCATATGGATTGCAGTCAAAGCTGTCAGAGTGACTTCAAGAACAGACCTCTTCTCTTCTGTGCTGAGTTGCTGTGTTGTTGTAGACTAGTCTACTTTTTGAAAACTAATTTTTCAATCTAAAAAACTAGCAGTATTTTCTCTTTGTGTGCTAACAAGTTATACTTTGTTTTTCATGACGTTATCTTATTTGTTTGGGCTACGGTTATTGGCTCAATTCAGTAGTTTTTTTTTGTATAAAACAACATTGTTTTGTGTGACCGAGGGGAAATATGCTAATTGTGTAGGCAAATCAATACTCAATAATGTGTGCTGGCAGAATCATGACCACTCAGTTGAATTTGACACAAGTGGTGACCAATGAACTTCTAGAGAACTCAGGGATTATTAAAGGAAAAGGGAAACACCTGAGCTGAATTCAGAGAGTTGCATCAAAGTGTCTGAATACCTGTGTGAATTAAGTGTCTTAATTTAGATTTTGGTTTAATTGCAAGACCTTCTCATCAAGAAGTATGTGTACATTGATGGCAACTATAACACAAAAACAGTAGCAAAATGGTAGTGGTCTGAATACTTTCCGAAGCCATTGTAAGTTACCTACTCAGCCTTGTTGGATACAGAAAAGGGCTTATTTCCACAGTAACTGGAGCTCCATTGTTCACATCCCATAATTACCGGTTGCCTGCAAAAGGGCTGCGATTCAAGCCAGGAACAGGGAAATGTACCGCGACCCACTGACCGCTTGTACACCTAATCAGCCGCCCGCTATTCCTATTAGGGGTTTAACGGGGGCCTGAGGCACAGCCCACAATTACTCCTGCTCCACCACAAGGAACACACACACACACGCACACACACCGAGGCACTAACGTGTGCGCTCTCACACACACGGACATAAAGTCAAACACACAACCGTGGTACACCTCCCCCACACACAGTACTGTCCATGCATGGCCGCATGGCAATTAGCTGCAGTGAACTTGTATTAAAAAAGGGGGAAAATGGGCCAGTGTTCAGCTGAGGAGTGTTTCCATAGCTGGGAGGGGAGAGACAGACAGAGGGAGAAAGTAAGACTCGACTTTTAACAGAGTGACTTAAGAGAAACCAGAAACTTCGAGCCGTGCAAGTTAAAGCTTAAGTTACAGTCTGCCACAGAGCAGCCAAAGCAAACCTGCATTCTGCAGATTAACCACACTCTCCAGAACACAGGGCTCCTCTCTACGACCCATCCAACCAGCCTTTAGGGTTTACAGCACCCAGTGGGGTTGGTTCAGCCACAGAGCCGGAGTGAATGGAACGGGTGCAACCTGACGTCTCGTGTTGGGAGTTTTGAGGTTTGCCAGCCAGCCATCAACCACCGTTACTGGTAGTGGTGTTTATGGCAAGACCAGGACTTACTCTAGGATGAGGTTGACATAGGATGTTATGCAGAACTAAGAAACTGCACGGTTGAAACGTAACAGCACAGGTGTCACTTCTCCTTCGATGAACTGACTTTGTTATTGAACTAGTTCATTTTCATTACTGTGAAGTGGACAAGTTGCTTCCAACGACTGTCAGAAAGGCTCGTTAAACCTGCTGACTTTGTTCGCTCAACCGATGGTGATGTAATTATTGAACATGATTTGATAAAGTAAGGGAAATGGAAAAATCCTCCTGCTCACAAGTCTGTCATGAAAATCAGTGTCAGTTTACAATGGAAGAAATACCACCATAACAACATGAACGAAAGAGAACATCTTAATGATACCAATATGAGGAGAATTTATCAGTTGTATTCCCAGACTGCTATTTTGTGGAATGATCTAAAAATGTGTCTTACAACAAGGTGAATTATTACAGCTTAATACCATAAAACTGTCTATTTGATATCAGGTTGAAGCTGTGGATTGTTTGTCTAAATTTACTTTTATACGCCAAGAAAATGTGACGTATATTTAGTGGTTATATGCCTATAACGCATATCCTCAAAGCAGGAGTAAATGCAGAAAACACATCAAATGATGAACACAACATGTAAGCAGCGTAGACCTGAGAAAAAAAAAGTGAAATAATCAAAATCCCATTTCTCACTTGAATGGAACCATTTCTGGTTGTCCTTTTCCTTCCATTTCTTAAATGTCACCTTTTGAAGACTTCATCTACCGGGGCTGTGACGGACAGCCGTAACACTCCCTCACACAATAAACAGTTGAGCTGGATGTGTTTTTAGTGTTAAGTATGTCTCTCAAAAATACGTTGGTGGACCGACTGACCAACACACTTTGCTATTTCTTAAGCCACGCTGTCAGCAGGGCTAAAAACTAGATGTGGGAATCACCACGGACCCCATGATATGATATTATCACAATACTTAAGTCAACAGTTTGCGATATGTTGAGTATTACGATAAGATATATTGCGATTTATTGCCTTTTTTCAACTGCAAATTATGCAGTTTGTCAACATCTGTTTTATCTAATAAGATACAGTTTTCACTCTGTTCATCTCAGAGTTTTCATTCACATATTTTGAGGTCAGAGGTCAAAGGACCCCTTTGAAAATGGCAGTGCCAGTTTTTCCTCGCCAAAATTCGGAGTAACTTTGGAGCGTTATTTAGCGTTGGCATGGCTCTAGTTTCTAGCTGATACCAGTATCTTCACTAGCTTTAGACTGAGCCCATTACACACCATGATGCCAAACAGCACAGTGACTACTTTTCACCCTTTAAATAGGCAGACTGACTGATTAAAAGTTTGAAGATACCTGTGATGCTATTTACAGGACACACCTTAGTTTAACATGTCCCTATGGTCAAATTATTTTCAATCTTTTCTAGGGGTACCATCATTTTTGTCCAGGCCAGTTTCATTAGTTTGTTTTTTAAAATGATTCTGTTGAACCACAATTCAAAAGCAATGTCTGATTTTCATTAGGTAATTTTCAGTAAATTTTTTATTTATTATTACTTTTGTCAGTTTCAAGTTATTTCAGTGACCATTGTGGGTTGTTCTTTCTGTAACGGAAGGGTACCAACAATTTTGTCCATGTCTGTATATTCAACTCTTTATTGTAACTCATAGTACTCGAGGATATTGCTCTGTTGTTAAAACGACCCATGTGTGAATGGGGGATCAGCATGAAAACATTAGCAGCCAGCCGTTTCAATTCATGATATCCACTGACAGCAACACGTCAATGAGTAAAACAATAGACAGTAGTAGAATAGACAGCAGCAGACTCAATGAGACAGAGAGAGAGGAAGAGGGAGGGAGAGGGAGGGCTTGTGTCATTAGAGAGGGACAGATGTCTGCGTGTCTCTCTGAATAATGAATGTCCAAAGGAGAAACTCGTCGTCCAGTGGCTCTTCTCTGGAGCTCCTTGCCCTCTCTCCCTGCTCTCTCCTCCTCTGCAGACCCACTCCTAATTGAGCCTCACTTTGGCTCATGGACACACAACCCCTCTGCCCAGACAGAACTTGCGAGCCAACTATGCCAGAGCTGTCATCTGAATTAGTTGGCATCGGCCTCCGAAGGGTTGCAGCTAGAATGTATGGGCACTGTATGAGCTGTCAAACTATTCCAACAAGAAGTCAGTGCTGCTCTGCGGCTGGTGCTTATTAACATACACCCAATCCATGTTGTGTCAGTTCAAAACCTAAGTATCGTAGCTGAGGTTTCTGTGAAAGGAAATGCTTTCAGACCCACACTAAGAGACACTTGCACAACAGGTAATGATTATCAGGATGAACTCTCTATGGCCGACCCTAGGGGTTGTATGAATACTGTTTTTGTGCGAGTTAGCAAAGGACGAAGAAACAGCAATGCTTCAAGGCCAATTTGGAGCTGCCTCTGGAATAGTAAATAGCTGCAAGATGAGAGATATTGTATATTTCACACACATGCACTGACACAGATGGATACGCTGATGCACACACACAGAAACACGGTCGCAGGAGAAATGCAAACAAACATCCACCTGTCGGTTCTTGCTGGTGGCTGTTTACAAGTCTGGCGTTGTTTACCGTCACTCTTCCAAGATCCCTGATGCACGAGTGCAAAAACACACACACGCCACGCCAGCACACAATCATTGTTTGACTTATCGCCGGACGACAGAAACTCTGAGCATGGTTTTTCCAATCTAATGACTCACATATATTTAGACTTTTGGATTTAAGGCCATCAAAAAGATGCCGTTCTCTGCTTCAGGTCTTCTTATTCTGCTCATATTGTGAGCAGAGGGAGAGAGAGTAAGCTCACAGACAAGTGGAAAAACAGACAGAGAACTTCAAAGCCAATGAGACAGCAGCCGCAGAATTTTAATAAACCCCCTTTTTCCTCTGATGGTGAGTGTGAGTGTGTCTGTTCATTGCAGCTGAATTGAACACTACACAAGACCACAAGCAGACACAATCCATGGTACACACACACGCACACACACAGGAAAGGAGAAGCCTTTGTTACTCACCTGCTGCACTTCTGTCTCTCCGTTTGATGTCTTCTCGGTGTACACAAACGAGTTGAAAATCCTCTGTCGAGAGAAAGAAGCAGAGACGGTGAGGTTAGATCAGGAGGAAT
This sequence comes from Sebastes fasciatus, assembly GCF_043250625.1. NCBI lineage: Eukaryota > Metazoa > Chordata > Actinopteri > Perciformes > Sebastidae > Sebastes > Sebastes fasciatus. The sequence goes on from NC_133799.1 coordinate 8,840,530, forward strand.
GCAGGAGATTCGGATCCAATAACTGAAAACCATCTCCTGAGGAAGAGTATTGGCAGGGTTCCTTTATAGAGATAGATTTTTTTGGTCCAGGTGTTGCTGAGCGGAGACCTTTTGTTATCAACACTCTGGGATTACATCTACTAAAACTGATGGCGAAAAGAGGCCAAATGTAAAAAAGTACTTTCCCCGTGACAATCTAGAAAAACTATTCCACTATTATCACAAGGTTACCAAAGAGTTCAAGCATTCACACCTCTTTATGTTTGGTGACTGCACTTCCTCACATTTACAAAGAATCTAGTCACACCAGGAGCTTATTGTGGCAGCGTGCCCGTTCATGCTAATGAAGCATACCAGCTATAATGATGAAGCTGTGACCGGGGCTCTGTTAGGCCCTGTTCAGACCCGGCATTAACATGCGTCCTGAGTGATCCGAACACAAGTTGACAGCTTTAAGTACGTCTGTTCACACCTGGCATTACAATGCGTCTCCACATGCGTCTTGAGTGACCACTTGTGATCCAATCTCACTTCCCCGCTCTATACGCAAGTAAACACGTAATAAACACATGGCTGATACAGCAGACGTTGTGACGTAATACTACAGGAATGTCAGTAGTATTATCCAACATGTTCGTGAATTCAGTCAGTAAGATAATAATGCACTTTGTGTCCCTAGTCTGATAGTCTGTAGATACAGTATACAGCCTATAGATAAGATATAGTTTAATAAAATACAGTCCGACCGGATACAGTAGTGCACAGAAGCCGTTTCTGTCTGTCTATCTATTCACATGAGGAGCGCAGAGACCCGCAGAGACGTCAGTGGAGTAGGCGGTCCTTAATGTGGCCCAGGACACATTCACGTACACACTGCTAAAAGAATGTGGCCATATGTGGCCCAGACCTACCCTGAATGTGGTCTGAGCGATCAGATCTCAATGCGTCTCGAGTGCGTTCACACCTGTACTTAGAGGTGTCCACTTGTGATCCGATCACTGAGGACGCATGTTAATACCACGTCTGATGAATCTGATAATTGTTCAATGAAATAGGAGACTTTGCAGAAAGAAATCATTTATATTCATCAACATATTCATAGACACCTTTAACCTGTAATGGCACTGTCATGTAAACCGACGCTGTTGCTCATCACACTTGATTAATTTCTGCCGGCATTATTTGATTTGGCACAGACACAAGCTATTTTGACAAGTTAAGGAAGTGATGGAGTCACTCTTGTTTGCACAAGCTGCATTTACATATGCCTTGCAAACCAATGGTTTTAGAGTTGGCGCTACAATAAGTCAAAGGCAGGTTTATAGCATGAGGGACTAAATACTAGAGCTGCAACGATTAGTCGATTAATCGATTAGTCGATCAACAGAAATCTAACCACCAACTATTTTGATAATTGATTAACCGCTAAAGTAATTTTTCATGCAAAAATGGAAGAAAATGCTGTTTTCAGACTTTCAAATATGGAGATTTCCTGCTTTTCTCTGTTTTATACCATATTAACTGAATATCTTTGGGTTTTGGACTAACAAAACAAGACATTTAAAGGCATCACCTTGGACTTTTAGAGACTGGGATGGACCTTTTTCACTATTTTCTGACAATTTATAGACCAAACTATTAATCAATTAGAAAATAATAAGCAGATTGATCGATACTGAACATAATCGTTAGTTGCAGCCCGACTAAATACCTTTAAGAATCTGCAGAACGTCCAGCTACTTTTATTAAACTAGCACAATTATTCTATAGAGAAAATCCAGAGTTCAAACAAGTCATCCAATGTTACTGCCGAATAAACTGGGCCAATAAATGCTGCTGAATAAATGCACAAAAACAAATAAAACTACGTTCATAGTCCTTTCTAATGGCAGTGACATTTTGATTTGTCAAGCACAGGTGTAACGCATAACGTTAACTAATAACCTTAATGATGGCTAAATTCCATTCAGGTGTTTCAGGACATTGGGAGTGTGTATCTTGGCTTGCTAATGTTAACGTTAAATTAGTTACACTTCATGCTTCAAGTCAAAATGCAGTGAAAGTTGATTTTAAGAAACCAATCATATATAATTTACAACATCATGGCAATAACACACAAGAAATAAACCAAATGACAACACGCAAACTGACTTCACTGACTCAGACAGTGACTGTGTTGACTGTGAGGCAGTAACATTAGTACTGATGGATGTCTCTGCTCAGACAGGTGCATCTGGAGCCATTTTATTACTGGTCCAGACTCCTTAGAGAATGATAAACCTGGTTTTCTGCCAAAACAACCAACCCAAAGACCCAGACGGTAATGTTCTGTCATTTACATCAGTTTCTCGGTCGGGGAGGAAAATGCGTCACCTGTCTGAATCTGGAGGTCAGCCATAACACTAAATGAAGGTTTTCATGAGCCCCGAATCACAAGGTGATGTTACATTTCCCCCATTCACCTTCCAGACTGAAACATTTTAATAGTCCCTGATTTATATTGTTAAGTGACGGGAAGCAGAGCGCTACATTAAAGCATGGAGAGAATGAGTCCTGGTGTGACCTCAGCCTTAACACACGCTAAGAGAGCTCCAGAAACACACTTTAAGAGCTGCCAAAATAACACACACGAACACACACACCTTTTTCAGATGCTCTCCTGAGTCCCATCAGCTCTACATTTTCTCTCTTTTTCTTACTTCCTCTCACACACACACTTTCCAAACACAGCCAGCAGTACTACAGAGCAGCTACAAACAGAGTAAGACTAATGTTTGTATTGAGGCAGCAGGTAGGCAGGTGTCTCATTGTAAGCCGCCCCACTGCACACAAAGCCTTAAATTACCTGGTTCCACACTGCAGCCGTTTCCTGCTGCCTGTCCACACCTTTTGTTGGACACATTCCAGAGGACACCAATTACCCAGAATGCACCACATACAACAAAACCTGGAGCTGATTCACTATAGACTGTTATAGCCTATTGCCCTGGCTACACCTTTACACCTTTCAACGGATCTCTACAAAGCATAACAAAACAAAGTGTCATTGGTTTCACACAGTTAAAGGGAAAAGGTGAGAAGTTCCTTCAAGATATTGGAGCCTCCAGAACATCGGAAGACTTATGCCAAGGATGCCTAAAAAGTAGGAGTCGGGGGGGGAAAAAAATCGATACAGCATAATATCGCAATATTTTTCGTGGCAATATTGTATCAATACACAGATGTCAAGTATCAATCTTTTATTATATAAGCTATTAACCTCTTAACAATCTGACGGGCCCGGCTGCTATTCTGTCTTTCAGAGGTTGTAGTGGGCTCGGTCTTAAAGCAAGATACTGGTATCATGTGAACCTAGAAAACCCAAGGAATGGGTTAGCTATGTCGTGTTAGCTTGTCGGGAAGAAAGCTAAATAATGCTCCAAAATTACGCTAAATGTTGGCAAGGAAAAACTGGCATGGGCATTTTCAAAGGGGTCCCTCGACTTCTGACCTCAAGATATGTGAATGAAAACTCTGTATCTCATTAGATAAAACAGATGTTAAAGAACTGCATAATTTGCAGTTGAAAAAAGGTAATAAATCCCAATATATCACACCATATCTTATCGCAATACTCAGCATGATCGCAAAATTTGTAAAATGGCAATAAGATCGTATCGTGACGTAAGTATCGTGATAATATTATATTGTCTGGTCATTAATGGATTAACCTTTTGGTCTATAAAACATCAGAAAACTGTGGAAAATATACATCACAATTTCATGTTCTTTTGTCCGACCAACCGTACAAAACAAACAGATATTCAAGTTGCTATAATGTAAGACGAGGAACAGCAGCAAATTGAAACATTTCAGAAGCTGAAACCAGAAAATGTTTACCATTTTTTCTTGAAAATGTACTTATATAATTAATCTATTATCAAAAAAAGTTGCTAACCAAACAAAAACACACAGAGATACAAAGATGCAACTAAACAGATGCCGCTATACTGCAAAATTTCCTCACAATGCCCTTTTCTGGGCCATAATTAGGCCATTCAGTTGATGTAATTTCTGAAAATTCAATTATGTCTAATGCGGCCTGTAAACAAACACAGTGCTAATTGTCAATCTGTCTTCAACAGAACTTTAACAAAGTGCTCGGTTTTAATCCTGATGGTCTAAATGGAGTCAGCAATCGTCGTTATTCTTTTCACTTTACAGAGGCATGAGACTTACAGAGAAGTGCTATATAAACAGCTTCTTTATGTTATCATTACACACACACACACAGCTGCATATTTCACTACTGAGTTATTTACAAAGTGCAAAACCAAGCCCAGACAGTCTACTGTTCCACACCCTTCTTAGTGGAAAAAAAAGAGAAGGTCCAAAGATGTCGAACTGTCAAATAAACACGAACAAGCACACACAAACAGAGCTGCCACTACTTAGCAGGAGTCATGTGCTCTCAAAACATTCCACTAACAAAAGAGAAGGAAAAAGGGGGAGAAACAGGCACTGCAATGGAGAAACACTTTGCTTCACTTAAGCTAGCAACTCTGAAAAATTGGGAACAAATCCTGAAGAGAGAGCAAACTCCTGTTGTTGATTAGCCACAGGTTAGCTGTCTTTCCCCCAGTGCCTCCAGTGTTTGTTGTTGGAGCTGCTTTGCGGTTTTCACAGCTATGGAGCAGCCGGGGAGGAATGCTCAGCTCTGAAACCCGAGAGGCCTGAGGCTGCCTGGGCCACCGTGAGCCTGTGGCCTCCCCTGACCCATAATCAAACACTCAAACGTACACAGGCACATTCACACCAGTAGAGAGGCACACACTAACAACGGGTGCATTCTCACTTCCCTATACACCTTACTGCTTACCTCCTCCAGGTACGACTGGGCAGTATACATATAAGAGATACCAGAAGACATGAGAAATAAACAACTGAATTATCCAGTGGATGTCCAGCACAGCGATGACAAGTCAAATGGGAACTTTTTGAAAGTATTCTGGTATAAATCGGACTTATGTTTTAATGTTGATGCAACTAACGATTATTTTCATTGTTGATTAATCTGCAGATTATTTTGTTTGGTCTATAAAATGTCAGAAAATGGTAAAAAGAAATGTCGATCAGTGTTTCCGAAAGCCCAAGATGACGTCCTTAAAAGTTGTGTTTTGTCCAAAACTCAAAGATATTCAGTTTAGTGTCGTAGAAGAGTAAAGAAACCAGAAAATATTCACATTTAAGAGGCTGGAATCAGAGAATTTCAACTTGTTTTTCTTAAGACATGATAGATAGAGATGAATAGTTGGCAATTAATTAAATCGACTACACATTGCAGCTCTATTTAATTTCTTCAAAAAATGTACAATAAAAGAAATCCTACAATAGCATTAGAATGATAGATGATAAACAATATATCTCCATCTGTCTAACCCATGAAGAGCAGCGGGAAACAACCACATTTTCCTGAGGATGCTCCATCTTAAACAACATTATGAACCTCATTTATCAAGCTGTGGAATAAAATCATTTTGTAGCGGCAGCATGTCCAGAGCACATACAGTATGAACCAAAGTTCAAAACAAGTCGGCATAGCTCTTTACAAATTATCTAAAATGTGCTTGCTGTTAGGGCTGGGCAATATATGGATATTATATCAATATCCTGAAATGAGACTATATATCGTTTTAGATTTGAGATATCTTAATATGGCATAAGTGTTGTCTTCTCCTGGTTTTAAAGATACAAATTTATCAAAAATTCCATTGTGAAAATATTTTGGAAAAGCACCAATAGTCTACCCTACAATATTGTTGCATATTGATATTGAGGTATTTGGACAAAAATATGGTGATATTTGATTTCTCCATATCGCTTAGCCCTACTTTTTGTCCAAATGCCAAGTCATAGGAACGTGACGCACAGTCCTACCAATGGTGTCACACTTTTCCACTGATCAACAGGTGGCGGTAACGTACCAAGATGTGCTGCAACGCGCCAACAAAGGCAGGGAAAAAGACTGTAAGCTAGTAAACATGGAGGTAAACAACACTGGATTTAAAATAAATAAAATCAGCATTGCATATGTTTTATGAGAAAGGAGTTTCACTCAACATGTGTGTTAGACCTCAAGGATACACACAATGTGTTTTGATGAGCAACACTGAATGTAAATATAACTTTTGTTTGTTTACAAGAAAACTCCACAGGGCCCCTTTAAAATAAACCATTTAAGTGGATCCAAAAAGGGCAGCTTTCTCAACACTAAGCTCACCAGAAATGCATTCAACCTCCTCAAAGTCCATTGATCACAGAGTACCAGCCTTTATCTCATTAGGCACGTTTTTAAATCCATCCACCTTGAGGTTAATCCTGACCACAGACGAGTGGCTCACATAAATGACTAACCGTCTTTAGAGAGTTACAGAGATAAACACCAGAAACTGTGTTGCAGTGTATTTGTTATAATGATACAGGGTTGTGGGTTGTTGCAGTGTAATTCTGTTGACTGACTTATCATTTAAACTCAATCCTAGCTTTATCCAGACTCATAACTTAACCTGTTCCCCTCTCAATTATAGGAAACTAGGAGGATTAAGATTGAGCACATTTACACATCACAAGAAAACGTTTGCAATCCTGCTTTAGTACACGCTGTTAGACTGCACTGTTGACGTGTTGAATCCCAAGCAAACCAAACTCTCCCCTTTGTTATTTCGTTTCTCTTTCTTGGGCCCCTGTTCTAGCATCTGAACCATGGGAACCCTCCGTGTACATGGCATCCATTTAATTGGGCCTGCCTCTTCAGCTCTCTTGGGGATGCTATAAACTACCCCAAGTGGCTCTTCTCCTTAAAAGAGGCTCTTCTGTTCTTAGTGGGGCAGAGAATAAAATCTAGATAGACGACCGGCAACACCAGCCCCAAACACAGAGAGACTTTGAGAGTCGTTTGTGTTTGTTGTTGGGGAGGAAAACACATGGAGAAACGGGCGCAGAGATGGGAAGAAGACTGTGGAGAGGTGAAGGCAAGATCGAGGAAGGAAAGAGAAAAGGAAGGCAGGAAGAGGGGAAGTGGAGGAACTGCAGTGGTACACATCTATTAGCAATTCCCCCCTTCTTCAAAGGCCAGAGTGGAGCCGTAAGCAACACTAATTTGGAATTGGACTGGAGAGCATGCACACACACACACACACAAAAAACGTACCCACACACACAAGCACGCACTCCCATTAATCCTGTCTTTAGGGCTTGTTGATCAGTGGTCCGCGGTTTATCTGGGAACACACTGGAGGGCAAAATGGGAGCATGAGCACACCTCGGATGAGTGTGTGTGAGCAAGTCAAAGTGACTGTGAATGTGCATGTATGTGAAGCTCATCAACTGCTTATCTGTCACTACAGGCTTCTCATTGTAGGAAATGTCGTCTCACACACACACACATTTCACATCCACACATTAGACTGCAGTGTAGATGTTTTGGAGCTGTAGAGCCGGAGAGATTGGTTTCCATACAACTGACAGATAAAAGCCCAAAGCCCAAGGGAGAGTAACTGCTGCTTCCTCCATGCTGCTGGTATACAGCTCAGCCTCTCTCCTTCCTTCGGTGCTTTATCCCCCCCGTTGGATTTTCCTCCCTCCCTCCCTGCGTGCCCCCAGCCAACTCTCCGCTCATTGCACTACAAAGAGCTGGAGCCAGGGATGCGGCATCAGAGCTTCGCCTCTGATGTGTGTGTGTTGTGCTTTTTTTTTTTTTTACTTTTTTCCTAGACCCTTTGCCATGTCTCCATCCCCAACCTCGCCCTCCCATCTCGATTTTTTTCTGAACACTACAAAGCAGAGTCGGGAAACAGGCACCTGGGAGTGGAAAAGCAAGGTGGAGAGAGAGAGCGAGAGAGAGCAGTTTCTGTATTTTCGCAATACAACAACAAAAGTCTGAAATAATTGCACCTGCAGTTTACAGCTCCATAACACACAGACCGGAACAACAGAAGAAAAGAGCATTTGTATTCATTCATTTTTCTATGGGGATGAACCTGGTGAACTAACCTAGAAAACTCAGAAATGCTTTAAAAAGGTTTCACTGTATTTCCTATCAATTATAACGACGCACAACCTCAGCTCAGTTGGAAACCAGATAACAGATGCAACTCTGGTTCTGGTGAATCTTTTCACTGAGCTTAAACATTATGTCTGTTAGCTGCAGTCACACCAGAAGGGCGTTAAGTTGATAAAAGCATGGCTATCTTTTATTATCTTTTAATCAGTGGAACATAGGAGACTATTGTAAGGTTACAGTTTGTGAAAAGGACTTTAAGGCCTAAACGAAAAACCAATTAATGCAGGTTCAAGTTTCTAAAACTCAATATATTGCTGAAGTTGTTTTATATGCATCTATAAATGATGGGAAACTACATTTTAATAAGGTTAGAAAGTGGTGAAAGCATTCTTTAAGGTGTCACCCAACCAAATGACTCATGGTGGCATCCCCAAGAGATGAGAGCCAATTCAGTACCCTGCTTTTCAGCTGTAAGGCGACACAGAGATTTTGGTCTTTTTGTTAGTCTTTGTTGCTCACATTTATCAGTTATTGGACATAAAGCATGTTTGTTCGGTTGGGCAGGGTTATTGTTCAAAAATATATTTTTGATGTATCGTCATTGTAAAAGTCCCGGTGAAACGTAAGTTAGAGCATCATCAGCTTCTGTACAGGGTTACAGAATACTTGAGCAGTGTGCAGTTACAAGAGGGATTTAAATCAAATCCTTCGCATTTGATTGGACCGCTAAAAAGTGGGCGGGCTTTGAATGTAGCGCGATACAGAGCTACAGAGGACTGTGGCTCCACAGACACCTCCCTTGACGTAAAAATTTGCAGAATGATCAATGGATGTCATGATATTATTGGTTGAAATTGGTTGGTACTAGTTTACGAAACTACATATCATATTTCGCTTCACAGGAAGAAAAGATGGAGGGGTTAAACAGGAGGAGACACGTCCGACGAGGATCTTTAAATGTCACTATAATGGCCATAGAGAAACCAAACCCTTGCTAATTAAGTGTGTCTCTATTTCAACCCAGTGGAGCAGGTTGGCTAATTAAATGACTGGCCGTCATGGGTCAATTTAATTTGCTTGAATCTAACTAACAGGCAACCTGAGGCCCCGGCCCACACATTGAGTTAGAGAGGGGAGTGCATGTTTGTGTGCAGCCTGTTAGTCAAAAGGCTTGGAGCACCACGGTTAGCGCTTATTTACTGAGCTCCATTTTCAATCTTCTAGACATGAATTTGTGTGCTTGTGGATGTGCACGTGAAAAATAGGGAGGATTGCTGCCACATGTAGAAATGATTCCCAGCTTTTATATATTCATAAAAACTTGGTTGTCATAGCAACGTGACTTAAAGCTGTAATGGATAAAACAGTTCAATGTTCTTTTTAAGGCAAAGTCTAAATCCCAGGCTGCATGCCTCAGTCTCATCCTGCTACAGCTCTACCACTATTCTGATTACAGTCACACTGAGAAAGAAAGTAAAATGATTGGATCGTCTGTAAGCAATCACAGAATCTGAAGTAGTAATATACAATCCTGATGTACCCATTTATTTGCTTTCCAATGTGATCAATGGGCACTTTGGAGGAAAGTACTGCCAGATCTGAGAATTGTATGGAAATCTTGAAAAACCTACAAAGATATAACTAAGCACATTGGTCCTGATCCAAGCACTAAGGGTGTGGTGGTGGTTTCAGCCTGCTGTTATGGTATCCAGCTTTTCAACATCAAGTCCAAGACCTTGGACAACTGTGTCACATTGACCACATACTGTATGATGACTTTTCAATGTGGTGCAACTTCTTTAAAAAAGATGTTTTCAAACATTTTCCACCAGAGTCCCTTATTCTATTTCTCGGTCATCCCCCAAAATGGTTTTTCGCCATCTTGAGGACGCATGCCATTTAAAGACGAGTAGTAACTTGTACATTCACCAGTATTTATTTAACTTCACTAAGGGCAACGATATATTGATCAGCATCTTCAGCAATGTATACATGCATAAAGCTGCCAGAAAAGGCAACAATAAAAGAGACCTGGAGTTGCAAAGGGAGAGCATGAGAAACCTACACAAGTGTTTTAAACTTAAACATTCACAGATGCTATAGATATTATTCATGAGAAATGTACTAGAGTACAGAGACCTCTAGCTGGACTTTCTTTATCTCCTTCTCCCTCATTCAACCAGGGTCTGGTCCAGTCCAATGCGGTGGTGGGAGGGTGAAGCCTGTCAGCTATCGGGTGCTGAGGACCTGAAATAACAAGACCCCCTTTTGTCCAAACAGCATCAGGGCCAAGAGCGAGAGAGTCACCGCACCGCACCGCCATGCAGATCTTAACAGCCTCCCCACCACCCCCTACACCTACCCGAGAGGCTCTCAGTCTCAGCCTGGGATGTTTGCTCTCCCTCTCCACCAGACAGGATATAATGCTTTCCACATGTGAGAGAGAAATGTGAGGGAATGGAGGGTGGAGGAGAGACGGAGGAGAGCTGTGGAAAAGTGGGGTGGGGTCGGACGAGAGCAGTAAGGAGAAGAGAAAGATAGAACCGTGGTTTGATAACAACCAAAGCTACTTGTTTATTTGAAGCTTTAAATGGGAACAAAGATGTAAAATTAGCCTTAATTTTACCTTAAGTACAAATGATCCATCATGACTGACATTATGACTACTGGCATGGATCCCGTATACATTTCAATTTATTTTGTTGACGCAACAAAACCTTTTTGCAGAAGACCCACGATGTCAGGATTTGACCTTCCCTTCTCAGTGAATTTAAACACACTTTGAGCATGTCTAGTGCTACCCCATGTAGCCCCCCTGCAGGACAGAGGATGGTAATGAGCCATCTGAATTGTGGTTTAGCTGCAGACCGAAAGTAAGGCATTGGGACTCAAATGAGAGACATAATCTTGCAGCTTAGCGAGAGTAAATGAGGTTTCCGCCTCTCTTTCTCTCTCTTTGGGAGTTAAGAAACAATGAGTGTTGTGGGTGCTCACCATCAAACTGTGTAAACGGAGGGTAGAAAGGAAAGTGAAGGACAGGAGGCATACAGAGAGACATTGTGCTCAAAATTGTCTGAAGTTTTGCGTCATAAACAGTGCTCAGAGTTAAGAAGTAGTGATAACACTGACAGCTCTGTCTGATGATCCAGCTTTCTCCTCTTAGTACAAGCCGCGTTTCCGCCAAGAAGTCCAGTCCAGTTCAGTCTCTTACACATTAGAACGGTTATTTTTGTGTTTTCATTAACAAAAGTTGTGGATGGTACCAATAGCACCACTCCATTCTTGGTACCGCCTCGGTCGAGGTTCCAAGCAAGCTGAGCCGATACTAGAAGGTGGAGTTAAAACACTGCAGACCACTGACTGGTCGAAGAGAAACGTCTCTAGGGTGACACGGGACATCCTGCACAAACCTGCTGCTTTTAAATAGCCAAGGTACAGTCAATAGCGGCCGCAATTCTTAATTCGCTGAACAGAGATTTTTAATAATGGCAGCTTGCAAAGTACGCCGTACAATTGACAAGTGACAATTGACAACATCGAAGTGCAGACGTTCCTCTGTTTGGCGAATGTCCCATTGAAGATGATGTAACGGCAGTTTCACGCTACGGCAATCAGCTGAGAATCCGGCCTACACTGAGAGGGTACTATCTGCAGTGGAAACACGGCACAGAGAAAAGGTTCTGGCTCCAAAAGTGAGTTGAGTGGAGCAGAGCCGTACCATGCAGTGGAAACACGGTGTGTGTGTGTGTATGTGTGCGCCTATGAGAGCATATATAGCGTACATGTGGTAGGAGACATTGGGTGCAGGTCATTACCTTACGGTTTCCCCAACACAAGGCCCTTTGATGTTAAAGCAGTTGAGTCATTAAAACAAGGCCGCAGGCCACAGCAATCATGCACTAAAATACTTGACTAATTAGAAATACTAAAACTTAATGAAACACACTTGATAGCGGCATTCCTAATTCTTTGATGAAAGTTTATTATGCAAAATTCATGATAACCCAAAGAACCCATTGCATATTTATAAATCAGACTGATATTCTCAACTTTTTTTATTTTAGCCTGAAAGCAGCAACACATACAGTACGCAGCGGCATTTCGGCAAGGCCAGCAGTGCATTATGGGAATAGCAACTTGCTGTTAAAGTGGAGCCAATGTGAAAACTTTCCAAAGACAGATCAAAGCCGCATACCTGGGCGCCTCCATTTAGCCGATAAAATCTAGGAGCGAAAGAGGACCAAAAACAAAACCTCACACACGGCGGTCAAATACGTTCGACACAGGAATGCAAGATAATGAGAAAACTCTGTCTTTTTATAGGGGCTTTGAATGTTTCTCCGTATCAAGGAGGTTTGTAAATGATGGTGTTTGTGTTCTCACAACATGACAGAGACTGAAAGCCAAGGGATGATCGTAATTAAACCATCATGCACTGTGCAGTCATGAACTAAAAGTTGTCAATGATATGAATAACTGAGGTAATTTAGTTGAGTCCCAAGTACTGTGCTCATTTCATATGACCAATTTCATGTCAAGAATGCTAGTAAATTACTGTGTGGGTCGGGGTGAGGGAGTTCATACTGAACTAAAAAAGAACCTCTACTGCAATCATGGTTGGCTAAAGTGTACTATACATCCTCTAATTATCACTTGAGACCTATAGTGGGATCACGTGCATGTTTACAGTGGATACTCTTTAGTTAGGAACATAATACTTCATGTATGCTGCTTCTTATTCAAAGAAAGCAGGGACTGTCTGACACTTTAAAAGCTTAATGACAGCTTTGGGGGAAGGAAAATTGCTCAATTTGAAAACATTGCTGGCATCATGTCCACTCTGTATTTTTGTGTTGGCTGGGGCTTATCACGAAATGAAATCTTCCACAACCAACAGCTTCAACTGAGATGACAAACAACATGGCTGAACAGGCGGCGCAGCAGTGGAAACTAAGCAAGAGTCTCACAAACACTTAACCTCTGGACTGGGCTGGGCTTCTGCCACTTCAGGGCCCGATGCCTGCCAGCAGCCTCTGGCACCACAAGTCCCAGTCACACCCTCGTGGTACACCCTACCACGGCCAAAACTACACATTGACCCCTTAGAGATGTCAAAAGGATCAGAGCAGACAGAACTGAGAATGATAAACTGTAAGTTGGGAGTCAAAGGAAAGGCAGAGAAAGAGAAACGAAAAGGGCTCGTCACCCAGCGCCAATAAATTCAAAACTTTGATATACGCTTCCTGCCAAAAGAGCCCCGCTGTCAGCCAAGTGAGAGGATGTTCAGATGGGGCGCCTGCACCGTCTGCACAAACTATCCTGGATTATCTTCACATTCCTATGCTGTGGACTCATCTCTGAGGCTTTTACTTGCAGTTGATATATACCGGTATGTACACAAGAGCCACTAAATCGCTACAAATGTTGTCACCATAATAATGAGAAAATGAAACACAGTGCTCTTGAATATGTGCCATAAAAACAGACTAACAGAGGAGCAGATCGGAGAGATGGGTCGAAGAGATAAAGAAGAGAAAGGACATAGGACAGAGAGGGAAAAAAATGTTCCCGGGGTGGTCTCCGTCTCAGGTTTCTGAGCACGATGTGAGATCATGTCTGGCCACTGTTATGAGGTCTCTCTATAGACAGGGTGCTTTGTTCTACTTCATGTATTCTTAGGGCAGTTACACGCACTGATTAATAGAGGCATGGGTTGCTCTGCAGAGAGGCTTAAGCTATATACGATACCGGTTTTGTCTTTGCCAAGCCAAACTAGTACAGCCTGGTCCTGCTGCCCCTTGTGTTCACACCCATAACTGGGAATTAACCAGCAACACCAGTCTGGAAAAAATTGGTCAAATGTTGGTTGACGGATGTTCATCGTCATGTGTTAAACACGGTTTGTGTGTGAAAGTGGTACCAGTTGGTCAAATACGGATTTACTAGCTAAAACGAGTGCAGCCTTATACAACAGTCCGCTGATAAATCCTCCTTTCATGAAGATTATAATGTTCAGTGGTTGTTGAAACTGTGTTAGATGTGTTGTTGATTCAACTGTGTGGACATTAAGGCTGCAGTTTGTGGTGCTGTTGAACAGTGTTGCATTATACACCGTGGTGTTTCTAATATTTAGTCTACCCGTACTGATATAAATGGGGTTGAATAAATATTAGAAACACTTTTCAGTATAACACAGTATAATTCAACAGCACTATAACGTAAAATTTATTCTGTTTCAACAAAAACTGAATATTACAACCTTCATGAAGGTTGGATTTATTGCAGGGCTGTTGAATTAGACTGCATTCGTTTTAGATACATGTACCTAATAAACTGGCAGCTTTTGAACTCCAGTTTCACATTTTAATCGTCTGTCGTATCACACGTTATTTTGAAAGAGCGCCGAAATTGAGAAGTTTTCAGAGCAGAAAAATGCCCTTCATCATCACTGTGGCTTTTCTTTTGACTGTCTGGACAGATAAAGAGCAGATGTTTCTTCAGTTAGGTCTAGCATAAGCACAGAAAATTGTTACCAAATGTCAGCTGTGGCACAAGTGTCGCATCTGACACATCAGAGTTTTCTGTTTAGCCAGCTTACAGCATAATAAGTGATGTTACTAGCGAATAGTTTAGTGATGAAAATGGTGATTTTGCAGTTGTAAAAAAGTGTATCCTGCAGGGTCTGGCCCTTTGGTCAGTTCTGGTCCTTTCACCACTTTGCAAAAACATTATTTTTGAAGTAGTAGTAGTAGTAGTAGTAGTAGTCTCTAGCCATGCAGATAGTTTTTTGGAAAACTCAGAAACAAAGTCTCTCTAGAAACAATGCTCTAGTTAATCAGTGTAATCCAGAGATCTCGCCATCAAAAGTTTCCATTAGGATGATTTCTTAAATAGAAAATAGTTCACATTGAGGTCTCCTAAAGACTCAGTGCCTATTGACAGAAATGTACATTACCCAGACATGTGATCAATGCAACAGGTGTCTACCATGAACACTTAAATGACAATGTGGCAAAAGATATTCTGAAAATACACTTGTGACTATTAAGAATATAAAATATCTAAATAATAATAAATAGTAGAGTAATGCATGCCGTAACGTAACACAGCACCGAACAGCGCAGCATTAATCTCTATGACATGAGATGATTAACTGGATGCAGGATTTGTGTTGGCTACTCAGCGTGCCGAGGGAGGCAACTTGGGAGCTGTGGTGAGGAAGGAAAACATCGGGCCACGCTCGGCTAAATTACAGATATACATATACAAGCACATTTACGCACAGTCATATATGCTCGCATAAAAATTACACATTTACACGGATGCATCATGCACCCAATGGTAAATAACAGCTCATGCAACATGACACGCTGAAAAACCTTTTCACGTCTAACCTGTCTACATCACCAATGCTCTGCAACTGCACACAAGTGAATTAGAAGGAGGACAGTTTATGAGTTGTGACCCTCACTTGCAGCAGGAAACCACACTGCCAAAGTACACATATAAAATACACGCACATACACAAATCTCCTTTTTTCTCTGCGCTATCGTGCAGATGCAGCTGAGTAACTCACAAACACAATTTGTATCAGAAAGCTTTCTAAGAAGTCAGCAGAACTGCCTAAAAGACACAGATGCAGTGGTGGAAGAAGTACACATATCTTTTACTGAGGTATAAGTAGCAATACCACAATGTAGAAATACTCTAGTACAATTTTGACTGCAGTACTTTTACTTGTAACAAAGTATAGGGGTGGGGGATGTAAACAAAGAAGAGATCAGAAATGTGCACCTGTTGGTTTTGGCTCAGGTGAGGCACAGTCAGTATTCCCACAAGCTCATGCATATAGTTTCTACTAGAAACTCTAATCAACAAATCAACAAAAAGGCTTTCTGACAAACTTCTGTTCCACAACCCAGCGCAACGATGGTAAATACAGTTCAATTATTCAGTCTCAGCACAGTACATAGTATCCAAATTACTCAAAATATAGTGTGACTAAAAATGGCTACCATATTTTCAGTTTCAACAACCAAAAGCTGATGCCTGGCTGTCAGCATGACAACCACTTTTAAAAGTTGGTGTTGAGCCCTGACGATAGGCACATTTCAGCTTCTCTTTAGCTCATAACACTAGGAAGTGACATATGGTAAAATACATCCTCGGAGGGCGGGTGGAGCCATGTGAGTGAACACAACTGGCAGCAAGAGCTACTACACTTAGAAAGAAAACAAGCACTCCTCTCCTACTATCCCAGGGACAAAATACAGCCTCCTGGACCGGCTGAATGACGACAAACTGGAGCCAATACACCTTAAAAATATGAGTTTCCAATCATACAGTCTGCATGATAATTTAAAGAAGCATGAATTGCAAGTTCAGGATATTTGTTGAATGCATTACGCAGCTTGTACACATCAAATTTACAGAAAAAGAATGAAACAGCTGTATTTATGTCAGTTTCACTGATCTTGAAATCCCTGAGTAATAAGTGTCATTCTCCCTCCATCATTAAACACCAGTAAGTGAGGGGTCTTCCGCATACTAACCACATGAGCAACCTCAGTACTGGAACAGCTTTTCAGTGAAAATATTTAATAAAAAAAGAGCCTAAATGAATGAAAATTACAATGCATTTAAAGTGTTTGTACTAGGACTCAAATCCCAGGCATTAAATTAATACGCAAAAATCTCATTATGCAAAAAAATATAGAGAACAAAATATCTAATTTACATTAATTAAGACTCAAGCAAACCACACACAGCGTCTGTGTTTCACAAACATGCCAAGCCGAGCTCTTAGACAGCAGGCAGGCCTGTGGTGTCAGCTGAATATGCATCAGGTTTCTTCCCTGTGCTGTCTAAACATGGGAACCCTCTCCTATTCAGATTCATGAGTCGATCATCGCTGTGTGCAGAAGCTCAAGTGTGAGTGCTTTCAAAAGAGAGAGAGAGGGAGAGAGAGGGAGAGAGAGTTCCCCAAGGACATTCACAAGTTTCTGGTATGTAAATGATGAGTGGCTTTGCTGCTGTGAATACGGGGAGAGGGAGAGCAGTGTTTTCTGTTTTGAAGTGTGCAGGAGACATGCGACAGCTCATCTAAAGGAGAGTCTTCCATTTGGCATCCCTGTTTTAACGGTCAATCAGAATGCCTGGTTTGGGACCTCATTAAACACTAACAATATTCATATATTCACATTCTAAGGTGGGTGAAATGACAGCATGTCATTTTATATATTAATAGCATTATCAAGTCCTATTTTCTGTACAAACTATGGTGATTTAAGAGTTAATTTTCCATGAAATGGCTCAACAAAACCCCGAAATATTCAGTGTACAGACAATCAAAAATGTGTGTTTACATTTTAGTGTTACATTTTCTTTAATAAAGTTAGGAGAGCAATGTATACCGTTAAAACTGATGTTGCTTTACACATAAAAGAATGATCCCCGTCACTTCCACACAGTGAGGCATACAGCTTAAACACTGGTATCGGATTGGTACGCGGTGTCCGCCGATACCAAAAGCTCAGGTATCGCTATCGATATCGGGATGAAAAAGTCAGATCGGTGCATCCCATAGTGAACGCGTAGTTTTCAACCAGTTACACTGCAGGGAAATCAGTGTTTGTTACTGTCAAACCCCATGTGCCAGTGTACGAAGTGTGGGACTGATGTTAACTTTCATAGTGTCTTCTAACATTATACTCATAACCACAAGAGATTCCTTGCAAATTAAGCAAACACACTTCCCCTTGACTTCTGTGAAAAAGTACTCATTTTCCCAATGTTTCAGAAATTTTTCGCACTCATGTTATCTTCCGTTTTTTCGGTTCCGCTATGTTTACTTAATCAAAATTAAGTAAATGCTTTCATCGACTAGTAATCAATGTAGGTCAAGGAGCAGTTCAAAATGGCAGCAACATCTAGTGTTTAAACTAAGAAGTGCAATGTGCATACAGTGCAATTTATTTAAAATATGTTCAAGTCATATTCTAGTTTAGTTTTAAATATTCACCGCAGGCCATTTAAAAACAGGTAGTGGGCCGCAGCTGGCCCACAGGCAGTAGTTTGACCATCCATGGCCTAAATCAACAAGGGATGGATAGCTGCCCTGATATGGATGCTACATAGAAATCATCGCTAGTTGACAAATTCCATCTGTCTCATGATATTCAGCATGTCGTCATATCAATCAACCCTATCACACATGCAGGCAAAGGAATGTACCAACCAACTCACTACTACCTCTACACACATAGGCACAAACACACACACACACACACAGGTTCCTGTTCCCACAGAGCTCAGTATCAGTCTAAGAGCCCTTTCACACATAGACCAAATAACACTGTCGGATTAACGTTTCCAGAAAAGGTAAGAGATCTGGCTTATTCACACAATCGTCAGCAGCACCAGGCAGAGCAGGTTTACTGCTGCCGTATGCTTCGCTTGAAGGATTTAGTTCTGTATCAAAATACGGTTGTATTTTTTAAAATATTTTCTGGTTTATGTTTTTGTAATTCTATTTAATTTAATGAGTCTTTCACATATGTAGCTTCAAACTGAATTTTTCTCCTGTAATCGTGTTAAAAAGGAGCCTGAGACAATACTGCAGAAAGCTGATCCAGGAAAAGACTCCCTTAAGACCACACTAGATTCACACACATTTTACATTTGTATGTGTTTGATGCAGTGGAAAAGTGTCGGTCTAGAGCTTCACTGAAAAAAAAAGCATTTTAAGTTTTAATGCCAGATCAAATTTACATATGAATAAGCAAGTTCCATAAAATATAGAGAAAGGGCTGAAGGTGTAGACGGGGTTCGTCTCCTGTTCAGCTGCCAAGAGATGCCGGCAGAAACCCCAGCTGGTTTACGATGCCAACACCGGGGCTAGACAGGCTGAGAAAAGCTGGCACGGCACCAGGCAGCCGAACCTGGCAGTGAGCAGGCCTTGGAAAGAAAAAGAAAGTCTGGGAGATAGAAGTTTGGAAGGATAGGAGAGGATAAGATGTAAGTTTCATGTAGAAAGAGTTAACTGCTGCCATAAAAAAGACACATGAATGCCTAAGTAGTGTTAAGATCCGGGGGTGAGCATTAGACCTCTCAGTTGGACCACCAAATGCTGATTTCAGTGGGCACATATACACAAACACAAACACAGGCTGACAGTGGGGTTTCTTTTGGACAGCAAACAGGAGGATGAAACTGATGCTGCTGCCAGAAACATAAACACATCATTTCCTTGGTGCTAGAGATTTTACCCTGAAAATCTGATATTAAATGGATGTGGGATGCAAGCAGCATCACCCTTTCAAACTGCACCACTAATTGTTAACTGGTTTAAAAGAAATAAATAAAAGGATTCATTACTGGTCTACACAGGGAGCCCAGTGTGTGACCCAACAAGGTAATAAACACAGAGACCAGACGGTCCCTTTCTGCCTATTTCACTAAACAACCAACTGCTTTTTGTAACTCAGCAGTGAAATCAAACCAGAAAGCACCACAAAGAGAACCATGCACACACAGATTGAGACAGCCGGAGAGAAAAATAATGAGAAAACTGAGACCAAGATGTAAAATATGACTGCAAGATGATTTCAAGATGGTCCCTACGCAACAAGAGCAATATGTTTTATGAGTCCGGGACCCATCGTGAGCCATTATGGTTATCATTTGAGCACTAAGCTGAATACATTTAAAAACCGAAAGACTCAGTTATTATGTCTCACATAAATGAGCTTGTTTTTCTAATGTCTTCTTCTGAAACTGGTAAATAAATACATAATAACACAAATATCCCATTATCGTATGATCATTTATTGGGCCCGATACATATCATGCATCCCTACTTGAAGGTGAGGTGGTGTAATAGTGGCAAGTTTGCTAGCCAGTGGTGTGACCAGACTTTTTTTGACTGGGGTGGACACTAGGCTTGCCGTGGTAGTCGGTGCTACACAGTGATCGGGCTCACACGATTACATTATTTGCCCACCGCCCCCCACGTCGTTTTGCTTTTTTCATAGAAATAAAACCCATTTAGTTAATTTTAATTTTTCAGCGGCGTGTTATCAATACATAGTCAGACAACGGACATTACAATCTGAAAGTGAAAGTGTCTGCTCTGTATGGTGTCTCAGCTCAGAGTAGCAAGAGTCAGATTTCACACACGGAACGAGAGAGAGTTGACAGACAAGACGATGGCGACGGATTTGGTGTCAAAGCGAAAAGCAAAAGCGCCTATTTGGCAATATTTCGGATTTAAACCCAATGCTATAAGGGAACCATAACGTTAATGAGGCAATCGCCATGCGGAGGACAGATTGGTCACAGCCGGTGTGCATGCCGCAGCGGCTCAAAGTGGAAACCTGCGGCCCCGCAGCAAATACTGGACCGAAGGTCAGACACACAGATCATCCAACGATAAGGATCAAAGTAAGCGCTCTACAAATATTGAGCGCCGTCTTTTCTTGTCAAATGTCCGGTGTAATCAGTAACACGGGTGTTGTCACTAGTTTATTAACCCGTGGGAAAATGTCCTCACCGTGACATCCCTCGTGGACACGCCCAAGATGTCTAGAGCTCTGCATTACAATAATTATGTCAAAATCATATCGGAGATCTGAATAAACTAAGATTGAAAGCAGATCTTCTGAAAGAGAACACTTTCTTTATCATAACCAGGAAAAGTTAGCTGGTTGTTTTTTTTGGTGATCTGGAGTCATGTTGACATGCCAGCAGGCAGGAGAAAATGTGTTGAACACCAAAGCCTCTCCCCCTAATGCTCATCTTCCATTACTTGTGAGTCAGTCCAGATCAAATAAGCCACTCGCTTGGCAGAAACATAACTGAGCTCAGAGACACTGATAGGTAAACACAGCTGCAGCAGCTCCATACATGCAGCTTTATATGAGTCCGTGTTTATGTGAGAATTGTGTGTGTATAGGCAGACAGAGATAGTGTAAGAGTGTGACTTCAGGGTGTTTACATGTGTTTGGAACAATGAAAGTGTCTGAAGCAGTCTACCCATTTCTCCTCTCACACTTAAACGCCCTGACTCTCCTCCCAGCCTCCTAATTAGCACGCTGTATCACATTTTCCCCCTTGCCATTTTCTCGGCGAGAATGAAAAAGCTCTGGATCTCTTTTCATCTTCCCGAACCAGCCTCGTCTAACAGAGACAGAGTCACAAAGTCCTCAGTCCAACTCATTAGTCCGGGTCACTTCCTGACTTATCTTCAAAGGAGGCGAACCAGCAGAAGACAAAAGGCACAGGACAGTTTCTCACACCAGCTCCACCGGCGGACACAATTACACCGAGAGATAGGAATGGGGAGCAGAGAAGATGAGAAGATGAAGATGGAGAGGATAGACAAAAGAAAAACTAGGAACTGTAGTGCAGACTGCATCTCTTCAGACTGCAGAGACCTCGAGGCACGACGGAAAACCAAAAGAAACAGAGAAACAGGGGGTGATGGTCCATTAATCTACTTTCTTTTATTATATCGTAAGATTATTTCAGTGTGAAAAGGATGTGAAACACAGAACTTACAAACCAGGCTAGCTGTTTCCCCCTGCTTCCAGTCTCTATAGAGTGCTACAGGATGAGTCGTAAAACCAAGAAATGAGTTAGCATTTTAGCGCTCCTGGTTCCCTCGTCTGGAAGTCAATGTTTTTTTTAATGGGTTTTTAGTTAGATGCCTGAAATAAGGTCTGTGGATAACACAAGCTGAAGAGATTTTAACATTTTGTTCTACGATATAAAATATGTAAGTAAATACCCCTGTGGCTAAATGAGACTACTAAACGTCATCACGCAGACTCGTCCGCCTTTACAGCCTTGTTGTGTGTACTCGCGTTCATGCGACCGAGGCGTAGTTGGTTTATAGCCTTTATAACGTTAGCTTTTTACTTCTGGCTAGGGATGCTAATTTTGAAATAATGTCTTAACCAATAACAGACCCTCGTTAACCGATTATTAACCGTTAACCGACTAGATTTGTGCCTCGCATGCAGCGATGCACCAGCTGCAGTGTATGAGCACAACAGACAACTGAGTCCCCAGTTCAGCCGTCTGGAAGCGTTAACTTAGCAGCCACGATGCTGCGTGTCGTGTTGCTGACATGCAGCAACTTTCCCAGTAAAAGTCTCCACCACACATTTAGTTTAGTTCAGCAGGTTGTCAGCTGTGTGTCTGCCCGGCTCGAGAGATCAGAGTCAACTTCCTGTATCCTGCAACTTTGGCTCCGCCTCTTAAGGTGGGCCAGCTTTTCTCTTTAAAGAGACGAGCCACTCCTTTGAGCCTCTCAGCTTTTTAATTAATTATTAATATTTCTTTAAAACCGTTTAACCGATAGCATTGATCGGTTAAAATGCTTAATGTCGGTTAACGGTTAAATGGTTAATTATAAACATCCCTACTTCTGGCGATTGCATTCACATTCAAAAAACATAAATGTGGTGTTTATTTGTGAAGATTATCTTGCTGAACAAAACGTGCAAGTATCATAAACGTGTTTTTGTCACAGAGTTTATTTTCTGCAATATCTGAAAACCCAATTGAAAAATCTAGGGATGCACTGATCTGACTTTTTCAGTCCCGATACCGATAACTGGGCTTTGGGTATTGGCCGATACAGAGTACCGATATGATACCAATGTTTAATTTAATAAGCTGTATTCACTGTGTAGAAGTGACTGGGATCATTTTTTTATGTGTAAGGCAACTTCATGCTTGACTTAAACCTTGTCTTCCTAACTTTGTAAAAGAAAATGTAACAAATAAATACATAGATATAAATGTATTGAATGGTTATGCATTATTAAAATTTAAAAAAACGTACACCAGCAACAAGACGATGGCGGAGGATTTGGTGTCGAAGCAAAAAGCACCAGTTTATTAACCAGTGGGAAAATTTGCTCACCGTCACATCCCAAAACCAATGTTCATTCGGATTTTTGAGAACCTAATCCACATTTCAGACAGAGTGCACAGAACGTAAAAAGTACTACTAAGCATCAGGAACAAAACTTGAAATCTCAGCAGCCGTTAACACACTGCACCCGTAACCGGCTGATGTCATTATGTTTATGAATGTCCATGAGGAGAGAAGTTAGACTAACTGAGCTGACCTCCACAACCCCATGACCCTATAGAGTCTGAGAAGCATCATGTAATTCCTCACTGTCACAGACAAAAGTGCAAACTGCTGTGACAGTGTGTGTTTTGTGCATGGCTCTGAATGAGACTCCACAATGTGAGAGACTTGCTATTTCCTAGCTGCACACAATCTCTCCCAGTCTTCCCTTGCACTATTAACGACCCTCTGCCTCGAGGAAGAACCCCAAAGCCTGCTATTACAAATTCACAGTCAGATCTTCGCCCTCAAAAATGCACCTATCCAAATACAAAAATACTGCAAACGGGCATATAAAACGTGGATGGAAATTCGAGACAACTTTGGAAACAGTGCTTCTTCTCAACAACTGTGAAGTTTGGGTTTACCGCCAGTTTGTGTGTGCAATGCAGAGCCCTGAGAGAGAGGCGTAAACAGAGAGAGAGAGAAAGAAAAGAAGAGGCATGAAAAACAGTCTGATCTGCTTCTCCACAGTAGGAGCTCCAACTCTCTCCTCATCGAGAATGCAAAGCCCCTTCTGCAGGAGTGTGTATGCATGTGTGTGTGTGTGCACGGTGAGGGGGGATGGGGGCCTTACAAAATGCATGTTGTCTGGGGGAGGGAACTGGTCCCTCTACTCTCCTTGCCCTCCCAGTCGGGGATTTTGCTCACTGCCCCCTTGCCTTCACCGCAAGCACCCGCCCCTTTCCTTTCCCCTCTTTCTCTCTGTCAGGGAGAGTTCATTTTGAGTCTTGCCCATTGTGGCGAGTGAAGGGACTGACTTGCTAAGGGGTGGCCTGGGGTCCCTTGGCTCACACTGCCAGGTCAGCCCTGTTGGAGCTAACTAAGTAACACTGGCAGGAATCTGGAGAAGAACAAAACACAAAGCCTGGATCACCAATAAAGATCCCTTTCTCTCGCTCTCATTGAGTGCATTTGTTATCGCTTTGTGTGTGTGTGTGTGTGTGTGTGTGTGTGTGTGTGTGTGTGTGTGTGTGTGTGTGTGTGTGTGTGTGAAGACAAGGCCGAAGGGGTGATAGTGAATGGAGGGGATAAAGAGCAAGAGAGGTAATAGAGAGAAGGGGGAATCATTAAAATAGTGAGCTGATTAAACACAGCCAGTTAATTAGTTCTCCTCTTTAATAAGCAGAGGAGACAGCGTTAGCTACTTTCACTGAAAAACTTGGAGGGTTGGTGCACTGGGCTCAGTTCAATACACAGAGAATTACTGCTGAAAGGATCAGTTGATTAATCAGCGGAGGGAAAATGAATCAATAATCATTTATAAACTCATTTATGACACTAAAATACTGACTATTTGCAGTGAGGATTTGTTACTTTACTCTTTTTTTATGTCATCGTAAAGTCAATATCTTTGGCAATATGTGATGGAATGTTTTACTTTCTTTTTTTTTTTACATTTAAAAGACTAAACAGATAACTGTAATCTGGGATTAATCAATAATAACAATCACTAGTTGCCTGTGTACAGAAAAAAATAAGCCTAATGCGACATCTCCAAACTTATTTTGCCTCACCGATTTTCCAAAACCCAAAGACAATCATTTAAAAACAGACAAATACAGCAACTTCTTACATTTGAGAAACTAGAACTGGAGAGTATTTGGCATCATTGCCATGAAAATGACAAAGGATTCTTTATCAAATTAGTTTCCAAATAATTCAACTAATATAACTAATGCTTTCAGCTCTATACATGATTATGACACAACACACAGATTTGTGTATGCATGCGTGCACAGCTGCAATTGGCATTCTGATGTTTATCTCTAAAACTGACAACAACAGGATGTTGGCACCTGGAAAAAAAATGTATTTTCTCTAATCTGACCATGTTTAACTATGTTGCACTTCAATAGCAGTCTAGGAAATGTTCAGTTTAGATTCTTAACAGGAGTTCAGCATTGCAGAGCAGGTCAAAACAAGATGCAAGCCGGGAGAGACTTAGAGCAAGCAAATGCAAAAGCTGAGGAGGCTGCAAATCACTGCAAAACCAATTTCAGTCTAGGCCAAACAGAGAGAGAGAGAGGCCTTCTTCAACTGGGAAATGTGGGAAACAGATCAAAAAGCGGTCGGATAAATGATCTGGCCACGACAGTACAGACAGATTTAAACCACAACAGCTGGTGCAGAATGGGAAGAACATCAGTTTTATGCTCCGTCCCGACCGCAGTCCGGCAGGAGCCAAGAGACAGTGCACTAGGCTGTACTTACACAGGCAAAAGAAATTAAAGGGATTTGATTGAAAATGAATGGGAGCCCTGTTGTTCAAAAGCTCCAGAGAAGAAGAAAAAACACATCCCTGAAAATGTTTTTCTCCATTTATCTTTCTTCCAGACGGCTTCTAGCACAGTTTAATATGGAAGTGGGCTGCAGGTAGATTCAAATAAAGATGAAGCCAGACTCCAAATGATATGTGATGTCTGCTCAGATCTCTGTGGAGGTCATTTGGCAACCGTTAAAAATGGACATGGCTGGGTCAAAAGAAAATCATAAATCTTTAGTTAACTGTGACTTGTGCCCAGAAAAACAGATATTTGACAACGACTGCAGTCACATTTAACTAAGTTTGGAAGCCATACAGCTAATTTTTGGTTGTTGTCACTCAGGATTAAATCTTTACAAATAAGATAAGTAGTGCTGGGCGTTACATTTTCCACCAACAAAATGCAGAATTGAAATAGATTTTTTAAGGGCTTCATTTGAAAGATAGTTGAGCAAGAATAATAACATGCCCACACCACATGCAAGACTTATATTAAAACAAATACAGGTTATCCCACATAAGTACGAACTGTCAGTACCGGAGATCTCAACCAAGTAAAAAACAGCCATTGTAATATCCACTTTAACCATAATACATCATCAACAAACAAAAACATCCTGTCCCCCTCGTTCATACGACCAACAAAAATCAATGAGAGTACAATAGAAAAATGTAACCACACACTGGAATCAGACATCTCTTAAGCTTTTAGGCCCACTGGTTTTCTAAAGACCTAGATTGGATCAAAATGTTGCAAATGGACCTTCAACAAGCTCTGATTCCAATGTGCAATACCTTTCTATTGTGTTTTCATGAAATGTATCACCATGTAGAAGTTGCGCTTTAACATACCAAAGCCCACTTACCCACCCAATGACCCCATGTATGATATCAAGTCCCACACATGCACTGCAACCCTGAACTTATCTAGACATTACCCGGAGGAGGAGCTGTATGAGACAACGCAATTGTCCGAATCATTCAGACTGGACATTAAACAGACTTTAGCCAGCTCGCTAGTACAAAGTCTGTGTAATGTCCAATTGAGCCCATGTGTGAATAGAGCCACTCATTGTCCGGAGAATTCAAGGCGAGCGAGTGGGCGTATTGATGACTTTTCTTTCATGTGGCTACCGCAAAACTGGTAGAAAACACACATCCAAAGGTGAATAAGGGTCATTTACACTAAGACGCCAACAAGAATGTCTAACTGGAGAGAGAACAAGATTTGGGAACTTAGGTAGGTAAGGGCTGAAATTGTTGGACAAATTCAAGGAACAGCAAGAGACTCGTTGGTAATGACCAAATTATGAACCGGCTACTTGACTGCGGTGTAATCCGCATCATGTCCTGCCTCCTGCATGCCTCTACCCAGGCGCCAACCCTTGCCTAAACCAAACGGAGTATTTCCAGTATGTGACAACAGGCATGTTACATATGTGAAAGGGAAACTCCGAACAATGTCCGGACCTGATTCTCCAGACATTGTCCGGAGTTCATTGAGAAAAAAGCTTAAGATTGACAAAATGTATATACGTTTTTTTTTAAATCCAGATGCGAAAAGGTTTACATCTGACAACAGCATTTAATTGCCAGTTTTGTCCAACAACTCTGGGGACTTCATCGTGTCTGATGCGAGTTCAGTTTGACGGTTAGAGACACTGCGGTGCAGAGCGGTTGGATACGAGGGGCGCTGGAGCCTCTCCATGTCTGGACTCAGGCCAAAACATACAAGCAGCTCCACGTTTAATGAAAACGTGGCCCTTTGTTCTGTTCTCTCCTGCATTGTGACGAGATGATAAAGGTAGTAGTCGACAGAACTGGGCTGTTTCCCCTGGTTTTGGACAGGCCAAGAAGTTTGAAGACTGATATCGAAAGTCATTCCAAGTTATAAAACATTGCAGATGTCGCTGCGGGACTTTGCAGCTGTTGGCAGAGAGCCCTGTTTCTCCATGATAAATGGACTCAAGTAATACAATTCTTAATTTCAATGTAACGATTTAAATTATAGAAAAGTTTAGCTTGGAAATAAGGTCATGTATACCCAACGAGTTATCGCGTCTCGTTACTATGTTCATTTTCAATTCAGCTTCGATAAAAATGAAAAGTTTGTATCATAGGGTATTCATGTATCAGCAGCAACCAAGAATCCAATAACTGTGTGTGAAAGCAAGGAAGTGTAAAAAAGCACTCCCTGCAATAACAGTTTGCAAAAAAGCAACAGTTAAAATGGAAAAAGAAGAGAGGTGCAGATAGTTCAGCACAGCCTGGAATGGCCCATAAACTGCTGAGTCACATTATGATTTATGGTTGGACTGAAAATGAGGAGTTGTGCCGTAGCAATGCAACGCAAGGCTGGATAATGCAAAGCACCTGTAGCTCCTCAGACGTCCTGAACATCCCACACAAGAGAGAGGAGGTGAGAGAAACAGAAGGAGAAAGAAATCCCTGCAACTTTCAAAACCTGACATATTTAATGTGGTGAGACAAGATGAGAGGTGGAGGGGGAAAACAGTGTTTGCCATTGGTGTGAATGGGTTAAAGCATATTATCCAGTGTGGCTTCAAACCCTGATGCAAACCACCATTCTGCAAAAATATGAACACAGATTAGAGCTATAGAAACCCTACAGTATATGCTGGAGGAGACTTTTAGCCATTTCACCCATCAATCGCCCTTTGTTTGACGGCACCTGAACACTAAAGCAGCTATAGTCAATGCTTTTTTTGTTGACGGTGTATGAGTTAAAGGGGTCCTGTCATGCTTTTGTGCTTTTCACCCTTTCCTTTAGTGTGTTATATTGTTTTGTTGCATGTAAAAGGTCTGCAAAGTTACAAAGCCCAAAGTCCACGCCAAAAGGAGTTACTGTCCCCTACAGAAACACTGCTCCTGAACTGCCTGAAACGCCTTGCTGAAGTCTCGCTTTTTCTTCCGTAACGTGGTGATGTCACCAAAAAAAAAAAACTTTGCCGAGCGGCCAGTTTGGCACAGCCTCAAACAAAGCTAGTTAGAGCGGAGCTGGAGCAGAGTCCAAAGAGTTTAGTTTGGTTGAAAAATCACAACAGAGTGAGCCAGCTGACCAATCGCAGCAGACTGGGCTTTTTGGGAGGGGAGAGCAGGAGCTCAAACAGAGCGTTTCAGACAGAGGGTGAAAAGAGGTGCTGCAGCACAGCCAGTATGAGAAAAGTAAAACATTTTTGAACATTAAAGCATGTAATCATGTTCTAGTAGAAACCCAAAATACATGTATGCACCTGAAAATAAGCATAATAGGTCCTCTTTAACTCTGTGTTATGTGAAAGGAGTCACTCGTAGTGACAAAACAACAGAGAATTATCGTCTTTTAAGTCATAGTTTTAGTTTTACGGCCCGCAACTTCACTGTTTTGGTTCATTCTCTCTGCTCTCGACAACATCGTTTTCAGTCGTTTTTTAGCAAAGGGGCTCTAAAAAAGAGTGAACTGAAAAAGAGACAAAGTTAGCAACTACCTGGCAAACACAGTGGAGCATAAGGTGATGATATGTACATGTTTGTAATTACAGCTTGTGTTGCTGGCCAAAAAAAAATAATTAATGCTTTTTTTTGGAGGTTTTACAATAAAGAAATGTGAGCAAATTGAGAAAGTAAATCCTAAAAACGTTTCCCAGTTTATCAGCACCAGTATAAAACCAACATAGCAGTAGCCAACTTTGCCAATATTGAAGTAAAACATCTCTGTTGAATCATAGAAAACCTTGATTGGATGATTTAGTGGTAATAGTGTGGACACCAGGGTCTTGAGTGAAGCTGTGATAAACCAGAAACCAGGAGTTTAGTTCAGTATCCTACATCATACTACACGGGACACATGGGGCATGGGCGGGAAAATATTAGTTAAACACATGACAAGAGAAGTTTTCCATCCTGCACCAAAAGTTTCTATATAATGTGATTTGCAACATTCAGTTGGCTCAGTTACGTAACCTCTGTGCCTTGAAGAATGGGCAACAAAAACAGACCCATTATATCCAGGAATATGCTTAGAGATATATCTGACACCTAAGTGTTCATAGTGTTATTGTGAAGAAAAATGTTATACATGTGCTCTTCTTTCATAGAATATATATACAATAACCTTCTATTCAATTGTATATGCAGTCAACATCTGCACACCCTGCATGGAGTGCTATAGCATGAAAGACTGGATGTAGAACAGTTCACATATATTTAAAGTCAAAAGAGAGAATGAATGAGAGATAGTAATAGTCCGACGTGTAGCAGAGGGCCTGTGAGGCTCGTGGTAACCTTGACTGTTTGAGCACACAGTCATGCAGTCAATGCAGTAAGAAGCAAGAAGGCTTTGAAGCTGTACTGCAGAGAACCAAGCAGGAATTCTGATGTCCTGCTGTATATCCTCTAACCCTCCTCCTCCTCCTCCCTGTCTCTGCGAGTGATTCAATATAAAGTGAGGCAAAGGGAACACAGCATAAGCAGCTAAAAGAGAAATAAGATGGAAATAAAGGCAGGTGGAAGACATTTAGATATGTTAAACCAGGCCTGATCAAAAATCTAGTCCAAGCAAAAAAAAAGAGCATCAATGCAGGAATTGGGGCTCTGTGATCGCCCCTCAACTGGTGTTGCCTTTGGACCAAACCCAACCCAGAAAATCACAGCTTAATGACAGTGTTGGAGCTGCACCAATTTTCTCTTTTCCTGCATAAACCTCCACTGCCCTCAAATTACTATCAATATTCAATTAGGGGGCCGGGGATGCTGGACTAGCCAGCCTCAATAACAAACCACACTTCTCCGAGGATTAAGGCCCTTAAAGCTAACACAGTGAAATTTCCTTTGTAAATAATCAGCCAACAGGGCGTAAATACCCTCTCGGTAAAAGCAAGTGAGCTCGACTTTTCACACAGTGATGAGTGATCTCGTTTTGGCTCCCCCCGTTAGTGACAATCTATGCACACGGCACACCGTTTTTTTTCCCCCAACAGTGATCAAGCATGTGTTGCTGTTAACTGTGGCTGGAAACATGTAGCGTGGTCCTGGCTCTGGTGGGCGAGTAACACCAGGCCCATGTTTTAATAACATGGGAAAGGGAAAGGAGATTAAATTTCATATTTGGATCCAAGTCCAAATTGCCGTGTAAACCCCTCCTGCTTTAAGCTGCAGAAAATCTGACATGAAATGCTCATTCGTTACATATATCAAAGAAGATTGCCTACTCTCACAACAAACATTGAAAGTCGCATGGCAGAAATCATTAAGAATGATATGAAATCATTTCTTAATGTGGAAGAACTTGATGTACAATAAGAGACAAATCAAAGATACAACATATAGTTTTCATTAGCAACAACTTGACACGAGCCACACAATGGATGTTTTAAATAGATGGCACATTAAGCAATAAGTACAAGGATGATGTAATATGTAAATGATGGAAAAATGATGGACATTGAATCCAAAACACTAAAACTGTTGGGCCACATAGTACACTAATCAAGATACCATGTGTGGGGAAAATGAAATATGTCTCAAATACTGATACCGTGTGAAAGCTGATAATTATAATAATTTAATTGTAATGAACCTTTCAGTAAACTAGATAGAAAAGAGATAACTAGATGCATAGACTAAACCAATGATAAATAATAGAAATGCATGATCCATTTTTTCCCCAGTTCTGATCCGATTCTGTTACTAAATTTGGATATCTGCCGATACCGATATAATTCAGATATCAGAGATCTTTTTGCGTAAAATTGCATTGCAATTTGCATTAAATTCAAATGTATTCCAAAGCAATTTATTTGAACTGTAGGTTAAGTAGGCTTCACATATACGTGTTGTAGTGCAAATTGCTATGGCAACTCCTTAAATGTTTTGAAAAACTTGAACAAATCAAGTGCATACATGCATATACAAGAATTCAAAAGTAATAAGAGAATTTCAAAGAAAATCAAAATCGGCCCCATCTCAAATAATAAAAAAAAACGAGAAAATTATAGATAATCAATGACAAGAATAACAGTATGCTGCAGCCCTACAGCAAACTTTACTGTGTAGTTGCAATAATCCAAATGAAATCAACTGAATTCATAAAAACAAACTGTTTAAAGTGTAGTAGATTGTAGCAGAATGCCTTAAAAAATTAAAACATTTAAAAACATCACAGGGAATTGCTTTTACATCATAAATCTGAAAGAAAAACATCCTCTGAGAAGTTGACCTATCAACTTAAAGTGTCAGCTGTACACCCTCGTGTCCCCAGATAATTGAGTAACTCAATGACAGATTGAACAAGGTTGACCCAGTGACTCAGAAGCACTGACAAGGAAAGCCTCAAATTACACATCTGCCAGAGAATGAGGGGTGGAGCGGAGAGAGGTAGAATTACATTTTAAACGGCGATGTCGGGATGCTCGCTTGATAACAAGACCCTCAGATCTTCTCCGAAAATAGTACAGTGTGAACTTTTGCATGTTGACGTCTTTGTGCCAAAAAAAGGAAACGCACAATAAAATGCCTCGAAGAGATAATGAATGTCAGCTGTGACTCCGGAAATTTGCATCAAAGTCAATGGTGCTGTTTGGATCCAAACTCAGTGTGGAAAAAAACTGTCTCCTTCACTGCACGGGGAAAAAGGAAAAATGGCAAAGAGACAGAAAGATAAAGTGAAATGTAGTTTCAGCGGACACACCTGCAGACTGCGAGTCAGGCCACATGTGAGCATCAGAGCAGGTGTCCGCACAGGCAGCATGGCCAACAGACTCCTGCAGTTGTTTTCTCGGGCAGATGCGGACTGTTTTTACTGGATGCACATCTCTTAACATTCGTGGAGAACCGCTCAGACAAATCCATGAAATGCACCGCATCAATCAAACTCACGTTAGCTTCATGCCAAGTCGGATTTTCACAGCTTGTACGACAACACGAATGCCTCAGAGCTGTTTTCCCATGATGCAGGGGGATGATGCGGAATGTGTGTTATCATAAATAATCAGAAAGGGCTGTATGAAATCTGAATGAGTCTTTAAAAAATAAAGTGAGAAAAATATTTTGCATTAATTACATATTTGCAGCCGATGAACAATTTGACTCTGATATGAGAAATAAAGACAGAAGGAGCTAGACGGAGAGTAAAAGAGGGGTGATTAATTTGACTGTAAACACCAGCAAGAGCAGAATAATACAGAGCAAAAGAGACAATCTGCACGAACAGCAGAGAAAGTGATGAAAAGAACCGGAATGAGACACAAACTGGAGCTCGGAGAAGGATGAGCGGTGACAAAGGCGGATCCAGGGGGATCAGAGGAAGCCCTCAAAGCCGACTCCCAGAGCCGGGATGAAGGAAGCTCAGTGTGGAAGCAGAGAAGATGAAACACCATTTGGGGGCAGGGCCCCCCCGCTGCCTCGCCTCTGTGTTCAGGGCCTGTGAGCTCTCCTGCATTTGAAGTGCTAAACACCCCCCTCACACCCTGCAGCACCCGGTGCTGCACCCTGCACCTCTTGCCATTTGGTGACTCAACCAAGGTCTGCACGCATGGACATGGCAAAGTAGTGTTTTCCATGTGTTCACATAGCATGTTTTAAATAAATCAGGGTAGAAGCAAACGATTACTTTCATCATCGATTAATCTGCTGGTTATCTTCTTGATTAATCGTTTGGTCTATGAAATGCCAGAAAATAGAAAAAAATGTGTATTGTTTGTCCGACCAACAGTCCAAAACCCAAAGCATTTAGTTTATTATCACATTAGAAAAACAGCAAATCCTAGAAAATGTAAAAGGTGGACTGGAGGAATGCTCGGTATTGTTGCTTTAAAATGACTTAAATTGAATAAATTACATTTTCAAAATAGCTGTCGATTAATTTTCTGCCGAGCAACTAAACAATTAATGGACTAATCATTTCAGATCTAATCCACACTGCTCCAAAATCCAAATATTTTCAATTGAATAGCATTAAATACTAAGAAATCCAGCAAATATTCACATTTTATAAGCTATAAACGGTGCAATTTTGGCACATTTGCTTCTAAAATTAATGAACTGACTAACCATTTCAGCTCCAACATCAATGACCAATCAAGGTTTCTATAATCTAACATGAGGACACACCATCATCAACATTATGGGGTTAATACTAGCTAGAAAAATGGGTGGGAATGGGAAGGAAAAAAAGCATGAACCATCTCATCTCTAATAAAACACAGAAATCCTCTCAGCTGCAGTCAGAACTGAAACAATGAATCAATTAGTCGACGAATAAATTAATCTATAACAGTTTTGATGATAGAGACAGGATTGAAATCATCTATGAAGCAAACGTGCCAAAAAGAAAAAATCACAGGTTGCAGCTTCGTCTATTTGCTGCTTTTCTATTTTTTCTATATCATTGTAAACTGAATATCTTTGAGTTTTGGACTCTTGGTTGATCATCACCTGGAGCTCTGTGAACTTGTGATCATTTTTTCTTTATTTTTTACAACCAAGTGATTAACTGACAATGAAAATTGCAACCCTTGTGGAGACAATGTGTTTCTATCCACATGATGTGCTTACAAAGTCTGATTTATAGTTTATATTTAAATAATGAGCAGTATCAGCTCTCCCTGTGTCCAAAAAGTAGATTTTCTGATTGGGTCTGTGGGATGCAACCAAGTGAGATAAAACTGATTTATACCTGTTATTTGATGTTGAGGAGACCTACATTCTCAGACACACTGGAAGAGGGCATGTTGAATTATAACCAGCTTTTTAATCTGCACAATGGCATGTGTGCACCAGGCATAATGCTGTTGGATAAGGGCCAAATCCACGATGAAATGTTGCTTCATGGCTGATTTATCATGATTTATCACTGTAAGGTGACAGTTTTTCCACCTTTTCAGCAGTCATATGCAAACACACACACACATACAGCAAACCTGATGTTTTGTAAAAAAGGTGAGGAAGGCATGTTGAATTATAACCAGCTTTTTTATCTGCACAATGGCATGTGTGCACCAGGCATAATGCTGTTGGATAAGGGCCAAATCCACGATGAAATGTTTGCTTTCATGGCTGATTTCTCATGATGTATCACAGTAGGGTGACAGCTTTTTTTCACCTTTTCAGCAGTCATATCAGAATCAGAATCGTGTTTATTGCCAGGTGTAAGAGGTATACACTAGGAATTTGCTTTGGTTATGTTGGTGCAAGTTAAACAGTATAATAGCAAAAGAATAGATAAAAACGTTAGAATAAAATAAGAATAAAAAAATGGAATTTCTACTAATATGCAAACATACACACACAGTAAACGTTAAAAAACATGATCTTTTGTTTAAAAAAAATCATCCTTTAAAGCAGATTATAGAATAAAAGGTGAAACACATGCAGCCCAGAAACACCAAAACCTCTGGGACATTTATCATGTCCCAGATAAATGCGTCCCAACTTCAAAGCGCCTGTTGTTGCACTGCGACCAAAACAGCTTATTGCTTCATAACATTGTAACAAAATTTCCCTCTGCAATTATAATTATTAGCCTACATTATTTTGGTGTTTTGACAATCATGTTTGAGCCAGTTTTGGCTCTTTAAATCAGCTCCAACTCGAAGTGGCACAAGAAATACCTCACCAAAAAACAAACCCCCCACTTTAAACTCCTCCACGTTTTTACCTGCATGGTAAAGACTCCCAGCTCCTGAGAGGACAGCTTCTTCATCTGATCGGACAAAACTTGCGCTTCTTCCAGGATGGAAAACTCCGTCTCGGCTCCGCAATATCCACAAGAAGAAAGCAGAGCCGAGCACATTAAAAAAAAAATGAAGCTCCAGGAAAAAGCCAACAAACCCCCGTGAAACCGAAGGTGTTTATCCCGGAAAGCAGCGCGCGTATTCGGCGTCAGAACAAGATGTTTCTCCCCCCTCGTCCGCCTCGCCATGATGGCTGTGAGGTTTTTTTTAACAGGCTGGAGAAAGAAACACGGAGTCTGAACTGAACTGGTGCGGAAAACAAAAAAAAACTTCAAGGGAAACTACTTTTTTACAACTTTACAGCGTTAGAGGACGTGTGCCCTTTCTCTCCGGTACGAGTCTCCAACATTCCCATTGCATCTCCGTGAAATCCGTCCAGAGAAGAAAGTAGATCCATGCGTAAAAAGAAGGTTTTTGTTTGTTAAACGTTGTCGGTGTTTTTAGTCTTCGGTACAGCCGCTTCCAACTCCTGGAAGTCTGGCAAAAAAGTGTGTGTAGAGCCGGAGATTCACCACAATGGGGGTGAAAGTGGGAGGCGTGGAAAAAACAAGAGTCCTACCGGCGCATGGATCTCTGGATCAATGGATCCGGGTTTCATGGTGCCTTCAATTGCTGTTGGGAAAAGAGCCTCCAAATGCGCAAATACGACAAGGAGAAGGTCTTATTTTTAGGGCTGTCAATCGATTAAAATATTTAATCGCGATTAATTCATTAATTGCAAATTAATCACACATTTTTTATCTGTTCAAAATGTACCTTAAAGAGAGATTTGTTATGTATTTAATACTCTTATCAACATGGGAGTGCTTGCTTTATGCAAATGTATGTATATATTTATTATTGGAAATTAACATTCTTATACTTCCTTTTATTTAAATGGTTCATATTTTGTTACACTTTGTTTAGCTCTTTTTTACTGTGTTAGCTGATGCATCTTGTTTTTTGCACTATCCCCTTTACAGCTGTACAATGCAAATTTTCCCACTGCAGGACTAATAAAGGAATATCTTATCTTACCTTATCTTAAATCAGTTAACAACACAAAACAATGACACATATTGTCAAGGAGCCCTCACAGGTACTGCATTTAGCATAAAAAAATATGCTCATATCATAACATAGCAAATTCCTGTCAGTGTGCTGACTTGACTATGACTTGCCCAAAACTGCATGTGATTATCATAAAGTGGGCATGTCTGTAAAGGGGACACTTGTGGGCAAGGCCCATGGAAAGGAGGCTGGGTCACAGTCGGACATGGGTCCTGGGGTACGGGGTATGACAGATGCGCAGTGTAACAGAAGCTGCAGTCGTGCGTTGCGATTGGCTCAATTTCGGCGAGAGCTGACGAGATTTGAATGCACATGTATTGTACCCCCAGTGAAATGACGCGTGACCTAGCCTCCTTTCCATAGGCCTTGCTCGTGGGTACCCATAGAACCAATTTTCATTCACATATCTTGAGGTCAGAGGTCAAGTGGATCCCTTTGAAAACTGTCTGACAGTTTCTCCTCGACAAAATTTAGAGCAAGTGTGGAGCGTTATTTAACCTCATTCGCGACACGCTAGTATGACATGGTTGGTAACAATGGATTCTCTAGGTTTTTCTAGTTTCATATGCTGATCAGTATCTTCACTCTAGCTTTAAAGTTGCGTTAATACATTAAAGAAATTTGTGGCATTAAAACGCGTTATTATCGCGTTAACTTTTACAGTCCTAATTATTATTAATCGACATATCCACTAAATTGACGACAGACTAAATGGAGTGTGTTTTTATAACATATTCAGCTGTTATCAGGACCAAAGAAAAGAAAATCTGAGAAATGCCATAAATTCAGGTGCCTATAGTTTTTAATGAGGCTATAGGATCATTTAAATCTTTTCTGCACACCATCAGTATTTAGTCAGTTTAGGTCAAACTTCACACAGGCACAAAGAGAGATCCTCTGCTTTAGGCATTAAACTAGTAAACTGGTGATATGCAATATCACGTCTCTGTGAAGATTGTGGATTGTGGGAAAATAGATTACAGCATTCGGATGAAGATGAATGAAAGCAACACTAAGAGTAGCAACCGGCAGAGACTCCACTCCTGTAAGAATCCAGTTCTCGTTTTTGTTGTAGCTTCAATTTCACTTTGGCTGAGCTGCTTTGAGGAAGAGCAGAGGCTTGTGTGTTTGGGCTATTCACATTTTGATTTCTGACTGCAAAATAAAATCATTTTGTTAAGGAATCTTGCAGTCAAGGCCAATGATGTGAGGCTTTTAAGTGTAATAGCACTCCAACAGCTGACCTCCAATCAGTGCTCTCTCTTCCTCTATTCATTGGATTGGTGTGTTTTTACTTTGCAGCTGCACAACTAGCCTCTCCACATCCCTCTCACTGCGTCTTGTAACATTTGGGAGATTTTCTGGTTAACCAATGTTTCATGGCCGTTTGATCAGGAAAAATTGGTTTTATCCTATTTTACAAACAGAAAAAATACCACATCAGGAGATGTCAAAGAGTGAAATAGCCAGCTTCACTTAGTGGGCAAGTTTTTAAAATTTGAATTCAAGACATTTGAGGACTTTTTGGTGAGTTGTGGAAGCTTTTGTTTGCGGAGTGAATGTCAGATTAAATAGAGGTAGAAAATATTAGCTCCATGGCAACTGTAGGTTTCAGCAAAGATGGAGCAAATTGGTGGGAACAAAATATTTACTGATATTACTGGGGGTTGATATAGCTCCTTGTACATACAATTAAACCTACAGGTAGGCTAATAGAGTCAATGAAACCTTTTTTTAAACTATGTGTCAGTCACACTAGAATTGACAGTAGAGTTGTCCCAGTCCTTTAACCCATGAAGTCATATCAAATCCATAATCGTCATGAGAGGCTTTTGTCAACTGTTCAAATGTTTACCACTGCTGTAGCCATGAATGCTAGAATGACCAACCTCATCTAAGGTACAGAAAGGTTTTCAAAGTAAGTATTAAGTGTGGTTTGAGACCCTGACAAATAGCTGTAAGTCCTTTTAGCATCAACTGTGTGATGGTTATTTTTCATTTTCATTTCTTCATGGTGCGTCACTTGCTGGAGAGATGACATATTATAAATATATAGTTTTTATGTTTTAGTCAGTCAGTCAACCATGTTTAGTCACGGTCTTGATCATAGTGAGGATATAGCAGTCTTCCCACCATGATCGTTTCACATTGCAGCCAAAATAACTTCAGTGCCTCGTAGCTGAAATATCATCTGTCAAGAGAAGACGTATTTTTGGCCTGCGGTGTCTACCAACATCCCATTGTTACATGGGTTGCATTAAAGCTCAATATTGCAGTGGAACAAGTCATTTTAAAAAATATACTAAGCTAAAAGTGTAGGTGATGTTGATATTATGGCTACACATGGTGCTTTTTCAGGATGAATTACTCATAATACTAACCACTACTGAGATTTTCATTTGTTTCCAATTGTCATCTCAAGATTTAATGCATATGGATGGCCGTGCTTGTGAAATACAAGTGTGATTGATGCAGTGGGCCAACACTTTGCAAACCAGGGATCTGCAGCAGGAAAAGAGACCCTGCCTCCAGACTCTGCTACGCTCCTGAATGGGTCGTCTGTCTGTGTCTTTGGCTGCAGACGCCATCAGATGTTTGCATGGCCGTCAGATTCTTTTAGACACTTACAAACACAGGATGTTTGTTGAGTGGTTAGATTTAGTGTGTGCACCGCATACATTATCAGTTCCCCAGAAAATCCCTGTTCTTCTTGTGTTGTTTCACCTTCAACTCTCAGTTCAACAGGCAAAACTGTAATTTATTTGCAAGCCAGTCTTTATTTATAAGGACATAAATGGTGACTGTTTTTGAAAGGAATTCATTTCCTGAATTGGTTGCAATATTTGCACAGGAGAAAATGCAGAAAGATCCGTCTGCAAACATCAGAAAGAGTGTATGAATTAACATAATTTGAAGCAGACTAAAATAACTCAAAGCAAAATCTAAATGCCACAATTTTTTAAGATTATATGGTCAATTTCTCCTCAGCCACAGAGGCAGAGCTGACCTCATCAAAGCTCTCCTGTTGAGTTTGGAGGATATTTTAAAACCTGCTGAACTCTCTCTGCTCCACACACCTGTTATTTGTTTCTGTGTGTGTGTGTTTGTGTGCGTGTGTGTGTGTGTGTGTGTGTGTGTGTGTGTGTTTGTGTGCGTGTGTGTGTGTGTGTGTGTGTGTGTGTGTGTGCGTGTGCGTGTGTGCTTCTACAGGTGTTTTCCGTTCACAGCACTGATGCAGAGATGTTCAGACAAAGGGGTCAGAAAAAGATTCAACATGTGGCCCTTTTACATCCTAGATTTCCATTAAGACGATGAGGGACTGTTCATTAAAGACTTGGCCAGTTACGCAGATCTTTAATTTTCCACACAACAACAACTTCTAAAGATACAGTCATAACAATTTTCGTCCCATGAAATTTGCCCGCTTTTGACCTTGAAAAAGGAGGTGATGTCACATTTCTGATGCAAGTAATAAATACATTAGGTCATGCTACAGTTTATAGTTTGGTTGTGTGATGATGTACCAAATATGGTGATATAATAGGCTAGAATTCTACATTTCCAAACACACTGGATCAGTGTTTCTAAATGTCTCTCACGCAGAGCCGGCTGGAGGGCGCAGCCAAACAGGAAACACACTTGAATATTCGTAGGACAGAAGAGTATTGTGACGATACCTTAAAAATGCATCTGTAGTGCCAAACTATTCAGACACTGTCCCTCCATGACCTGTTCCTTGCACCCAGAGAAACCAGTAAGAGTTGCTAGTGCATTGACAGTTGCATGATCCCTCACTGGCTTCCCACCAGCAAAGAGATTGCATCCCTTGAAAAGCACAACCAGGCCGGAGATACCACTGCCAGGAAATGTGGGCAAATAGTTTGCCCCTGCATCAAACATGTGCCATGTATAAAGTATTATTTCAAGATGCTAAATGCGAGATTAGGAGCATTTCTATTGTCTCCACGCGGCTCTCAACATGGCGACGGCTGAGTCGGCGCTCGCAGAGAAGCTCGGATCACAACACACACAGAGGGAGAGCGACTTCACTCTCTGCTCAGGTAGACATTACTCCTCTAGATCTTTACATAGTTGTTTGCAGCTATATTAATGCTCTGGATATCATATAGAGAACCTTTAGTTTCTTACTGATATCATTTCACTATCCTGGTAGGTAACCCGTGACTGTGCCACCTGCTTTCAACTCCCTTATCTATGATAAGTTGTTTAATTGAACAGCATCACACACCACAGGCTTTATAAAGGTAGAAATTATTGCAGGGATGTTGCATTGGATTGTGTTGGCTTTAGCTAAAGGTACATAATGAAGTGGAAACACAATGTAGGAAGGAGAAAATGGAAGTCTAATTGTACACTATGATATGGAGAATAAGTTAACAGTAATGTTTTATTTGACTATTGCAATGGTGTTAAACCATTTATTGATCTCTAAAAAAATAACAACAGGTATGATGAATAATACAACATCTTCAAATCAATCCTTTACTACAGAGACCGTTGGCTTGTAAAGCAGTAAAATATGTGGCATGTGGTTTGACTTGCTCTCATTGTTTTTTCACTCTATCTTTTGGATCATTTTCAGTCTGCAGCTCAACCAAAGCAACGTGTCTATCTGTAAAATGCCTAATCCTGACTGGCTGTCTGACTGGTATGTCTCTGTGGAGAGAGCGCTGCTGGTTTATTCAGAGCAAAATATTTCATTACACAAGAAAACGGGTAGGGGCCTTCATTAACGTCAGACAGAAGGATTTGTTTTACAGGATTACCCCATTTGCATTATTTTAATTACAGCATAAAGCCACAAAGCCACCTGGTTTGGGAAGATAAAGGGGAGAAAGTGAGGCTGATTAGTCTAGGATTCAGGATTTGTGAATATATTAAATGAGACTTTGGGGTGAGATGCAGGGAGGTCCTGTTCAAAGCACGACAGGAAGACTGGGATTTCACATCTGGCTTCAAAGGCAGCTCTGTCTGAGAGACATTTTTATTACACGGGAACAGGACATTTTTGGCTCATAATATTACCTGTTACCTGTGGAAGTCAAGATTAGATTCGAGGCCAGACTCAGTGAGGTTACACAGATTCTAATATAAGAGCACTGTTCTGTTAGAGAAGGTGTCACTGTGTGTGAGGAGTAGGCAATGCTGCAACTGGAGTTTCTCATGCTGTGTAAATAAAGCCCAAGCCAAATGCAACTGACTGAGGATGACAATTCCCCACTGCAGTAAACACAGGGGTTGATAGTGACACATAGAGGCTTGTTAGGCTTTTACAGCAACACTCCTCCTGGCAGAACAAGGCCTTTACATAACATAGTAGGTATGGTACACAGGTAGAAATGAACACTGATACAAAAGCGACACATAGAGTATCCACTGGAGAAGTCACTCTAATGCGTAGGTGCACACAGAGAGAGAATGAAACACAAAATCTCTTTACGGCTACATGATTTTGCTTATGTGCTCCGTTACATGATGCTCTAATGTGCATTTTCATTCTCATGTATATTGTTGGTTATATTGTATATAGACCTCCCTAATGCTGTAGGAGGAAGAAGATGCTTACATAGAAAGCAGTACAATCTAAATCAGTCCCTGTTTTACGTTTAGGACAGGCACGCAAATCAAAATGGCTCGTTTAATCTCATCTTTTGACACAGGCAGCGCATGAAAAAAGGGTTACTTCATTTAATCATTTGTGGGTCAGCAGACACCCATATTTATTTGCCCAGGCACTGAAAAAAATTATGTAAATTTCTGGATTTCTTTTAACATCTGGTTGGGTCAAAATTTTGTGAAATAAGCTTATTTTAAGATTGATACCAGTCTCATGTCTGACCGTAAGATATGAAGCTAAAGCCAGCGGCCAATTAGCGTAGCTCAGCATAAAGCCTGAAAGTAGGTTCAGGTTCTCTTTAACGTTAAAATTCTGCCTACCAGCACCTCTAAAGCTCACTAATTAAGCTCTGGACATGCTGGTAGGCAGATATTCTAACTTTGAACAGAGCCAGGCTAGTTGTTTCCCTCTGCTTCCAGTCTTTATGCTAAGCTAAGCTAACCACCTCCTAACAGTAGCTTCATATTTACCATACAGACATGAGAGTGCTATTAATCTTTGCATCTAACTCTTCACAAGAAACCGAATAAGCATATATCACAAAATGAGGAAAATATCCCTTAAACTTTGACCATTGTAACACTTCCCAGATTTTATATTTGTGGCATTTCTGCTTTACATTTTGATAGTGAAAGAGACAGTGAAGGCAGGGGGGAGATGACATGCAGCAAAGTGCCATGGGCCAGGCTTGAACTTGTGTCACTGGGGTAAAGACTCAGCCTTAATGGTGTACATGTAACCCAGTGAGCTACCAGGGCACCCTGTCCATTCAACACTTTTTATCTATTCATGAGCGGGTGTTGTCCCTTTAAACTAACCAACTAAAAACAAAAATGAGGCGATATGTTGAACAAAATTCAATCCCTGAGTACCATTTGGTATCGCAACATTTTAGTTTTACTCTGGATTGACTTTGCTCTTTAGATCTTAATGCTGTTGTCGTTTTTTACTGCATGTGTACTACAGCCCGTAGTCAGTAAAGCATAACATGAAAGTGCAGCCTGTTCAAAGTATTAAAGACATTTGTTAACATTGAAAGCAACCTGCTTTCATTTATTATTGGAAAGTTGACTGACTTGGTTGAATGACATTGTTTATGATTGCATGAGTGTCCTCACCGCTGCTCTTTGCCATCTCTTTCTTCCCAGCTGGTCTTGGGGTCAGCCTCAAACCACGAGGAGGAAGTGTTTTGGGTACAGCTGCTCCGAATACTCCTCTCTGGTTTAGACAACATCACCAAGTTGAGGAAAATCATCATTCATCCTCTCTTGATGTCTGATCAGAGACGAAGGAAGGAGAATAAAAACAGCACAAGTTCATTAATGGACTGCTTTCCACATGCCTCACCCTCTCAAGGGCTCCAAACAACAATTACGTCTGACAGCCTAAAAGTGTAGAGGAGAGATCCTGACTGACTAACCTGATTTTTCTCTCTTGGTGACCATGGCGCCTCGGTGATCAAAACAGAAATCATTTTAGACGTAAACAACCTCCCTTTTCCCAGCTGACTTGAACTCACTGGCAGCATCGGAGCTTCAGCTTCAGAGTCTCTGGGCGTCCATCCATCCATCTGCAGACAGGAAACGCTCCGGGGACAAACTAGCTAGACCCAGTTCTTCTTAATGCATGACAGACCCCTGTGATCACACGGCCATGAAAGACAGAGGCAGAGGGACAAAAAACAAAACAGAAATGAATCAAAAAGGCAAAGAGGCTCACATTGTTCAAGGGTCACAGACGGTCATGGAGACACAGCTGTACATAACGTTTGATGACCTATGTGACCTTCACAGCACTATTACAATTGTCCTTTATAATAATAATAGTAATGGCTTTTTATGATCTTTGAACAGGACTGTGGCATGACAATTTGGGCCCTGCACATAAAAGCTTCAGTGGACCCTTTTACCTGTAGAAATAATCCGTGGAGGTTATTAACATCAGAATCAGAATCAGCTTTATTGACCAACATACGTGCACACATACAAGGAATTTGACTCTGGGCTTAAATTGATCTCAATATATCTTCACACAGTTCCAACAACAAATTACAAGAAGATAGAAATAGACACAGCTGAAAACAAGGACAACAAAGCTGAACGAAGATAAGTAAAAATAACACAGAACTATTATGTTTACTAGACAAAAATATTTACACGTTTATATATAAATATGTATAAAATATATTTAAAAAGCAACAATGTCCAACAACATACTATATACAGGTATTGTTTTCAAACATATACAAATACTGCAAAGTAAACACATGCGCTGCCCGGGAATTGAACCCGGGTCGCAAGAATGGGAATCTTGCATGATACCACTACACCAGCAGCGCTGTTAGCTTATTCTGATTATGAGTTATTTATTTTACATTAAAGTAATTTTGGAAAAAAATCTGTCATACTAAATACACTTTTGTCTTCCCAATCTGAAATCAGCCCATTTTAGCCCTTATTTCTCAACATACTGTACAATTACCATATAATACTTTGACTATGAGGTCTGCTTGAAGAAACATTATTACAGAAAATCATTACCTCCATGCTGGTTTAATTCTGTATTATGCTCTTAGCATGATACAAAGCTAAAAAAAGATATTTTGCAATTGTATTTTGCATACATCTGTGAATGTGTAAGTTATTCAGTCTCAATTCAAAGCAAAATGATTGGGCAAATAATATGTTTGACCTGGACTACCCAACTCACAGACAGACATTGCCATCCATAAAGCCACGCTGCTAGTTAAAAATGTGAGAATGATCATATACTATCAGTGCAGATCAAGTAGATTAAAATCAATTGAACCTGTCCATACAACAACTTCTATCTCTTAGTACTTTATCTCTGACAGGATGAAT
The DNA here is from genome assembly GCF_043250625.1 of Sebastes fasciatus. Taxonomy (NCBI): domain Eukaryota; kingdom Metazoa; phylum Chordata; class Actinopteri; order Perciformes; family Sebastidae; genus Sebastes; species Sebastes fasciatus. The sequence goes on from NC_133799.1 coordinate 8,885,260, forward strand.
GTTTAGCTCGTGCTTAAAAAATCCATTTAAAGCAGCAGTGGGTAGAAACGGAGCAAATATGATTAAAAAAGTTATTTTTATAAAACGTCACTATATCCTGACAGTATTGCATGAGACAGGTAATCTGAAAAAAAGTCAAAAGAGCTGCCTCCATTGAATGAACAGCCAATAGGAACGCTCTCTCTGAAATGACCTGTGATTGGTCAAAGTCTCCTGTCACGGGTAGCTTTTTTAAAGCCTGAAAACAGAGCCATGAGGAGGTACAGAAGTCTAGTTATCTCTAAGAACACTTGAATTACAATATGTTGAAAAGTTATTATGGATTTTTTTTGCCCAATGATGCCAAAAACGTTCTTCCTACTGCAGGTTTAACAGTCAATAAATGAGCAGCAACACAGAAGCAAAACTTAATCTGCACAAACACGGAAAAGGAAAAGACAGAGATGGGAGACGGATCTGATTACAACTGGTATTTAGATCCACTATAGCTATGAAGTGATAGCATGCAATAATTACAGGGAACAAGCTTCAAACATCAATACAGAAAAAAACATGAAGAAGCTGCCAGATAAGACTAAACCAATCATTTCACACAGGGAATCTGAAGCATTAGTTGCTAACCCTATTGGGTTTTAATTAGCTGCAGTAGTCCCCATCGGTACACACATCAATGTGATCTCTATACCGGATGTGGAGAGCAACAGAAAGAGACGGAGATGGAGAAATATAAAAGTATTAAGTCTGCACCCAGTACACACTCGACTCCTCTGCTGCCACCAATTTATTTGCTACATGTATGTGTGTTTGAGCAAAGGGGGGGTGGGTCTTTAAAAGCAGGCACCATACAGTTACCATGGCAACGAGCGTCTTTGAAGTTTTTTGCCCCCCTTTTTTTTACAGCTGGATATGAGAACCAGATCTGCTCTGTTCTCCCCTCAGTTTTCTCCCCCATCCCTCCCTCAGTCTTTCACTCCCTTTGCTACATCAAAAATTTCTCTTTGAAGACTTAAGCCGATTCCAAGTCAAACCCAATGCTATTTCTGGCTCTATTCAAGACTGAGGCTGAGGCTTTATGCAGTGCTGTGTTTGACATCTGTGTGTGCGTGAGACAGAGAAAAAAAATATGACTCAGTTTGTGCATGGAAGATGTGTGTGTGTGTGGAAAACCAAAGGAGATAGGTATACGTATGTGTGTTTGCAGCACAACACACATACATAAAAAAACTGTGTGATTACAAAGCCGCCTGCTGGTCGGGACCGATAATGAGAAATGTTGTTTCATGTGTTTGAATATGTGTGTGTATGAGTGTGTGTGTGTGTTGCCTGCATGTACAGACACAGACCTTTAAAAAAAAAGATATCAAAAGAGAAGGAGGAGAGAGAGCAGATGAAAGAAGCAGAGAGGAGAGGACGGGAAGAGGGAGCACTGAAACATGCCATGTTGTGTCATCATGTTTTTCCACACATGTAGAGATAAAATATTAATCAGACCATCCACATACAGCTCATACCAAACTCTCTACACCCACAGATCTGTGATACGAAGCCTGGGGTCAATCCTACATATTTAAATGAGGCCCAGTTTTATTCTGAACAGTAGTAACAGTACTATAATACGGATATCCGAAGCCTACAGTTTATAAAATGAAAAAAATAAAGATTGAAAAAAGCCATCATAATGAATTTAATAGTTTAAAGGAATAGTTCAACATTTTCGGAAAATACGCTTATTAGCTTTCTTACTGAGAGTTAGATGAGACTATCAATACCATTCCCATGTCAATGATGCTAAATATGAAGCTACAGACAGAAATTGGTTAACTTAGTTTAGCATAAAGGCTAGAAATAGGGGGACAGCCTATAGCTCTGTACAGATTAAACAAACAGGACGTAACATGTTAATTAGTGAGCTTTAGAGGTGCTGGAAACAGGGGAAAAGCTAGCATGGCTCTCATTTTTATGACATTTTTGTACAAATTAAACTAATTATATAAAATGTGTTAATTAGTAAGCTTTAGATGTACTGGCTGGCAGGTTTTGAAACTTTGAACAGAGGCACTTAATGCTGGCTGTAGCTTCATATTTAATGTAGTTTACGAACTCAAACTCTCGGCAAGAAAGTGAAGTGTATTTCCCAAAACTATTCATTTAAACAATGAAATTTTCATTTTTTTATTTCACAAACTGCAGGTTACAGTAAATATGAAGCTAAAGCCAGCAACAAAAAATCTGCCAGCACATTAAACCCCAAGAAAAACACAACTTGTTGTTCTTATACGTTGCATTTTGTACGGATTAAACAAACAGGCAAGCTGTTCTCCCTATTTCCAGTCTTTGTGTAAAGCTAAGATAACTATCTGCTGACTGCTGCTTCTCGTATTTACTGTACAGTCATGAGACTTGTAGTGATCTTCTCATCTGACTCTTGGCAAGAAACCGAATAAGCATTTCCCAAAATGTCAAACTAACACAGGACAGTACTGCTGCAGTCTCTTTGAATACTGCAAAGACATCCATTCACACCTTTATCACCAGGAAACGGGAGAGCGATCATAATCACACATCTGATCTCAGCAGCGATTCTGCACAGAGGAGTTGAAAGAGACCTTGAGCCTAATGTGCACAACACACTCGACGCCTTTAATCCAAATCAGGACTTTTCCACAAAGGCAGTCTTGTTGAGACTGCAGTATTGCATCGGTCACAGTGTAAGAGGGAAGATAAAAGAAAGAGCCTTTCTCAGAGCACAGCACTGTATGGATGTCTCACTGCCAGCTATGCATAACAAAAACCTCCCTCAAATCATTTCTTCCATTAATTTGCTAAAATTGATGACTTCTGCTGCCACAGAATTACTGCAGAATTCCACCCTGAACAAAAATTCCCCTGCAATATCTTTCTTTAATAATTAAAACAAAGGCTGATGTTGGAGTCCAGCTGTAGTTTCATCATCATCACAGTCTCAATTCTTGCTTTCCTTCCCTCAGGTAAGTTTACTTCATGGTCACAAACTCTGATTAAAGTAATCCAAAACCAGAGGAACAACATGAGGCTGCATTCAGTTTTCGGGTGGATGTTCCCTTTGATGGCACTGGTGCATTCCTCCACCATGACAAGATGCATTATACTGTAAAATCTCCTGCAGACAGAGTTTGGGCTGCCCACTATACAATTAGTCTTTCTTTCATCACTGTCATAGTCCACATGCCACGTGTAGTCTTGCTGGGTGGGCTGATCGCACTCCTCATTTATTTTATAAGATGAGCAAAAGGCTTTTACTTAAACAAAAAAAAACATTGTAAAACGCTCAATGCCTATAAAGTGTTTATATGTTTTATTTCATTTATTTATTTATATCTCAGAGTGATCATTGAGGGCAGGCCCTCATTTACAATGATGTTGAGTTAAATAAGTACTATTGTTTCATAATTATTGTTATCACAAATGCATTATGCGGATTAGGGCAGCAAACAATGATTATTATTATTAAGTGATTTAACAAAAAGAAAAAAAAGAAGACATTGAGTCTATTACTTTTCTTTTTGTTAAATCACTTGATTGTTTAGTCTAGAAAATTGTCAGAAAATAGTGGAAAAATATCTGATGTTCAAAATGCTTATTTTGTCTGATCTATAGGCCCAAACCAGAAGATAGTTAATTTAATTTACTTTGATATAAAACTGAGAAAAGCAGTAAAATGTCACATTTGAGAAGGAGGAAACGGAAATAGTTTGACATTCAACATGATAAATAATGTACAAATAAAAAGTTATTTATAGAGCACTTTTCAAGCAAAGAGGCACAAAGTGCTTTAGAAACCTTTAAGGTTAAAAGATAAAGACGGGACATAAGCAGCACTTTTAGTAAAATTCACAATAAAAGAAATAAAACATACGAAGAAAGTGAAAGCTGATAGATGAAAACAATGTTGGTTAAGAAAAGTAATTCTGTAAAAGTGTTTTTAAAGATGTGATTTAAAAGATTGAAATGATAAATTGTAAATCAAAATCCTTGTCAATGAACTTTCTGTGGTTTGAAGGATTAAGTCGATCGATTAATTGACTTATTGTTTCAGCACTATTGCAAATACACTTCCTACGTTGGCACAGATAAACAGGTGACTCTCTTCTAAAGTTTTAATCTTTTATCTTTTTCTGTTGCTTAAATTATCAATTAATTCAAGTAAATAAGCATACCAGTTGAAACCAAAAAAAACAACATACAATCTCATTAAAACACACCCAGAGCACAATGTCACCTTAAATATAACCAGAGAACAACTTGTGTCCAAATAATATCGCTCAACCGTTTCAGAGTCCCAGAACAAGACTGGAAGTGTCTTATGTGTGATCAGATTGAGAATGACAATAAAGTCGTTTTTTAATACAGTGTCCAGTAAAACATGATATGAGTCATGCCGTTTCATATGATATGAGATAAATATTCTGATTAGTGCAGTTTCGTGTTATAGATAGTGCCTCCCAGTCACACATGAAAGCTTTTTTGTTGTTTTATAATCATGTGTTAAACTTAATATTTTTAATATCCCATTCTTTTTTTTCTTTTTCTTTTTAGATAATAGAAAATATCAAAAACATTTGTGCAGAAGCAAAATTAGGTAGTTTGACAATAAAATAATGTACCTTTCTGTTTTCAACATTTTATACAAAAGTCAAGTATCCTAGCATCAAATGGATTTAAAGTGATTTAAAGTGTTTATGTTTTGTACTTGAGCAACTAAACAGCTCACTTCCCAATAATCTCATCATTTTCACACAATGCAAGCCACGTACTTTCTGAAGAAACCTGAGAACTGTCCACAGACTATCATTGGGAAACTTCTCCACACATGAACTGTTGTGAGGGGAGTAGAAAGTTATCTAATCTGCAGATTTAATTTTGTTTTGCTTCAATGCAGAATATGCTGTAAAAGTGATGTGGACCAGGAAACTTTATGTATGTGATTAATTGACTTGTTCATTGGTTTCAGAGTGACCCAGAACCTCCAGGATCCAGGGACCTGGCCGACCTCCCCCTGCTGCCTCGGGCCAGGAGGGGCCCCAGCATGGAGAGAGATCTTAGACTTTAACGCTGAGTGGAACCAGACTCGGGGGTTTTGTTGGAAAGGAGTTGAAGTGGAGAAGGGGGAGTGAATAAAGAGTGGCAGGCCTTGCCCTTGAAGCCCCACCACTGATGCACACAGATGGAAAGCATTAGACCTCCATTCCAGCACAAAGATGGATGGATTATTAGATAGAGAGTCTGTGTGGAGTGGGACAAAAGGGGAGGAGAAGAGAGGAGGAAGAGGAAGGAGTGCAGGGTAAGAGTTTGAGAGGAGAGAAGAGGCCGAATGAGGGGAGAGTGAAGAGGGGGAGGAAGAAGAGAATGGGAAAGGAGCTGATTCACTTCAAACAACTAAATGCACACTTTGCACAAACTGTACACAAGAATATTTTAGAGCTAATTGAATTGAGTTTAAGTGGATGCAAGGACAATACAGACTGTAGCCTGTACGGAGGACATTGTCTAAATTGTCAGTGAAGAAGGCAAATTCAGCAAATATTTTTGCTCCCGTTAAGTTTTTTGATTTGTTATTTGCCACCTGTGTTCAGCTTTTCGACACTCATTTGACTTTTTACCAGCGTGGCATTACTCCATGGTGCGTTTTTCTTGCTAGAAATTACCTTTACTTTAGTGGAAGGCAATGGCATCAATAACATGTAATTGTAAACTGTAACTAATTGTTGTAATTGTAATTAATAACTATTGTAATTTTGGAATTGAAATCATCCACAAAATCATTGACACAAATGGGGCAGGTGTGGAAGGGAAAGCCATGATTCACTGGTGCGCAATATTAAGGTGGCCTATAGATGTTTAAGGATATGGCTCCAATTCCACTGAAGAGCAACATATTCAAAGGGAGCACATTTTCCAAAACACATCTGCTTGCATTGGAAAGAATTATTGAACAAAATGGCAACACCACCTCGTTTCTTATGCACTCTGTCTCTGCTCATAAAGCTGCAGTCGAGAGGGATTGACTCAATAAGAACTGCTGCACTGCCGCAGTTAAACACATAAAATCAAGATTGTGCTTAATAATCAAATCACTAATCAAAAATAATTTGCCTGCCAAAGACCTGACGTTTAATGCTGCTGAAATTAGTGCGTCAAAATCGTTCTTTGTTATTTTGTTTTGTGATGACGGACATTGGCTGGATAGTAGTTGATGTAATTTCAATCTGCAGATTTGGTGGAGTACATTTTGTTCACTAGTATTTATCAAAACAGGAATAGAAATATGAAGTCCTCAAGAAGAGCCTGCTTCTAGGCGTTGGTGGGGGCAACAGTACTAAGCAGTAGGTCCATGCTCAATACGAGAAAGAAGAGGCATGGCATTTGATGTTAATTAAATGTACCCAAATTCAAGAATATGTAGGGTACTGAAATTCCTGTAATATTACGTCACAACGTCTGCTGTATTAGCCGTGTGTTACTACGTGTTTAAAGCTGTCCACTTGTGATCCGATCATTCAGGATGCATGTTAATGCCAGGTCTGAACAGGGCCCTAGGTATCTCCTCTCCTGTGTGAATTAAATGCCGGTATTATTTAGTGAATCACAAAAAGGGTGAGGCAGGGGAGAGTGAAGAGAGGGGTAATTAGGAGACTGATCCATGAGGCTGGTTGTCAACACGCTGACATTGATGCTGTGATGTCTTGTCTTTGTAGTACCAATGCTGCTGTGTGTCAAGGTGCATCATCAGGTCGTTGGGTGTCCCAGGCTGAACCAAAAATGGTCCATCAGCACTTTCACTCTGGATCGGCTTGGGTGGAGGCAATCTGCCCTGAAAGATGCCTGAATCCCCAGAACAGATTCAAGTTATGAATACAGTCGATCCCTTTCAGACCGCAGGAGCCATGTATTTAGTGGTAAGTCTGCTGACCATTGGAAGTGGTCAACTCATAAAAAACTGGGCTTTTAGTTTGCTCATACAGTTAAATGTTTCAATGAAATCCTACTTTAGTTGATACTAAAGAATACTCTTTTATGTCACAGACCATAGCATCTGGAATGCAGTATTTTTTAAATTTTCTAATGGCTTAGGTTTCCGATAACGGCGTCTCCCATAACTAGAGTTACAGTTTGAATTGTCACTTTAGATGAGGATGGGGATGGGGATTCATGAGGTCTGTCCAGAAATGCTGAAAGCTTTGGGTGTGGAGGGGCTGTCTTGGATGACCCGTCTCTTCAACATTGCATGGAAGTCGGTGACAGTGCCTAAGGAGTGGCAGACCGGGGTGGTGGTTCTCCTGTTCATAAAGGGGGACCAGAGAGTGTGTGCCAATTACAGGGGTATCACACTACTCAGCCTCCCTGGTAAAGTCTACTCCAAGGTGCTGGAAAGGAGGGTTCGGTCGATAGTTGAACCTCGGATCAAAGAGGAACAATGCGGATTCCGTCCTGGCCGTGGAACATCCAATCCTTCACTCTCGCAAGGATCCTGGAGGGGGCCTAGGAGTATGCCTATCCAGACTACATGTGTTTTGTGGACTTGGAGAAGGCGTATGACCGGACGATTTTTCTGTCAACTGGCACTCTTCATAATACTCCCATGCCCAAATTTATGAGAAGCAATCTCCACATCTGTCACATGGAAATGTATTAATGGTTCAAACCTGTTTTACAGTTGTAATGTCACCCCCAACTGTGGTCCGTATTTATGCCCACCTTTTGCCCTCTGTGGGAGTACAGTCTTGCACTTATCTTTTTTATCCCAGCAGGTAGAATTCCCATTCACAGCACATTAATTCAATGGTTTTGTTTCAGTGAGTCTTGGGAAAGTGATGGTGTCATTTAGAGATAGCTGTTCATTTAAATCTTGTCGAGTTGAACTCTGATGAAGTAACTCACCAGTAGAGGACGTTGGCAGAGTGTCGAGGAGTTCAGAAGACTTCTCCAGCGCGAATATCCTTGTCTTGAGTATGTCAATCTTTTGTATCTATTAATGACGGTCTGTGGGTAGCAAAATACAGTTCAAATTAGATAATCACAACCCAGAGTTGTCATAGAGTATCTTTCCAATGATTTAGCTGATAACAGGAAACCTTAAAAATTATTTGTTGTTTGTTTAAAATGAGATTTTAAAGCTTGCCTCGGCTTGACGGAGGTTCATAGCAAGTTTCAGTTCATTGTTTAGCTGTCCGACCCACAACTTTACTGTTTTGGTTCACTCTAACCGCTCTGATAGTTATTTTGGGCAGCAGCAGGCAGCTGTTCTCAACGAAAAGCTTCAAAAAAACATCTGTACACTAACTGCTCAGCACCAAACAGGACACAGACACAGTTAGCAACTAGCTGGTGAACATAGTGGAGCACTTAACAGCTAAAGAGACAGATATTTCACTCCGGAGTTGGTTGAAACCAAAACAGAGCTAAAAATGAGTGAATAGTGGACTAAGGTGGCCAGGAACTCCAAATGAATGATAATGTTGCTCCATAACTGCTGGATGTTTTTCCGCTGCCCCCAAGTGGCCAAAAAAAACAAACAGTCATTGCAGCTTTAAAGGACCAGTGTGTAGGATTTAGTGGCATCTAGCGGTGAGGTTGCTGATTGCAACTAACTGAATACCCCTCCACTCACTCCTCCCTTCCTAATCGTGTCGGAAAACCGACGGCGTCCTTCAACTCTAGAGTCAGTGTCTGGTTTGTCCGTTCTGGGATACTGTAGAAACAATGCGGACTCCGTGAAGAGGACCTGCTCCCTATGTAGATATGAAGGGCTCGTTTTTAACAATTTTTTTTTAACAATTCTTACTTTCAGGTGATTTTACACTGATGAAAACACAGATATGAATATTATATTCCTTTTCTTTCAATAAATTCCCTTAAATCCTACACACTGGACCTTTAAGTGATCAAAACATATCTTGCTATAATTGCATCTTTGTGTTTTAGAACAGGATTTCCTCTATCACTTTACATTTATCATTCAGGGCTAAACAGCACAGCAATATCCTCTTAATTGCAGGTACAGTATATACATATATATTTATTTAAAATGAAAATATGTACATTGTTGAGAACATGCAGGAATGTTTGTATTTTTAGAATCTGGTGGAGAAATATAGGTACACATCCTTCTTTGTGCACATGCACCATTTATAGGTATGGTACTTGCTGTAGGCTATTTATGTCCTTAATCCCAGAACTATTTATACACTACCTCTCTGTGCATAAACACACACAGTTAACTACCAAATGCACCATGTCTCAAGATATCTATCTCTTAACAACTAACAGAAGCTTGTTCACTGAATCTGGAGAGCAGCATTTAACACACACCCAATCTAACAATCCACGTGGTCTCTCAAGTCATTTAAATCTCATTAACTTCTATTACAGTTTTTAAGCTGTTAGGAGTGGAAACTGATCTGTATTTAGACGTGACTATAGAAATCACTCAAAACATTAAGGTCAAGTTCGTGCCATTACAGGCTAAGCTAAATTGTTGTAATTTTAAATTGGGACTCAAGGCCTTCTTTAAGGCCAGTTTCATGGTGCTTTGCCACAAATTCTGTGAAAGGCCATCATGTTGATAAAATCATCACATCAACCTCAAAACTATTTTGAGAAATGTGCTTATTCGCTTTCATGCCAAGAGTTAAGATATTCCTTATAAGATAAGATATTCCTTTGTTAGTCCCTTAGTGAGGAAATTTGCGTAAGATGAAAAGATCGATACCACTCTCACAACCGGTGGAAGTAAAAGTGCCAAAACAACAATGTAAAAATACTCCAAGTCCTGCTTTCAAAATACTACTTCAGTAAAAGTACAGAAGTATTATCAGCAAAATGTTCTTAAAGTGGCAGAAAAATAGATCTGAACAGTTAGTTTGTTTTTGTTCATTATCCTTTCGGGAAATTCCTCTCATGTCTGTGGCTATTGTCAGACAACAACAACAACAATAAAAGACATTACGATTAAAGACGGACATTAAATAGCATAGTGCCATCAAAAAATCAAGTAGCATACAACAAAATGCAAGCGGCATAAGTAACTAGTAATTATAGATGTAGTTATTATAGCTGTCACATAAATGTAGTGGAGTAAAAGCATAAAGTAGCATATAATGGAAATACTCAAGTAAAGTATGAGTACCTCATAAATGTACTTAATTACTTTCCACTACTGCTCATATCTGTATGCCGATGTAACTAGAGCCAGCGGGCAGTTAGCTTAGTTTAGCAGAAGCAGGGGAAACAGCCTGGTTCCAGCAGCTCTAAAAGCTAACCACCTGCTGGCTCTAGATTTATACACAAATCTGAAGTAACCAAGTCGGCATTCCTGCAGTGTCATCTTCTTACAATACACACACGTTTGAATGCAAGCTGTCCTAAGAAGTGTACAATTTTCCACTTTTACCTTTACTCTCTATGTAACGTTATTTTTGACAATGGTGTCTAGGAGTTCGGGAAGAACCTGAGCAGTTGTCAGCTGCCTAACGTTAGCCTGACATGGTGAAACAAGTAACATCAGTTAAGTTAACACTGTTTAGCTAGCGTAGCTTACGTAAGTGGGCTAAAGACACTGTCTAGAGGCTGCGTTGGTGCCACAGAATAAATTAACTCAATCAACTAACTGTGGCGTTATTGTTAATTATAACATTAGTTGCTCTAACTAGGGCAACCTATTGACCAAAGTAAACATCATTAATCGGTCGGCATCACAAACAGAACACGTACAAAGTGTCTGCTAACCGTGTTAACTGGTGACTCTCGGCCGAATGCGTTGTGGTTGTTAGTTGTGACTGCAGCTGTTGAAAACACAAACAGAACATGTAGTTGTCCTTGTAAAAGCCTTCAATTTGACTTGAATCCATTTTAAAGACATACTCATCTGTTTTTATTATCTACGCCGACCAATTCCGTTAATTTACCACGAACAACCACAGACGCTTTCGTCTGAAAGTCACCAGTTAACACGGTTAGCAGACAGCGAGTGACTATGACTTGCCACTGCAGTATTGGCGGCGCCGCTAGATCGCAGAACACACAAAGCGGTCGCCGAATTCGTCTATACTTAACATATAGACATGACAGTGTCAACAATCCTCATATGTAACCCCAAAATGTCTAACTATTCCTTTAAGCTTCGTCAGTGAAATAGCAGCAGGACATTGCACGGTCTGCTGTACTGTCTTTAAGAGAACCAATCATGTGTGTAATAATCCTGAGGTGGCGAATGGGTCTCTAAACCTTCATTTGATTCCTGAGTTTTTCAACTGAATGGAAACAATTTCCATACAACATTTTGTTGTAATGAGATTACAGTACACATCTCATCATTTGCTTCCCACTCTTCTGACAACATTCATTTTCATGTTAAACTAATTTGGCAAATGTTATCACGGGCCATTTTCGGGAGGGGTCATGTGATCTCAGACCTGTGAGGCATGAATAGAGAGAAGGAATGTGGATCCATCTTTCACTCTATTGTTCTCCTCCCGTCTTTCCGACTCTGCGGCGAGTATCTGTCTGACAATGAAGAGACTGTTAATGTTTAAAACAGCTGAACTCGTTCGACCTGAACAATGAGTTTAAGCCGCCAAAGACACAGCTGGCACAGGGCCGTGCTTCAGCACTTCAGCAGATGATGGTACAGAGAGGAAATCAGGGATTGAATATACTGTATGTACGCAGCTTTATGCGACTGGTTTTTGGAAACGCAAGCAGCAATGTCGGTCTGTCTGTCCACCACTTTGGTCAAGACTGAAATATCTCAACAATTACTGGATGGATCGCCGTGACATTTTGTACAGACATTCATAGTCCTCAGAGGATGAATCCTACCGGCTTTGGTGATCCTCTGACCTTTCCTCTAGTGCTGCCATAAGGTCAACATTTTCATTTTTCCCATCAGTCTAAATAAATCAGTCACTAAAATAAGATGGCGAATATGGTAAACAACATTATAGCTCTGATATAGCTCCGATCTGATTCTGTGTGACAGCCTTTGAGACTTCAATATCTTGGTGAGAACTATCTATGTCAAAGTTACAAAAATGTGTGTCAAAGTGAAATTTCTTAAACTTCTCAGTTACATTTTTTACCAGTTATTTTAAATCAAATATTTCAGGTCAAGTATTTTGTAATAAACTTTAAACAAACCAACAATTTATGGACACGGGGAAAACTAAAATGTAAATATGTTTCTCTGTAGAAAACAGTTTGCATGAACCAGGAAGATGAACATATAGTCCACATGACCTATTCCAGCTCAGTCAAGCCCCCCGGGGGAAATTAAACAAGGCAGTGATAGTTCACTTGACAGCGTTCAAAGGCTTCACTTCACTTCCTCTCTTCAAGGTCAGTATGTGGCAGCACGGACAGCAGAGGTCAAGCGCCTGTCAGCTCCTCAACAAAAACAGCTCATGTTCCCCAACAATCGGGGGCTTGTTGGAGGTTTCCAGTGCCGCCATGACAGAGCGAGAGGACGGTGAAACTGGATCCTTCTCTCTGCCTCTATCTCTCTCAACATATATCTGTATCCCTTCCTTCAGTCATCATATCCTCAAAGTGGAAGCCTTCAGTTATCACAACCAGGAGTGCTCCATCATCTAGTTTTCTGTATGAGTTTTGTCCTTAAGTACAATTTTAAGGTACTTTTACGCTACTTCACACCTCTCCTCAATGACATTAATAAGACAGCCACAGTTAAGCTACTTGTTACTTTTCAGTTTAAAAGTTTACATAAAGTCATATATCAATACAATACATTCAACTGCCCAAAGGTATATAAAGTAGTTAAAAATAGCTCCACTACAACAGGAAATACTGCGTGTGCACTGATGCATTAACTATGTAATAATGTCATTTATAATAATATATTGCTCACAGGGGCTATTCTTTTGCGGAAAAAAAATACTTTATTTGATAGTACATAATATAGTTTCCTTTAAGGATTTTAATAATAAATGATTAATATATGAATAATTACTTGGGTTAAAATGGAGCTTTTCTTATAAATGAATTCCTATAGAGGGCTGCAGGGATGATGTATTTTTGTAGGCCAACCCGGAAGTTAGCATTGCCCTTGTTCCCTTGACAAAAAGACGATGGGGATTTTTCCATTGGGGTTTCGATTATTGCAGAAAATAAACTTTGTGGCTTTTATGATTTTTGAAGTGTAAATGCAATTGCCAGAAGTAAAAAGCTAACGTTAGGCTATAAACGAACTACACCACGGTCGCATGACAAGAGTATACACAACAAGGCTGTAAAGGCGGAGTAGTCGGTGTGATGACGTCTTGTAGTCTCATTTAGCCACTCGTTAACAATCGCCTTTTTTAAGACGCGTAAAGGATTCAAAATTCACAAGTGGGATATTTACTGACAAAAATCTCTTAAGCTTTTGCTAACCACAGACCTTAATGCAGGCATCCAACTAAAAACCCATTCAAAAAACCCATTAACTTCCAGATGAGGGAACCGGAAGTGCTAAAATGCTAATTAGTTTCCGGGTTTTAGGACTCTTCCTGTAGCACTCTATTTTCCCCTGTGGTCAGTACCAGAAAGTTTCCAGAAAAAAACTTCATTGGGAATTATTAGACCATTACAAACCCATAAAATATAACATTACTTTTCATGATAAATGACTTAAACCATTCATCCATTTTCAAATTATTGAATTACTAATCAATTCATTGATTTGATTAGTTTCCTACATTCAATCACATAAATTACCTCTCAAATGTTTCATGAAACCTGGTGTCATAACACTTGAAAACAAATGCGAGTACTCTAATACTATTTCAGACAATGTGCACGTTCCTTCTCTCAACTGTATCATCAACATCTCTATTGCGTAAATTGTGTGAAAGAACCATGCCAGAGTTCTCACAAACAATTATATTGACTTTGATATTTGCACCTCGAGCCTCTGAACATTTCACTTCCAGCCTTCCTTACCCTGCAGTGAGTCCAGTTGAAGTCAGATCCCACTCGACCCTGACTCACTGTTTACAAGTTGTGTCCATAAAGACCTCACGGTAAAGCCTCGATGATCCCTCTGCTTTATGCTGTACTTTTAAACCACCCATAATCCCTCTCGGCCATTCAATGCACTTTACCTGTATCCATCTCCTTCCACTCTTTATTCATCCATCCCTCTCTTAAAGCCAAACGCGGCACATTCATTCTCTTCTTCGGCCTCTCCTTTACTTTCAAAGCCCATTACAGCCCATTACTCCCTGAACTCAAGAGGCTTAATGAGGCTCCTTTAGAAGAGAGCGCCCTCGGGGCTCTACTGTCATGGGAGTGGTCGTCCTCAGTTACACGGTCTGGTCGCAGGAAGTAAACCCCTATTTTATCATTGGGATGGGACACACCCATTCCCACTACACCCATCATTCAGAGTGTGAGACTGCTCTGTTTATATCCATAGAAGTGGTGGAAAATAACTACATGCACATTTACTCAGCTTGTACAATACTGAGGTACTTGTACTTGAATTGAGTAGTTCCATTTTGCTACTTTATACTTACTTTCAGAGGGAAATATTGTACTTTTTACTGCGTTACATTTATCTGACAGCTAGGACTACAAATAATTACTTTGCAGATTACGATTTTACAAAAGAAAATATGAGTTTATGTAATAAAATGCATTATTAAAGATTGAAGTGGTGGATCCTAATCATTCTGGCTTGTCACTCCTCATTAAAAGGACAGTCTATTAATTCTTAGCAGCTCCAACAGTGTTTTTCAAACTGTTTTTTCCTTCTTTCTTGCACCATTAATCATTTTATACCACCTAACCCCTCAGATTAAAGATATAAAGGCGCAAAATCTGCAACCAAGGAAGCATTGAGTGAACATTGAGTTTAGAAATATTACAGATGTGGACTAAACTTAGCTGATTTTGGTTGAAAATCCAAGCCACGTTCTGTCAATGTGAATCAGGTCCTGACTATAGGCTACATCGAAATACGGGGCTGAAGTGATTGTCAATTAATTGATTAACTGATCCACAGTTGTAGGTTATAAGCTATAAACGTTCAGTTTTTAAACTAAATTTAGGTCGGTTGTAACCCAGATGTCTTCTGACCTGCAAATTTCAAAAAGCACAGCACATGATTTTAGTTCTTGCCTTGGGAGAAGTTATTTCGAATATCTTCAGAGCTCTGTGGCTCTTATGAAGAAGTCATGAGAGTTAGTCAGCTGCTGCTGCTCGCAAACAGTTTCATAATACAAACTGTTCCAGAACAGCAGCAGAAAATGTTTTCAGGAGTCAATTGTGTTTCACTGGTTGGTTGGAGGGTGAGAGAGACTGAAGGGTTATATATATATATATATATATATATAGAAATCAATCAAACCATTTTGATTTTATGTGCCCATGTTTGGAGATATCTGTCTCTGGCTGAGATTACTGCTTCTACTCAAGTACAATAGAAGTGAAAGGAATTTCTTTTCTGAAGAAAAATCATATTTAAATACACCACCAGTAGCCTCTTTACAGAATCAGTGTTCCTATTTTTACCCTTTTCAAATGAAACAATCTGAGAAGGGAAAATAACTCTTTGCTTGAAGCAATCACAACTTGTAAACATTACGCAAACTGATGATGGGTCACAAGAATACACAGCTTCTTTTTAAGGCGTAAAAGCGTAAAAGGTTTGGGAACCAGTGCTCTGAACTGTTTCTAGTAGAAAGTATCTAAAACCTGGGGAAATAAAACCAAACTATCTGCATGGGTAAATACCATTAATAATGATTAGGAAATGTTTTTTTTTTGTAATTTAGGTAAACAAAAGCCAAATCACTTCAGTTGTATATATAATACATATATAATGGACTAATATTATTTCCAGCTGTTATGAAGCTCAAACCATCATCACTAATCAAACAGCTAAATGGCTTCACCACCTGGTGAAATATGGTCACTACAGTTATGAGGAACACAAATTTAAGAAAATCCACAGAAATGGTGATTTGGTGATACCTAGTGGATTCGTACCGTCATTACGAGTCTGATCACCAAGCCAAAGCTCAAAAAACAAAAACAAAAAACCCTCACAAATTAACGATCATTTTGACTCCAAGGTTAACCAAACAACATCATTTAATAAATGATTTTGCAATACAAAACATCTGTGCAAAAAATGTTCAGACAAAATACAAAGACAAGGCCTCTCTTGGTCAAAAGGTTAAGCACGTAAACCTTCTGTAATGGTTATTGAAATATAAATTTACTTGTATTTTGTTTTTTAAAAAATGGATCTATAATAAAAAAAAAAAAAAGGCACAATAATGATTTTTTGCCAAATACAAAAATACCTAGACTTGATTAAGATTCACAGTCTTGTGTACAAGTGGTTTCTGCACTGTAATGTTAGTACACATAAATCCTTTACATGCTGGATGGAGGTCACAGACTCGGATGCTAAGGTAGCTCGATCTGCTTCAGAGGAACAAAAAGACAGCAATGAAATAAAACCTCAACGGGAAAATTAACTTAAAATCACTCAAATAATCTTGGACTAGATGTGACAAAAGGAACAAAACACTATCTTCTCCCTTTATTTTGCTAACGTTGGTTTGAATAAATTATCTCGGGGTAAACTAAAGCTCAGTCTAATATAAATCTGATTTATTTTCATTTTAGTCTGCAGTGAATTGGAGCAGCTGCTTTTCATGTAGTGACATCAGATAGTAGCCATGATTACATAAACTAAATACTGAACTGTCTCATCTATCTACATTCCAGAAATGTCAACTTAAAAACGTTTACCATAAAAATGCACAACAGGCAACCAGCCATCTTCACTGCGCTTCATGCTCTGCACATCCACAGTGAGATGCTATCAGCGTGTGCCATAGATGTGTGTTTGATTAGTAAATACAGCTGATCGATAGAGGGATAAAAAGTGCAACACGTACAGTACACTGGGACACTTTTACGACCATTCAAACCCAACGATTGTCTACTACAAAGAAGGTAACTAAGATCACAAATTGTTCTGTAACTGCAGCTGCTTCTACCACTTTTATTTTCTTAAAACAAAAGCTTCCTATTTAGCCGTGCTTTTGATAAACTGTCATCAAATAACAACAGATAGCTGAGGCATCATTTGTGTGATTACAGGAATGTGATTTACCAAAAACTTCTTCATATCACAAAGGGATATTCAGGTAAATGCCTCCAAAACCGTATATGATTTCCTGCTACTGGACATGTCGAAATATAAATACAGTTGTACATTTAGAGACTCACAAGGAAACAATATGGGCATTTTGTTCTTTTTCCTTTAAAAGCTGCACTTACCCTTGTTGGGATCACCTAAGTACAGTTGGCGCCAGGTGTTTATGGATACCATTAATACCACGATAACCGACCATTTACTGATATAGAACCAAATAAAAGCACCATACATAAATCTCTCAGCACACAGTGAAACAGTCTGTCCCTAGCTCATGAAAATGATTCTTATTTAGGTCAAACATTCGTCTGTTCAGGCACAGATTGGGCATCAACGGAAGCATATCTATTCATAGGAGTTTTTGTACATGAGGCTGATTTTTGTAATGGAAACATTATCTACTATGTGTGTTTTTAACTCCCCTGCTTTGAGTACCTTAACTCCTCCGTGTCTTGAAAGGTGTTTTTTGCACAACACAGATGCCAAAAAAACAGAAAAAGAAAGGACATAAAGATGAGCCCTGTGAATAAAGTTCCTTCAAAATTCAAAAACTGGAAAAAACTCTCCCATAAAAATTAAAACTCCATATCAAATTTACAATAACAATGTTCCTTTGTGAGGGTGAAATGTTAGCTTTACATCATTGACAGTAAATTGACCCAAAGCCCTCGTGTGGTGAGTGAAGTGTTTGTGCCCTGAGACCGGTCCAGTTCAGCTGTGGAGGATATGAAGGCTGTGTGATTTCATTCGTAGACCTGTAGCCAGCTTGTGAAGTTAGATGCCGTGTCTGATCGGAGGGTGGAAGACGGTGGAGGAAAGGAGGAGGAGCAAATGATGAAGGTGACAGAGAAATGGAGGGAGCCAATCTGAAGTACTTCCCGCTTCCTTGTTCCTCAGCCTGGGAAGCTGTATACTGAGATTTGAAAAAAGGCAAAGAGGTCCACGTTGCAAAGATTGTCATGTTGAAGTTGCACCAAAAACATTCAGATGTCATTTCCAAAGGAATTTTGTGTGAAAACGGCAGATCTCCGTGCCTGGACGAGTATTTTAGCCATCTGTATCTGTTTTAGTTTTAATTCCAGCTGCTTTGATGGGAGCCGTCACATAGCCGTTAGCTGTCTGCCTGCAATGCCACCTGTACGCCTCGTATACTGCTGTATTTGAGCAGGTCGGTGCTGGTCGTCTCAGTAAAAGCTGCTCAACTTCTTGTCTACTGTTCCCATTTTTGCTCTGCTATCGTTTGCTAGACGCTGTTTCTTTTACTGTACAAGCAAATGTACAGCACATATTTTGTGTTCTAATACGTCCAGAAACGAGCAAGTCGCACCACTGCTGAAAGGCACCTAAAGGTCACGGTGTCACTGTTTCCTTCACATCCTGCATGAAACAGTCCGTTAACAGTCAGTTGTTGACGCAGGAACTTTTGTCAGACGGTGATACAAACCATTTCTCAGGAACGCAGGATGGACTTTTTGATTTTTTTCACCTTTAAAATGTATTTCTTAATAAAAAGTTCTTTTGAATATATATCTTTGTATTTCACTCATTCATTCAGGACTTATGTACCGTATGTACACAGAGGTTAAAATAATAACACAACATTGGTGGTCAAACCATGGTGGTAAGTACACATGCTTTAAACAATAAGGCATTAAAAAGTCAGACAGCTGTGGATATACTTGTGTAGCTGCGGCAGTGTTTCTTGCACACTCACATGGCCAGGTTCTGTTGGGGGGGGTCTCCATGTGACCAGAGTAGACTGGGTCCCTGTGTGAGAGGCTAAACTTCTCAGATGTGGGTCCCGAGCAGAGAGAGTGTGAGTATCTCTCTGTCTATCTACAGGTCTGCGGTGATGACCGTGTCGTACATCAGTACCTCAGAATCAACAGGGATCAGCGCTGTGTGTGACGCGTGGTCCAGTTGTCCCATTCCCTTCTGGCAAACTTGTCCGTACACCTGAATCTGCCCTCCGCCCCCCGGCATGATGCAGTGGGAGAGCAGCGGCGTGTTGGCGTCGTGGTTGGAGCCCGTGGTGGAGGGCCCTCCGCTGACGTGACCCGTGCTGGTGGAGCCGCTGGCGCTGCTGGGCGAGCGGCTTTTGGGAGGGGGCAGGTGGTGCTGGATGACCCTGGTCGGCGGGGCCGGGGGAGGGAAGTGGGCTGGAAAAGCTGCGTATCCCGGCGGGATGGGGTATCCGTTGACGGGGATGAAGCGCTGGTGGGTTTGTGGGTGGGTCACAGCCATGGGCGCCCAGGCCTGCATTGGGGCCATCTGGCCCTGTGAGGGAATAGCCTGGGCTGGGTAGAGGTACCCTGCAGCTGCGGCGGCAGCAGCGTAGCGCGGGTTGCTGAGGTTGCTGACGGGGCTGGCGCTGAGCGAGGTGGTCTGGGTGGTTGCGTTGCCTCCGCCGCCAGAGGGCGTGCTGGAGCTGGCGTGGGATGACAGCCCCTCCCAGGCTCGCAGGCGTAGGTGGATGTCCTTGAAGCGTGCTCGACGTGTTGGTCCCTCCTGCCAGCATTCAGTCATCAAACCATAAAACCTGAAAGACAACACAGTCAGTTATCAGGCAATTTATTTAAAAGCCAGTTTTAATTTAATAAACTAACTTTAATATCTGAAACTTCTGATATCAAATTGTTTTTCACATTTTTATGGAACTTTGTAAATGCTGTTTGTAGTAAGAGCAGGTGTGTGCTTACAGTAACTGTTCAAAGGGTAGAAAATAAGATATCTCTGTACACAGATCTGAGATGTGGAGCATCTGGTGGACTAGTAACCACTAGCAAACCATATAACGTCAACATTGATTCTGAATTTTGAAGAACTTGAGGAGTTTAAAATTGTTGTGTTTGTGAATTAAATCAATATTTTTTAGTTACTTATTAGAAAAAACAACGGCTGTGGCCTTTGAACAATGGGCACCTGCGGGGTCTGAAAAGTGAAGCCAATTCTGAAGTGCCTTAAACTTGCATTCTTTCTAACAGCCAGCAGGGGGCGACTCCTCTGGTTGCAAAAAGAAGTCTGATTGTATAGAAGTCTATGAGAAAATGAGCCTACTTCTCACTTGATTTATTACCTCAGTAAACATTGTAAACATGAGTTTATGGTCTCAATCGCTAGTTTCAAGTCTTCTTCAATACAGCATGATGTTCATTTAGTAAATGATGGTCCCATTTAGAGTCAGATAGACCATAAAGCAGGGGATGCTTTAGGGCGTGGCTCCCTTATGATTGACAGGTCGCTACCACGGCGTCGTCCGATCTGGGAGATGTCTGTGTTTTCGTCTTACATCTTTAACCCTTTCACAGTGTGTTTTCAGTTCATGAAAGTTAATTGTAATATTTTGGTTCCCTAAAAATGTCTTATTCAGCGTTCGGTTGTACTTAGCTCCACCCTCTCTTCTTACTTTTGGTTGCAAAAAACAAGATGGTGACGGCCAAAACGGCAAACTCAAGGCTTCAAAACCGCAGTCCACAAACCAATGAGTGACGTCACGGTGACTGCATCCACTTCTTATTTATATGCCTTTGAAACATAACAAGGTGAAAATGTGTTGCCTTACTAGCCCGACACTCGCCACGTTGGTTGTCTAAACTTCAGAACAAAGTGAAGATACAGTGACGTTTGTGAGCTCTGTACCACAAGTTACATCATCTACAGTATGTACTGTATCACCTTCTCATCATTTATTTCACAGCTTATGCTAATCAGCAACATTAACGTGTACATACCTTGGCGGACAGTCCTCGGGGCAGGGCAGCAGCTGCCTCTTTCTCACCATCTCCATCACTTCCTGGTTGGAGAAGCCGTAATAGGGCTGCAGACCGTAGCTGAAGATTTCCCAGAGTACGACTCCGAACGACCAGATGTCCGAGTCAGAGGTGAACTTGCCGTAAGAGATGGCCTCGGGGGGCATCCAGCGGATGGGCAGCAGAGTTTTGGGCTGCAGGCAGTAGTAGTCTGAGGAGTAGATCGCTCTGGAGAGGCCCAGGTCGGAGATCTTGATGTGGAGCTGTTCGCCTACCAGGATGTTCCGAGCTGCGAGGTCTTTATGGGTGTAAAAGTGGCTGGCCAAGTACTCCATCCCAGCAGCCACCTGGATTTGAATGGTCAGAAAGAAAACAATCAGTTAAGGAGGAAGTAGCTGTGAAGTATGACTGGTACACGGCAGGGTGGAAGAAAAAACAGGATGGCAAAGAGAGATGACAAAACTCAGACAGATCTAAAACTGCTTTCATATCCCACCTGTATGGACATATGCAGGAAGTCTCCATGATCCAGGCTGGATTTCACTGTGCCATCCTCGTCACTGCTGCAGCCAACGTCAGAGTGTGGCGAACGCATGATGAGGAACTCGTGGAGGTCGCCTTGGGGCAAAAACTCAAACAGCATGCAGACAGGCTGCTCCTGGATCACCATGCCCAGCAGGCACACCACATTTGGGTGCTGCAGCTCTGTCAGCAAGGCGGCCTCCTGTGATGGAAACACAAAAAGTAGCGGTGAACTTCAAGCAAAATAAATGAAATATTTGACTTATGCTCATCATATGCTGAAACCTTAAATTAACACTCCAGCCTAAGTCTTCTATTGAGGTCTTGTAAGACGGCCGTAAGAAGTTTGTTGGGTTTCAAACTCCAAAACACAGATTTTTGGGTGTACCACCTTAAAGGCTGGCAGTTCAGGTCTGCCTCATTCTCTGCACATGGAAAGGGAGGATTATGTTTTTACATGTCATCTGTTTCCATCCGCCTTAACATCTAAATTTATCTGGACAGTTTATTTTTGGATCTATTTCAAGAGTAAAAAGTGATTTTTAGCCGTATACAGTCTGCCATCGCCCACCACGTTTACCTTCTGTGGAAATATAACAAGTTACGCTTCAAGTCTTGTGGGAAGAGTGATCTTTCCACGGGAAAAGTAGTCCCTTGTATTTTCAAACAGTAGATTATTTTAGTACTATATCCATACAAAACTGCCAGTTAGACAAAGTCTTTTAGCCTTAGAGGTCGAACACAGGTTACACATGGTTGATTTTGGCATCTGTGTCTTCACCAACAATATATACAGTACATAGACAAAGTCATTTCTTTAAGCGGTAGACAGAGATTTACTCTGTACCTGCTGGAAGTCGCCCCAAAGTTGGACGTTGGAGATGTCCTTCAGGGTCTTTATGGCCACGAGCTGTGCCTGGTCCATGCCCGGCAGATACAGGTGACCCTTGTAGATCTTCCCTAAATTGCACTCTCCAAGCTCCTCCATGAAACGCACAGCCGACAGGGGAAGCTCTTTGGCCTTACTCTGCAGAGAGAAGAAGAGGGGGAAAAAAAAGGAAAAAGTGAGATCAATGACAGAAGAAATTAGATCATTATTTTCTTTGTACTCTTTCCTCATCATTATCCTTGCATGGAAACGTGAAATGTTGACATGGAGTTTACATTAGTGCTTCTAAATCGATGCAGGCAAACTGCCTAATATAACATCATATATGTGTTTGAGTTGTAAAACAACAAATAAAAGAATAGCCCAGAGAGTTGATAATTGTCATAATCAGACTCAATCCATTACATCAGCTCCTAATGACTCCCTTCAAGCCTTTGGAGAGCGATGTGGGAAAATCGTGAAATCTGGCATCTTGTTCTCGGCTTAAAAATGTCATTTAACTGACAGGTTAGCAGCTTTAAGGAAGACTAAGCAATTAATTCTCCTGCCAGTAAAACTGTAGAATCAGCTGCAGAAATAACAGAAAAAAAGCCGCAGCTGTCTTTGTGAGCGGGGACATTTTAGCACTTTTATTCTTACTGAGGCTGGAGGTTGGTTTGTTTATCTAACAGGACTGAACCAATTCAGCTGGACTTGATAAAATCTACTTCTTAAAGGGCCAGTATGTAGGATTTAAGAGGATCAATTAGCAGAAATGGAATATAATATTCAGAACTATGTTTTCATTAGTGTATAATCAGCTGAAACTAAGAATCGTTGTGTTTTTGTTAGTTTAGAATGAGCCCTTCATATCTACAGAGGGAGCGGGTCCTCTTCATGGAGTTCGCTAGTTGCTCCGCCATGTTTCTACAGTAGCCCAGAACGGACAAACCAAACACTGGCTCTAGAGAGAGCCTTTCATAATTTGACGTAACATGAAGGCCACCGTAGTTCTCCGACACGCTTGGAAAGGGAGAGGTGAGGGTAGGAATATTCAGTTCACCGCTGGATGCTAGTAAATCCTACACACTGGTCCTTTAATTAAAAAGCAACTTAAAGGGACTGTATGTAAGTTTTTACACGTATGAACGTGTTTTAATCGTATTTCATTGCCAATGTGTGAACAGGTTGTAACCTAACCAAAAAATGAGACCTTCCACGACTTTCTCGGTTTCCTCTATCAGCCTGTGGACTGTTTTTAATATGAGGAACCTGGGCCGTTTTTTCCGGAAAAATCCAACGCATGTGACGTCATACGCGCTCGCGATTGCCTTTAATTTCAGCTCCACTTACAGGGCTACGTGTGAAACTATAGCTAACGTTTGGTTAGAAATGGAGTTCCCTAACGCCAACAAACGACAAGTTTAGTTTTATTGAGTCACTTTAACACCCGTCACTTAATAATTTTAATTTACTAATTTAAAAAAGTGGATTTAATGTTAAAGTTACTCTTTAAAACTGATGAAAGTTAAGTATTTAATTTGATAATGATGCAAAACAATGATCATCAAATGTGAGCATCAGTGAGAAAAAATATTAACAATATGCTTAAATTATTGTCAAAAATAAAACTGTAACTGATGCAAAACCACTAAATATTCAAAATAAATGTTTTTTTTTTTAAGATACCTTATCAACACATGAGCGGCAAAGGTTTCTCTGCGTGTGTGTGTGTGTGTGTGTGTGTGTAAGTTATTTGTCTCATTTTGTATGGTAGTTTAGCCTTCATGACTTCAGCTAAACTCTCATATCTTAGAAGGTTAAGCGACTAAGACTAAAACTAAAATTAAAATTATTGTCAAAATTAACAGTGTCAAGGTGATCTTAGAAAGAGAGAGAGAGGGTTTGTGTGTGTGTGCGCGCGAGTGAGAGAGAGACCTACAGTAGGTATGTGTGTGTGTGTGTGTGTGTGTGTGTGTGTGTGTAGCTGTACTTGAAGATAAAAGGTGAGGCGATGTTGGCAGAGATTTTCAGATTCCAGGAACTATGAGATGAATAATGAAATTCCTCGGTGAGCAGGAGAAGGACACACACAGGCCTGTATGAGCTCTGAGGGGGGTGGTGTGTGTGTGTGTGTGTGTGTGTGTGTGTGATGTTATGAGAGGCACAGATGTTTTTAGTTATGGGTTTGTTTCACCCCTTCTTTTCCTCCCCACACCCAAACCCTTAGATCCTCCTCACACCACCGCAGGTTTGTGTGTGTGTGTGTGTTTTTGTGTGTCTAAATGGATTGTCACGGGCAATAGCCCCCGGGTGACCCCGCAGCAAAGCCTCCTGGGTAGCAGCCTAACTCAAGACAAAGTTGTAGATAAGAGGGGTGGGGAAATGAGGCACTCTTGTCATTAATATACTGTATAATTTGAGATTTTAACACTCATTAAAAAAGTTTTAAAATGGTAGAAACCTAATGCAAATCCTCATTTACCCAAAGTGTCTTTTAAGTATAGTATCAAGCTACCAGATTAGATGCATGGGCTGGAAAAGGAGGTGAGAACTGCACCTCTGTAAAAGCTTTTTTTTTGCTTTTGAAATCTTAAAATGGATGGTTATGTGATCTGATATGTGTGGACCATATTTCAGGCCCTTGTTGTCCACAAAGACCATTTAAAATTCACTGTATAATTCCATAACTGCATGGTTGTCACTCTGAAAAACATTCTTTGATCTCCAATCGTAACCTTGACTCTTCGCAGAAACAAGGCCGTCATCTAAACACAGCGAGGAGAGACTACCTTTTTAGGTCAGTGACATATTTGTTCCATTGCAAAGAAATAATACACATATTATTAATGGCTTCTGACGCTTCTGTGACATTTTGCGGTTATTTTTACAGCTGTTGATGGTAATATTATACACATTACCTTGAGAATCGGCTCTGCTTTGCACAAACAGACACATTGTCTAGATACCAAACCCCCCCACCACCACCACCACCACCAAAATTATGTGGAAAAAGATAAACAGACATGATATGACTGAGTGTGCAACCTTGAAAGAAATATGATCCAGATCCTAATGTGAGCTGTGTGTTGGCTGGCAGAGCGGGGGCTCAATGATCTACATTACAAAGAGGTTATGTGACAGAGGGGGGGATGAAGGAGAGAGTGAAGGGAGAAAAAGGAGGTCCAGAGGTAAAGGGATGGAGGGCGAGACGGAAGAAGAGCAACAAAGAGAGATGGATGAAGTGAGAGGGAGGGATGTGGAAAAAAGAGACAGTGGGAGAGACATAAACAGAGAGGAAAGGAGCTGCAGCTGAACATTCCTGGACCTGCTGAGCTCTGATGATAGAGATCTGAAGCTTTGCCTGAGACAGGTCATTTACACACACACACACACACACACACACACACACACACACACACACACACACACACACACACACACACACACACACACACACACACACACACACACACACACACACACACACACACACACACACACACACACACACACACACACACACACACACACACACACACACACACACACACACACACACACACACACACACACACACACACACACACACACACACACACACACACACACACACACACACACACACACACACACACACACACACACACACACACACACACACACACACACACACACACACACACACACACACACACACACACACACACACACACACACACACACACACACACACACACACACACACACACACACACACACACACACACACACACACACACACACACACACACACACACACACACACACACACACACACACACACTGAAGCCGGTAACCCCAGCATGCTGCGACATATCCCAGTTGACACACAGAGAGGCTGTGCCAGTGTTTTGACTCCTTCCTCAGTCTGCACTCATGACTTAAAAAGACAAACACAGCAAAAGAGCACAGATCTAGATTCACCACAGGAGAGTCACAATACTGTGTGAGAGTGTATATATATATATATATATATATATATATATATATTAGGTCTGTGTATTGGCAAGAATGTGGATACCAATGGATTCTTTAGGTTTTCTACTTTCATATGATGCCAGTATCTTCACTCTAGCTTTACAGCCCGCTACAACCTCCAAAGGATCGAATAGAGGTCGGGCCCGACGGCAGACTTTTAAGAGGTTAACAAAAAATCAATACAGCGTTTTGGAGAATCGATACAGTATCACACAACATAACATCACAATACTCATGTGTATCAATATTTTCTTACACCCCCAGTTTACGGAAACTAAATGCCATAATAAATTTGAAATGTTAAATGATTGATTGAAATTGTATATCCTCATGCTACATCAAGAAAATGGGGATGGAAAATACTGCCCCACCCAAAGTGTCCTGTGGGCTGTGAGCGTGACTGCTCTACCTTTGGCTTGTACGCGGTTGTGAGCATGGACATCTCAACGTTTTGTCCTCGGACCGGTTTGGGCTGGCGAGGGGCAGGAGGTGTGGGCGACTTCTGGTTGTTGCGGCACACGCAAATAAAGAAGAAGAGCAAGGCGATGGCCAATGGGATCGCCACGCTGGGAACCAGGATGTACAAGATCTCCATGTTGCCGCCGCCAGACTTTTCTTTATGGTCTGTAGGGAGGGATGGAGAGAGAGGAATATTATCAGACATATAGCTTTTTATATGACTGGGCGATACAATGTGATAAAGATGCATGCTAGAGTCAACTCTAGTTGTTTGAAGAAAATTAAGATGTAACAATTTTGATAATCAACAATTAATCGCGAAAATAATTATTAGTGGCAGCCCTATGGCATACTGATAATAATATAATTTTATAACATTTAAGAATGATCATTGAAAAAAAAAAAAACTGAGAAAGAAGAAAGTTAGAAGAATAAAGGATAGGAGCTTTACTACATACAATAAAAGTCTTGGACATTTCCTCAGTGTAAATTACCAGCAGATACTGTCAAAATACACTTTGAAAAAAAAATAAAAATAGCATGAGATTTTGCATAATGGGACATTTTTGACAGCAGATGAAAGAGATCATAAAAAACCAAAGCAAATATCTGCAAATGTGTTACAAACACAGCATTACACACAAGGAATCTCATTAGTATAGATTTAAACATATTGTAGTGTCTTACCACAGACGGGTATGTCACAGAGCTCCATGCGGACGCCCTCGTCCAGCGTGAAGCACCAGGGGGCCTCCAGTTTGTTCCCAGGGTTGCGGCAGTATGAGTGTCCTCCGTTGAGCTCCGCGTAGCGGATGGCCAGGTAGGTGTGGCTGTGGGGATACTGGGAGTTCCACGGCTGACACTGACGGCCCGACTTCGTCTTACTGACCGTCCCTCTGTAGTCCGCCCCGCTGTTGTTGTAACACTTGTGATCTGAAGGAGAGGAAGGCGTGGTTGTGTGTTAGTTTGAGTAGTAAGCTCATATTATTTGGCTTGCATCACTTTCCTTCTTTCTTCTGGGTGGCTGGTAGTGGACGGGGTTTACAGAGGTGTATTAAGTATTTCTTTCCTTCTGGTGGAAGGACAGAGAGCCTGCACATGTACGTATGCCTATTTGTTGTTTTTTTAGAGAACTTTTAAGCTGCCAACTCCAGATTTGTGTCCTTTTTTCACCAACCACAAACAACAGAGCTTTTAACAAGACTGTGTTTGACGAACTTCATTTGGCCACTCTTGGGTCCTGTGCTTGCCAAGCCCCAATCAACCCCCTACCAACCAGCCTGAAATTTCCTTCCTTTAATCATCACCATTATTTCATCCGCACACTGTATGTTAGAGACCACATCCTAGACACTAATAAAAAGCGGATTGCTAGTCATTCTCTTAACAGTTTGGGTGTATGAGTGTATTGAGTTTTAGTTTTTATGTTGGTATATTACATGTCTGCGTCACAATACAACAAACCATTTTCCAAAGTATACCACTCGCTTTTTAAAAATATTTTTGAAAGGGTCCTATCTTCCAGACAACCAGGAGTTTTTATTCATCGAGGTAAACTATCAAAATCAACTTTAAAAGATGAAACTATTACTTATATCAAGTAAGATACACTTGCTTGAGGTAGTTAATCGGTCACAGGGAACATTTAGTCTTTAGTCTATTTTAGTCTATTGTCACACTGTAAAGGAGTCAAGGAAGTGTTCAATTTAAAATTTGTTAAACAGCTTCAAAACATTTTTGGCATTATAATGTTTGCTATTCTGCAGTCAACTCTTATTATATTATAATTTAAGTATATTGAAAGTCGAATTTCTTCTAAGTTTGACTAGAGCTGCAACAATTAGTTCATTAATTAATTATTCGATCAAAAAGAGATTAACTGTCAACGATTTTGATAATCAATTCATTGTTTGAGTCATTTTTCATCAGAAATGCCAAACATTAGCTGGTTCCAGTTTGTCAAATGTGTGGATTTGTTGCTTTTCTTCATCATAGATGATAGTAAATCAAATATCTTTGTTGTTTTTTACAGTTTGTCAGACAAAATAAGCAATTTGAAGGAATCACTTTGGGCTCTGGGAAGTTGTAATGGATGTGTTTTTCACTACTTTTTGACATTTCATAGACTAAATGATTATCAAATAACAAAAAAAAATATCTGCAGATTAATTGACAATGAAAATAATCATCAGTTGCCAATAAAGTTGGTTCTGATATCGGAGCATACTTGGACTCACCGATAAGCAGAGTTTTCTAAACAGCTCCTGTTAGCAGTTACAATATATTTAATAATAATGAGCTCTATTAGCAGAAGTAATGAAGGAAGTCATGCAATCAGCAGGTGTCTTACTCTTGTTTATGGGCTCGGCCATGGGGATGCCGATCCTCAGACAGTTGGCGGCCTCGGGGCTGTCGAAGGCGGCCAGGTCCTCGCAGTTTGGCAGCTTCAGTCTCTTCAGGATGATGGGGTTTGAGCGGGCGATGATATATTCCGTCTTACACAAGTCGTTCTCCAGGATCTCACACTCGTCCTTACACAGGTCCCTCGGTTTGTCGGTTCCAGAGCTGCGGTCGCACGTTGGGAAGGCAAAGTGACAGAGAGAAGGGATGGCGAACTGGGAGCAGCGATCGGACAAATGGTTGGACGTCCCAATCATGGTGAAGGCCGCTGGAAGGAGGGGAGACAAAAGTAGTTGGAGAATAAATCATCTATAAATTTAGCATCTATATTGAGATATTAATTGTTTTTTAAGTGATAAGAGACTGAATAAAAATGAATTATTTCTTCTTAAATTCATCACATTGCAACGAACTCTTGTGCATCTAAACACATGAAGGATCAAAGAGGGAGACTGACAGTGAAAGCTGCAGCTGTAAATGTATGATTCATAGTCATACTGTACGGTTATTGCAAACATATGCTTTTCTGTGGTTGTGATTATCAGTAAAACAGCTCAGCGGGGGGCGGAGGAGAAGACAAGCGATTAAAATGTGGATAACTGAAGCTGGCAGTTATCCAGACGCTCCTACAGCACATGTTGCTCGAATAAAGTGAAGACCAGTGAAAGTGACATTAAATTCAAAGATGGTGAATAGCTACCGAATGTGGATGTTCTGGGTCTGAAATGTGATGATTTACAGTCCTACTGTAGGCTCATTACGACCCTGTGGCGTCATAAATCATAATTATCACTCGTCCTTGATGTTTCAGATTAGAGTTCAGGGCCCCTGAACTGACAGCTGCAAGGATGTAATCAATAACGCACACATTAAACTGACCTCTGAGGACACGCAAAGACACAAAACAAAAACACAGAGACGCAGACAGGTATGAAACAGTATGTGGGCCATTTGGGCTCCATATAGAGCGGTGACCGACCCCGCTGAACTTCCTTTGAACTCCACTGTTTCCCTTCTACTGCATACAGTATTCATTAATGTTCACCTTCTTAACAGTCCTCATTCACAAAAAGTTTTCATGTGAATCAGTGTATGCAGAGAAGGCAGCTCTATCAGCCCTGGTTGCTGAAGACATATGTGAGCAGCTACTAGTCAAGATAGAATCGCTAAATGGTTGAACTAGTGAACTCACTGGATGAAAGCAGGTCGTCAGCTGGAGGGAACAACTAGTTTGTTCTTAAAAACAATGTAAGGCTTCGCTGATCTGGCAGCATTCAACGTAGGTGCACATACTTGTAACTGAATGTGTAGCTCTTAAGTAAATGTTGCCAAATAGTGTCTGAATCATCTCCGAAAGCTCTGTGAGCATGTGAGTGAAACGTCAGAGAAAGCACATTTAGTTTGAAATCGCACAAAATACAGAGAGACAAACAAAAGTGCTTCAGAAGAACATTTAGTTATGAATGAATGAATGCCATCTACTGTACAAGTAGAGAGTATATTTAGACCTTCCTTGAGATTCTTAAGAGTCAGCAAAATAGATTTTAAGTTTTGGCGCCCTCAAGCCTACTTTGCTGTCTTTCAGAGGCTGTAGCAGGCTCACTTTTTAGAGCCAGAGTGAAGGTACAGATATCATATGAAAGGGGAATCCATTGGTAAAAACCTTGTCACGCATGCTAGAGGCTAAATAATGTTCCGAAGTTAGGCTAAACTTTGGCGAGGAAAAACTGGCATTGCCATTTTCAAAGGGGTCCCTTGACCTCTGACCTCAAGATATGTGAATGAAAATGGGTTCTATGGGTACCCACGAGTCTCCCCTTTACAGACATGCCCGCTTTATGATAATCACATGCAGTTTGGGGCAAAAACAATGCAGTTTAAACGTGTCATTTTCAACTATTCTAAAAATGGTTTCTGCATACTGGGGTCCTTAAACAGTCTTGAATTACAGAAATTGGGTATCACTGTAAAGCTGAGAGTCTTGTGGATCCAGTGAACCCAATTGTATTCATGTGTGATGATGTTAGTCCCCATAGTAGCTATTTCATTGTAGAGGGACCACTTCTATGTGACATATTCTATGTGACCTGCTATAAAGGTCCCTCTATACCACCCTAAAACAGACAAAAAATGGGTCTATGGTCAGAATGGGTGGAGTGGAAAGGGTTAATACGAGACACCCGTTCCTCACCTGTGATCTGGGTCTCGATCTCGCCCTGCATCTGAAACGAGTCGACGAAGATGCTGCGGTTGCCGATGAAGCGGGCACAGGCTATACCTCTGTACGGCTGGCAGAATCCTTCTTCGTCAAAATCATCCCTGAGACACACACACAAAGACAGAGAAGACAGTGTGGGTCAATTTAAAGATTGTTTACAGATATCTCAACAGTTAGAATACATACTGTATGTCTGGAAGAGTGAGAGGACCTCTGCAGACAGAAGTTACACAGATGCACAAATGTGCTGCAATACATGTAACTTCCACTAGAGGGCAGTCTTTGTTTGAATATCACACAAAACCAACTAGTTGCACTTCAGTGGGAGGAAAAGGCTGTTTCTTGTTGCTGCTCTTAAACCAAGAAAGAGTTCCCCTTTGCTTGGCTAAAGATAAATCACATTCAAGTCAAAGGCAGAGATCTGAAACACACACACACACACATACACACACACACACACACACAGACACACAAACACATACATACAAGCACACACACACTCACACACCCCAATTCACAGCACAGATGTAAACCGCATTAGGAATTAATGTTTGGCTGTTCGACTTTATTCCTGTTTATGGCAGAGAGATGTCATCATGAGCCCTAATCTGAAACACATGCAGAAAGAAAGAGAAAGAAAGAGAGGGGGGGGTTTGATGATCATGTTTTCACAACTTTTACTTCCTTTGGTGGCTCTTGATTTGTCGGCCCTTTTCCACGTTTCCGCATGTCACTCTCTGTTCTTGCCCTACTTTTTTAATCCATTTATCTCCCTCCCTCTTTCTTGTTCTGCCCTCAATCTCTCACCTCTCTCATTCCATACACTCACTCATACGTGCACACACACACACAAACCACATGCTGACTAGCGGGCGATTCGCTCAGTGTGAGATCACAGTGTCATGTGCTTTAAATCGTGCCATATGGGGACTCTAAAACCAGACATAACCACAATATATAGGGGAGTGCATGATGCCACTGTGCATAAAACCAAGCACAAAAGAACCATATTGTAGCTATTGGCCGATTGAAAGAACATCTTCATGCTTCAGACGAGGAATGGCAAACAGAAGCACTACATTTGTTACTGACCAGACTGGAACTTTGGAAAATACTTAAAGGGATAGTTGTAGGGTTGTACGAGTTATTTATCATTGGTCAGTGTATTACCTACAGTAGATGACGGTCGGCACGCCCCCAGTTTGGAGAAACAGACAGGAGTTACCGCACGGGAGAAAAGCAATGTACTGCTGTGGACGGTTCCGGCAGCAAAACATATTTTAGCCACCTAAAAAAATCAGTTTAAGTGTACTATATATTTAGAATATTTATATCCTTGCCGTGAGACAGCTATACAGTCTATGTTGCTGACAGGGAACTGAAGCTGTTATCTATGCTCTTGCCAAAGCAACCAGACTACATTGAGAAAAACAAATTGGTTAGTTTGTTTGTGTTCTTATGTGATGTTGGTTAGTTCGGATTCACCAAAGTCACACAACAGCACAAACAAACTAACCGATCGAGGCAGCGGTAGACCAGCAGTCCCCCGTGTTCTGCGAGGTAAAATTATAGTTTTTTTTCTCAATGGAGTCTGGTTGCTTTGGCGAGAGCATAGATGGATACAAAGACTTCAGTTTCCCGTCAGAAAGGGCTGTCTGACGGCAAAGGTAAAGAGGTGAAAATATTCTAAATATATTGTACACTTAAACCGATATTGATTTTTTTAGATAAACCTATCTTTTAGATGGTTAAAATGTGTTTTGCTGTCGGCCTCGTCCACAGCAGTTCATTGCTTTTCTCCCGTGTTAGTTTAATTCATTAAAATATAAAGTGGATAGATCCTGTCTTCAGAGTAATGACAACAAAAATACTGCCTAAACATTCATCTTGGAAATACGTTTTCTAAATAAACTGCTGTGATCTACAACTTAGTTACGCTACTTCAAGTTAATTGAGCGATACTCTACTTGCTTCATGAAAACACTAAAGTTCTGATCCCATTTCATGAAAACACACATCAAGCATCATTTCACTTTGTGTTTAACTGTAAAATAGAGCCTCTTGAGGTTTAACGCTTCATTATCATCCAACCATGTCTGCTGCCGTTGTTGATGAGAGTCAGGTAGTTTACAAGGGATGTACCAGCGCGTGGATAACACTAATTACGCCGCAAACTCTAAAGCTTTAAAGACGCAACTGAAAACAGCACAAATACACACAAACAGCCTTCGTAATGCCAAGGGTGTGTAATAAGTAGTGGCGTGAGTACGGGGTCAGTATGTTCTCTCTCTCCGAGGAGTGTTAAATGACTGAAAGGCCAAGGTCAGCTCTCTCCCTCTATGCCCGTCTGTACAGATCTAAATGGGCTTTCCAGACGTGGACACACACACACGTACACGTACACAGAACTATAGAGCGGCGGTCTGCATACTGCCGATCCCATGGAGATATGGTAACATTACATTTACAGCTTAATACAGGTTTAAGCAGATTATATCCTTGGAACATGTAATTTCCTACTAAAATGTGGAAATCGGTAATAATGAGTTCATGTTGCGGTGCCCCTGCAGACGGCTTAGCACCCCTTCATCGAGCCACAAACTCACAAACTGCACATCTTCAGATATTTTCCCCTTTGGCCAAGAGCTTCATCTCTTTAGGTGAAAATCACGTCTGGCATTGAAGCGGTAAGAGGAGAGTCTTGTTATAAAAACGCTACCACTGTGAAAACGGCTTGACTGATTTGAGGGATTGATGATTGATTGTTGGGCTGCAGCCGCTCTGAATGTAATGAAGCAGAATATGAAAAGGCAGCTTAGAGCATGAGAGAAAACACACACACACACACACACACACACACACACACACACACACACACACACACACACACACACACACACACACACACACACACACACACACACACACACACACACACACACACACACACACACACACACACACACACACACACACACACACACACACACACACACACACACACACACACACACACACACACACACACACACACACACACACACACACACACACACACACACACACACACACACACACACACACACACACACACACACACACACACACACAGGATAGAAAGTGAGGGCTGGAGTGTGTCCAGGCAGCCGAGAGGTTAGTTTGGTTGTGCGTCACAGAGGATGGCGGACACACACATCCACACTAACATCGAGCCACACACAGACAAGTAAATGACAAGGGAGAGCAGACGATCTGCCACAATGCAGCCGGATCCCCGCAGGCAAATTACAACTCTGGCCAGTCAGAACGGCCTCAACAGTACCAGCTCAGCCCAAATCCCAAATCGCCCCTCGTTGCTTTTTCTATATTTCAATTTCATTCACTCAAATTGACTTGGATTGAGAGCCGTGTCTAAGAGGCATATTAAAGTGTCTGCATCCTGTCCAGTGCAGCAGAAATGACTTGTGTCCAAAGAGAGAAATGGGAAGCCACATCTGCAATAACCTAATCGCTGTGAGACATCTGAGGTTTTCAGAAAATCTTTCCAGAGTTTTGTTTTTTGTGTATCCATTTGTTTCCCTGTGTGTGTGTCTGTGTCTGTAAGCTATCCCAGGCAGAGAGAGCCAAGTGCGGTTGCTATTTGTGTAAACAGTGGATGGCTGTTCAGGCCTTTTATTTTACACACCAACGCCACGGGCCCTCTGTGTAATGTTTTATAATAGTTAATTACAAGGAGAGGCTTTTCCCTCCGAGACCCGATATATAATCCAGATCTAAACAGAAAGGCGAGCCTCGCCACAGAACCTAAACAAGGTATTGAGGACATCGATTCATTGTCCAATTACACTTTTTCCAACCTCATTATTTATTCAGGGAAGCGCTTGCCGTGCTCTTTTTTTCGGCACCGCCCTGATTCATATGGTTGCATACATTCACACCTGGGTGGTGCCAGTACAGTAAGAGACTGCAGCTCCAGTGCTGGACACACTTTCAATGCCAGCTGCTTTGGACGAGATGAAAGAGAAAGCAAGCCAGCAGAAAAAAGTTAAATATAAATAGTTTAATGTGAAACTTTAAAAACTCCAGTCTTCCTGATTTGATTTCTTCAAAGAGAGTAAGAAAGACAAATTTGGCCACATTTATAAAGTGCCAACATTCATCCGACCAGAGACGCACATAAATAGAAGATGTATATAAATGTCCCTTTGACTCATGTGGGTGTTGATAGAGAACAGTAAAAAGGTCCGGATTAGTCCTGGGGTCATAAAAACTAGATGGTATAAAATGACAAACTTAGCCAGCAAAAAAAGTTAAATTTGCAATCTGCAAGGCACCAACAGTATGCAACATATTCACACACGAGTATGAGCTATAGAGCTCAAACTCACAGAAAAAATATATAAAAATACGTAAAGTATAAACATTCAAAAGTACAAACACTATTTTGTACATTGTCTTGATATAGTTTATCATATGACACACATGCATGGGCACATAAAGGAGGCTGAGATGGTAAACTGATAAACCAGAAACTGATGACAGGATGAAGCGGGCTGTTCTGTGTGATTTGACTGCAACAATGAGACAAAACTGAACATCTGAAGAGGGATCTATTTCAACTAAATTATATATTTCTTTACTGTATAGACCAAAGATTGTATATATAGATGGACGACGCGTCTCAACTTCTTCCCACTGTACAAAATCCTGGCTACGGGAGCTGCCATCTAGAGATTTTGACATCATTTGGAGCCAGAGTCTGAGCAGTAGTGATCGGGGGGGGTTGGAGCCTCGTTATCAAGGTCCCGCCCACACACCCACCCAAGCCAATCACGAGCCGAGCACGGACGCAGCTTGCTGGCATGAGCCACTTGCTGCTACGTTAGCACCACGGTAGCTGTTTGGCTAGAAAGACACAACAACTAACAATAATATCTCTATAACTACATTTATGATCAAATTGACATAAGTTCTATTACACAGATTCATGACGGTTGTGGAAAGTTAAAGTTACATCTCCTCTCTCGTACAAATCCTGAGCCTCTGGCTGCACGACTACTTCACTAAGAGCAGCTGTCAATCATGATGTCTCACCCCCTTTTTATAGCATCACATAACTAATTAAAACCAAACTTATCAGAGAAATGAACACGTGAACATACATTAGCGTGATAAGGACTACCTAAAATGACAGAAACCATCTTTGGGAAAAATGTATTTGACGTGTACTTTGACTTTTTAGTTTGGCCCATGTCCCATCCACAAACATGGAGAGGGTGGGATTTATGACCTATACTGCAGCCAGCCACCAGGGGGCGATCAAGATGTTTTGGCTTCACTTTTGGGGAGCTGCCATATCATCCATCTATATATACAGTCTACGGTATATAGACACAAACAGAGACACATAGACACACATCCACTGGCCTCAGAGACGAGAGCTATAAGCTCTGAGGAGGACTGTTGACAAATGTATCATTTACAGGAAAGGGAGAGTTTTGAGGGAAAGTTGAGGAGGTTGAATGTGAAGCCCACAAAAATGGATGATTCATTCAGATCCGACTCCAGGCTTAATCATCCTCGAAAAGAAGTTCAATTTGGCACTAAAGACAAAAAGACTGGATTCCTTTAAAATTTGCAATCGATCAAAACGACAAGCCTATCTTTTCTCACCATCTTAGCAGGAACTGTCAACACTCCACCCCCATCCTCCCCTACACTTCCTTCTCAACATGAGGTTCTCTCCTGCAAAAACAACTTTAAAATGCAGGACACTAAGAACCGACAGCAGCAAGGAAACACACAATCACTTATACACCAATAAAGTAAAAAGAGAATCCACAATGCCAAAGAATCAGCTTTTTGATGGTGCGTTTGTTGATGGCATAGCAAAGCACCCGCACTCCTATCCTTAGTTTCATTGTCAGTGTGTGATCTATCAAACCACACTGCTGGGAAAAAGACAACAGTTCAGACTATTGAGCATTAAGAAAAAACAACTAATCCTGGAGATATTTTTGAGTGATTTACCATTTGCTAAATATTAAAACTCGGGCTGTCAATCGATTAAAATATGTAATCGCGATTAATCGCATGATTGGCGATAGTTAATCGTGATTAATCGCACACTTTTAGCTATTCAAAATGTACCTTAAAGGGAGATTTATCAAGTATTTAATGCTCTTATCAACACGGGAGTGGGCAAATATAAAAAACTGCATGGTGTTTGCCCCAAATTGCATGTGATTATCATTACGTGTGCATATCTGTAAGGGGGAGACTCGTGGGTACCCATAGAACCCATTTTCATCCACATATCTTGAGGTCAGAGGTCAAGGAACCCCTTTGACCATGCCAGTTTTTCCTCGCCAAAATTTTGCGTAACTTTGAAGCGATATTTAGTCTCCTTTAAAACAAGCTAGTACGACATGGTTGGTACCAATGGATTCCTTAGGTTTTCTCTAGTGTCATATGATACCTGTATCTTCACTCTAGCTGAACCCGCTACACCGTTGTTGCATTAATGTGTTAGTTGCGATAATGTATTAAAGAAATTAATGGCGTTAAAACAAATTCACGTTAACGTGTTATAATCGTGTTAACTTTGACAGCCCTAATTCAAACTTTTCGCATCTTTAAAAGTACCTTAAAATACCTTCCAAAATACCCTAAGAGGCGTGGGACATCACTACTGTGGCTACATGCTGTGTTTACTCCAGAATAAACTCACTTCA
This sequence comes from Sebastes fasciatus, assembly GCF_043250625.1. Lineage (NCBI taxonomy): Eukaryota > Metazoa > Chordata > Actinopteri > Perciformes > Sebastidae > Sebastes > Sebastes fasciatus. Next base: position 8,923,436 of record NC_133799.1, read on the forward strand.
TTGTTGGGTCTATACTTTTCTTCATGTTTTGATTATGGAACAAATCTTCAGGCCTCCTGCGTGTAAACTTCTCATCAAGAAGCTGTGGGCTGGGATGACAGGTTTGTGTTGAGTTTTGGGGTTAAGGGGATGTGAAACTCAACGCTCTCTTTGTTGCAGGGGATATAGAAAGGATGGGAGTTGAGGCTGAGGAGGAGGCAAGGGGCGGATCCTGATGACATCTTAGATTTCAGGGTTTCGTTCGCAGGAGCTGCTGTGGGTGCTGAGTGAAGAGGAGATGAGCTGCCGGCAGCGTGAGGCCACAGTTGTAGGATCCTGATTGGGGATGCCCCCTCAGTTTGTGCTATATGTGTTGTTTAAACATACTCATATGAACTGTGGGGACTTTTGAAACGGCAATGAGCTAAGAGAGTATTCAGGGGATTTGAGGGCACTATTCAATCAGGATGTGTGGTTTTAACTGGGGCCATGCCAGTGTTTTTGCAAGTTCTACCTCCTAAACTAAACATTTATGGGTTCATATTTATATATATTTTAAAAGGAAATTGTCATTGCATTTAATTCATGTCTAATTAATTCTTGACATGTGTATTTATATGCATGTGTATATGTATATGTTTATGTATATGTTTATGTATATTTATACTGTATATAAAAAAATCAAAGAGAATATATATACTATATATATATACTGAATATATACATATACGCTTTCATGCAGTTTTTGTTTTTATTGGATTGTTGTCTGCTGATTGATTCGTTTTTCTGTTTATTTTGTGTGCTTTTTGTTGTCATTTATTTTTTGTTGTATTTTTCTAATTATTTTAGCTTAGTTTCTTTTTTTCCCCCCTTTTTGTTACGGTTTGTTTTTCTTCTTACCTTGAGGGGAGATTCGTTATATAAACCCGTTGCTTCTTGACATCTCCTGTCACATTTTTTATTATTTTTATCTGGATTTTATGAAGTTTTATGTGTGTGCAAATAAAATAAATTTAAAAATTTTAAAAAAGATGTGTTGTACTATTTTGTGCATGATACCCACTATGTTGTATATTCATTAATGTTACAAGACATGTTGTTTTACTCTTACTGTTTTTTAGGATGTCTTATTAACATCTGGCCAGGGGCAACAGATGCAAATTAGCAAGCTACTTCTAAAATGTATATGTGTAGTGTATTGGTTGAAAAGTGCAAAACCACTGGTATAGTTCTTTAGAGTATTTCTTTTTTTTAGGGCATTTGTGTATTATTTTACAGTGAATATGTTCTTGAGCTCAATGACTCACAGAGATACCACACTGTTGTGACTGTAAACATGTGCATGGTGTTAGAAGGATTAGATGTGTGTGTGTATTTAAAGGGAAGGTGTCCAACAACAAATCAAAGACACTTGTAGATCTGGAAAGGAGCGGATGGACATGAGAGGATGAGAGGGGGAGAAACAATGGACAATCGTGTGGTCACTGTCCTCAAGAGACTGCATTTCCTCCCTGGAAATGAGTCTGCCACAGATCATAAAAAAAGAGGATGAGAAAACAAAACCTGTTCGGCATTAGTCAGCCTGTTTCCGTTTACAAAAAGTACCACAGAATTAGCACTACTGAGCAAAACATAAATATAACATGTTGCAAAATCGATGCAATGCTGGTGAAATACATACTGATATTTTGCAACAGCCAACAATAACTGAGGGGCAGAGATTGACGAGCTGGACCCGCTATACTGGTGTCCGCTTATAGACAGCGTAACTCAATTATCATAGGAGAATTGCAGAATGCATGTGTGGTTGCAGCGTGTAATGATATCTCACTGACGGGGAGCCAAAATGGCCACCAGAGGCTGAGGTTGACTCGGGTCTGTGGCTGCCAGCGGCCCGTGACCGCACTGGGAATGAGCAGCGAGGGAGGGCAACTAGGCACTGCGTTAGGACACAATGGAGAAAGAAAGAGCCCTCCTGGGTCCTCGTGTTACTGCCGCTCAATAGAGGCTTCTGTCAGAGAGGAGGATGGAGAGATTCAGAGCGTACTGAAAGAGAAAGGAGGCAAGAAGAGACATGAGAGATGATGTGGAGAGGACAGCGACGGTGGATTTCAGTTGGTAGGTTTTCTTCTCATTTTAATTTTTTTTCAGTTTAGCAACATCTTTGGTAAATAAGTAGTCGTGTTGGTTTCCCTTGTATTTTAGGGTTAAGTTTGACTCCCTGTGTATGACGCTACTTCCTTTGTCTGTTCGGCTTGAAGATAAAATGCAAGGGGCTGCACTGATGTGTGAATGTTGCTTCAGGTACTGGTGAGAAGATACAAGACTATCCAGGAAGTCCAGTTTAAGTATCAGAAACCAAAACACTGCACTGCGGTTTGCAATACCATGAGACTGGATATTACAACTAAATGAAAAGTTATCACAGCGCCACTCATTTTGTCTTCTGGGGAATTAATTACAAATTACGCTGCGTTGTATTTTGTCGGAGCCCTCAATGTGGGGACCGGTGCAGTGATCTCGTTGAAGAACGAGGAGGCTCTGCTTGACGCAGTGTGTTATTGAACACTTTAGTCAATGCCCAGAGTGAAAACCATGTTCACAGCATTGACTGTTTATAAGAAGGGAACGTAGTCACCGTGACGTCACCCATTGGTTTGTGGACTGCCGTTTAGAAGCATCGAGTTTGGCATTTTGGCCGTCGCCATCTTGTGTATTTGCAACCAGAAGTGAAAGAAGAGGGTGGAGCCCAACCGCCAACAACCGAACGCTGAATAAAACATTTTTTGGGGACCAAAATGCTACAATTAACTTTAATGAATTGAAAACACACTATGAAAGGGTTAAAGTTGTAAGACAAAACAACGCCATGGTAACAACCCGTCAATCACAAGGTAGCCACGCCCTAAAGCAGACCCTGCTTTATGGTCTATTTGACTCTAAATGGGACCATAATTTACTAAATGAACATCATGTTGTATTGAAGAAGCCATGAAACTAGCGGTTGAGACCATAAACTCATGTTTACCATGTTTACTGAGGTAATAAATCAAGTGAGAAGTAGGCTCATTTTCTCATACACTTCTATACAATCTGTATCAGTCGCCCCCTGCTGGCTATTAGAAAGAAAGCAAGTTTAAGGCACTTCCACAATGGCTTCACTTTTCAGACCTGGAGGTGCCAAAACGCTCAAAAACTGTTCATAACACTATGAGGAAGGATTTTACTGCTGTGGAAAGTTATCACAGTGATGGCAGCAACCATTTCATAAACAGGTAAACAGTACAAATATGCCGTTCATGTTACAAAGCAATCTACCAGGAATGTCCACCTGCACGCACTCGATCGGCCAACGCAGAATGCAGGGCTATAGTCGGCCTGAACATGGCCTTCAGTTACGGTGGCTATCTCTGCTCGTGCTAAATACTCAGCTCTTGTATTTATTTCAAACAAGAAATAGTTTCTGCATCACTTCCAGTGAGTCTGAGAAATTTTCCCAGAGAAGACGCAGCAGGTGTTGGTTTGTTCGAACAGGAAATGCTAAAGCTTTTATGAAACTGCCTATGGATGAAATCCTCTTGATTTGAGATAGAAAGTTATTAACAGTATATTAACATTTCACAGAATGTGACTTGACAGTTGACAGAGTTGCCTCTCAGATACACATCAGTTGGACTGATCTCTGCTGAAGTATTTGTTGCGAGGCCCAGTCTTTCACGACTGAGGATGATACTAAAGAGCTTTAATAACAGGGTTAACACATACACGGTGATTCGACATGCAGAGAAGGACCCTACATCAATCCCGTCACTCCTCACAATGCCCCTGACCTGGTGACATCACTTCCCCTGGAGGACTGCGGGGTATCAAGAGGTCCAAAGGGGGGTTGAGGGTTTGGGGAGTGAGGGTGTCAATCAGCCTGTCAATTAGCAGGATAGGAGGGCAATACATCTCCTAAAACCTAACATAAACCCAGTGGTGTTTAGACAGACACATACACACACAAACAAACGGAGCACAGAGGTTACACAGGGAAATCCATTACTAGAGAGGTGAATTAGAGGAGGAGGGTGGGAGGATTTGGTTTGACTAATAACTGACCCTTTGGGTGTAGGGATCCCTGAGAACAAATAACATAGACTGATAGAGAAGGTCTAGGAAAGCATAAAAAACCATAAAGGGAAAGTAAAAATGTAGGATATAGAGGAAGAGCAAAGTTAAGTCAGAGAGAAAAATTGGGAAAATGAGAGATAATTGAGGAAAAGAAGGAGGCTGAGGACTGGAAAGAGTTAGGAGCTCTCGGCATTAGCTGATGAACAATGTAGTACGTGTTTGTGTGTGACCCAAAACACCACAAAGACCCGATTCAATCAGGAAGATTCAACACAATATGAAAAAGACTGACTTTTAGTGCCGACAAAGGCGTGTTACAAATATGATGTATTTCTATAAAAAGTAGTTTTCCCCCCGGAGCAGTATTATAAACTCCATGCTCGTTTTCCTTTTTTTTTGTGCCTGTCTTTAGTTTTTCTTATTAGCATTCCTTGAATTGACTCCAGGCTGCCTTTCCGTGTGGAAATAATAATAACAGGAAAAGCAAAGAAAGCAGTAAAGAAAGAACATGGGAAAGAGATAGCCAAGAGCGAAGCTACTTCTGTGATTCAGACAGCATGTAAACCCCCCCTCCACACACACAAACGTACTGCCCTGCATGATTTATGACTTATTGCAGAGATCACAGATCCCAATCTGAACACACAAAGGCAGACACTTAAAGAAGACAGGAGGACACATGTTTTGGCTGACTGGCTACTGACGGTGCTTCAGGAACAAGAAGACACACGTTTGAACACGAGCGTGGCTTCCTGAGGAAAGTGGAATAATCCTTGATGAGAGCGATTAAGAGTCACTAAAGGCATGTATTGTGGGGAAGGCAAACACTGTCGCACTCTGGAGCCCATAAATAATCCCTCTTTACACACTCTGATGTCAAAGGTGTCTGTAGGACACAGAGAACAAACAAGAAGGGCTTAAGTCTGGTTAAAGGATATCCACCTTAAGACATTCACACAAAGACGTTAAACAACAGATGATGACAATATGGTTTGTCCAATGGATCAAATTTCTGTTTTTTTTTCAGTAGAAAATAAGAATTTTTTAAACTCTTGGTTCATTTCTCTGCAGTCATGAATGCATCCTTTGACAGTAGCCTCATTATACCAGAATGCAATGCAGCTGCAAGACATACTGATGACTTGCCGATGACTTATACACTAGTTGGTGTTTTTCTTGACTGGAAAACCTCTTCCTCTGCTATATGTATCACTGCAATTATTGCTTTCTCTGCCTACACATCAAACCCACATCCGACGTTCAGAGAGTTCAGGCATGCCTTCTGAAGTTTCGGGGGGTTTTTAGGGGAAAATAAGGATATTGCTTGCAAACAGACAAGCCAAGCTAAAGGAATGTGGGCACAACAGAGAGGTTTATCGAAACACTTCATCACAAAACGGCTCAGTAGTGGAACACACTAAATATTCCTGCTTTTTCAAAACAGTCTAGAGACGATATGTCTCCGGATCTTCCAATAAAAGATAATTTACAGGCTCCTGCACTCTTAAAAACAAAGGGGGCTAACCAGGACATTATTCAGTTGGCACAAGGGCCTGACACACACTCTCAAGAGCTGTCACCCATATTTACAACATGGTCCAAGTATGTGTTTATGTGATATCCGCTTTTCTGTGTGTTTATATGAACTTCCTGTCTAGGGTCGTCTCTGCCTGGAAAAAAAAAACTGCTGCAAATTGATTGAAGGAAGAGAAAAGAAACACAGAGGAGGGATGACAACTAGAAAATATCCCGTCATCATATCAGCCTAGTGAAGTGTTTGGTTGACCGAGAAAAAAAAAATCCTTTTGTCCCTTTTTAGAGGTTTTTGGTGCTACAAACATCTGTATCTTGGCAATTTAGTTTGAAGCTTGACGTACTTTCTCCTGTAAAAATGGTAGAAAAGTTAAAGAATTTTTTTTATTCAAGTACCACCTCCCTTTTCTCGCCCTCTATCTCCATCATGTGATGTGTCCTCTGGCTGGCCGACCAGGAGAGCCCACCCAACAAGCTGGCCTTAAGAGACCAATTCAGGTTACACTGACAACTGATATTTTTGAATATGAAAATGATTTTATCTTTACAAAAACATATCTGGGAGCAGAATGCAGGCGTCTAGATGCTTAAATGAAATCTGCTCCCTTTTACAAGTTATTTTACTGTCATCGACTACTGGCAGCCTGAGACTGTTCATACTGAGCCGCTCCCTATCCACACAGTTCACTTTCAGGCCACTGTGAGACTATTTGGGCTTTATACCACAGATGTTAATAGATTTGTTGAAAGGGGAAATGATGACAAGCAACAAAGTTAATGATCCTTATAACTAATAACATTGTAAGACGCCTAAAGATGCCTCCACACTACACTGAACTAGTGAAGGATAAGTTTGTCTGTTACTATGGTATGTAAAAGGGGCACAAGGTCGGGAGTGGAAGAAAACAGGAGGGTGAAGAAAAACATACTGTAGGGGTTAGGTATATTGAGTATAATAAAGGTGGTAAATGATGATGATTCATTGATTAAACTATAGTCTCAATGATAAACATAACACATAACATATATCAATGTTCATCCTATGTTTTATTGTTTAATGACTCTGTAATGCTTGTAATGAGAATCTCTACCATCAAGTACCGCATCAGTCTTCTTCCTATGTTGTCTGAACTTGACATTCAAATGTTTTCCTGATAATATCTCTCTCTGAAGAAGACGTTGGAGCTGAATTTAGAGTGCTGCTTTATCACAACCCAAAAAGTCCTGTGGTCATACTGCATGTATGCAATTTCATAGGCGCCAGGACCAATAACTACAACACACTGATTGATAAACTGACTTCAACTGAAAGGGCTTCCTTTACCGACACTGCATCAAACTGCATTGATCCTGTTAAGCTCTACAAATTGTTAAATATCGCCTGGCTCAGACCGAACTGCGAACAAAAGCCTCTATTTATACCTAGAAAAACTCACTCGTACACTGTGCCTCCCTCTGTTTCTCTCACACCACCACTAAGGGCAAAGAAAGAACACTTTCTGTGCATACTTGTCCGTACATATGTGTGTGTTTTCTTTGCAGGAGTGTGTGTGTGTGTATGTGTGTTCATGGGAGGTTTAGGGCAAAGTTCAGGGAAACCCCACAAACCCCATCTAGGCCTTGTAACCCTCAGGGAGAACGCACGCACGCACGCACACACACACACACACACACACACACACACACACACACACACACACACACTTTCTTACCAGACCTGACCTTGACCAGACCTGCCAACAGGATCACCAACAGACAGACACAGGGGATTCTGGGAAACAGGAAACAGGAAGTGGGCCCTGTCCAAGCTGAGTGTGAAAGCCTTGTTCATAATGAGTTGTGTATGAAACTCGCGGTGTGCGGTAAAGCGTGTAAAGACAGACTTACGCACTTACTAACGCCTAATAATGTAAATTGCTTTAATGCTTAAAGTTGGCTACACATCGTGACAGTCCCCACGTGTGTGTGTTCACATGTGTCTGCCTGTATGTGTGTGTGTGTGTGTGTGTGTGTGTGTGGAGCTGCCCTGACCTGGGCAGCATTTAGCGCGGAGGCATCCAGGCTTGTGGGAGGGGGCTGCAGTGGGAGCTCTGGTTTCAAACAGTGCCGGTTCCCTGGGACCAGGCCGTGTCAAAGGGCCTGTCCCCAATGAGCCATATTAGGGCCCTGATCCCCAATCAATCAGCACTGTGCTAAAAAGAATCCACAACAAGACGGCAATTAAGACCCACCGAGGGCTTAACTAAACACGTGTGAGAGATAGGGTTCGTAAGAGTAACTGCGTGTGCAGTTCTTTGACTCTGTGTTTTATGTATAGGTGTGCATATGTGTGACCGCGTGTGGGTAAAAGCCTTTTTCGAGACCGAAGAGAGAAAAAAAAAAAGCTCCAGTCTACTCCGGACGTGCAAAAGGACTAGAGGACAGAGGTGAGGAAAGTCTCAGCAGGCTGTCTTTGTTTTTACTTGTGTATCGGTGAATTGACAGAATGCCCTTTTTACCTTTTGCCAAGAAATCTATTTTCCATGTCTGGCAGTTAACCGGACTAATCAGCAATTTGGGAATACTGCAAGAGCTCTTGGTTAAACTACGGGTTAAGAAAGCTCCAGTGGTACAGAGCTGTTGTTGGCAGGTCCGAATAGTGTCTGAAAGAGCTCCAGAGTCAATCCCAAATTGAAATAAGTTTAGTAAAACCCCCTGCGTCGGTCTGATGTGGAGTGCTGAAGTGGATCAGTATGTGGCAGAGGAGCGGTGCATCCAAAAATTGAGTGGGCCTGTCATCCCCTCAGTCTGAATGGGTGCGATGCTTGTGGTGCGGAGCAAATCATCATCAATCCTGGCCAGCATCTGAGAACCACAGCAGTGTTGACGCTGGCACCGAGGTGAGGAGAAGTGAAACCAAAATCCAAAGTTTCTCAATACAGCGCACACAAGTTCACAGTCTGAGCTCAGAGCCTATTGTGACCAAAAACAACACATACTGTGCGCTGAGGGGCAGCAGGGCGGCAGAGTGAGAGGAGAGACTGGTTTTAAAGTTGTGGACCTGCGTTTAAACCTACATCTCTCTCAGACTAAAGTGTCCTTGAGCAGGACATTCGGCACTACGTTAAACTTTAGTGCCTCATTTCAGATTCTGCAGCCATCAGGGACACCAACAATGTGCTGCAGTGTGCCATCTAGGTGCTATCAGTGACGTGCATCTCTTAACTTTATGCATTTAAAACAATAGTTCAACATTTTGGGAAATACGCTTATTAGCTTTCTTGCTGAGAGTTAGATGAGAAGATTGATACCGCTCTCCTTAGCTTATAGCATAAAGACTGGAAACAGGGAGAATCAGCCTAGTTCTCTGCAAAAGTAACAAAATCTACAAGCACCTCTAAAGAAGCTGATTTGTGGTTTTACGGGGGATGTGTGCCAGACTATTTCTTGGTCGGGTGCAGTGACTTGTCGTCACTGTGATGTTGCCGGGCAACCAGTGGATTGTTGTTTTCACATTGTTTACGGATTAAACAAACATGATATAACGTGTTCTTAGTGAGCTTTATGCTATGTTCACACTACAAGCGACAAAACGGCCAACAGCTTAATTTAGTATATAAAACTGGGGAAAAAAAGTTCGGAAACTTGTCTTTGGTCGATTATTTCTCTGTTGTTACAATGCTAATTGGCATTGTATTTTGCATCGTTGGAAAGCTTGTTTATTGACCTTCACAATGATGTCCAACTTGTAAGGATCATGCATTTGTGGGATGAGCAGCACAGCTGATTATGTGGGTAGTGCCCAAGAAAAATTTGCCAAAATGCTCTGCCAATGGTAAACAGTGTATTCTCTCCTGTTGGAATTGACTCTTGTTTTGAGTTGTTTGGTGGATTGGATGATTGAACTCTCTATCAGTAACAAGGAACATACAAGACATATTGGCTATTTGTATATTTTTTTAGACGGACCAGAACGGGGTGAAACAAAAACACATGACAGGTTTTCGCTTTGAAACCAGCTCAACTTTGATTTGTAGCACGTCACGACCGTCACGCAGCGATAAGTGTCGGACATCAGTTTGTAGCTTCATGTCACTGGCTTCCATTGAAAATGACATGTAGCCTGTTGCTATGTTGCTCGTACTGTGAAGTGCTGGTAGGAACATTTTGTTCACACAGAGCCATGCTAGCTGTCTCCCCTGTAAACTAGCACTTGGTGGAAGAGACGTATCTTCTCATCTAACTTTCGGCCAGAAAGTGAATAAGCATATTTCCCAAAACGTCAAACTATTTCTTTAACGAGGGATCATGGGAACATCGGAGGAAACACAATAACTATGTTAGATTGCACATTCTTTTGGATTTACAAAGGGATCTGCAACTTGCAAGGGTCAGTTTCATGTGGAAAAATGTAAATTTAAAAAAAAAAAAAAGTGATTTAAAAGTTGTTTTGATTAAAAAGTGAAGGCGCAGGTTCAGACAGGGAAGAGGAGTGGACGGGGAGTTGTGCCTTTGTACTCCTTAAACTTAATGTTCATTGAGCAGCTAATATATTGTAATCGCACTAGATTGATCAAACATTTACCTTGTGGCAACTTGAATTTATGGCACACAGATTGTTGGTTTGCCCGTCTGTCTAGATCTTGAGCAAGTTATAGCTGAGAGCAAAATATCTATGACAGACTCCCTAAATAATTAGCTCACTTAAGAGCTTCATTGCAGCTTAAGTAAATGCTTTGACATGTTGTCAGTTCATTAATGAGGATCTTGGATGCTTTGCTGATTCTTGCCAGATAAAACCCCATCGACGGCATCCTTTCATCCTCCTTCACTCACTGAACACACCTAGGAGGCATCTGCAGGCCCTGCTTGTGTAATTAACCTGACATCTTAATAAATCAGATGCTAATCGCACAGACATGATAAGTACAAGCCTTTCACAACAGCTGCTGTAAAGCAGATAAGAAAAGAGAAAATAGGTTTCAGGGTATCAATAAATCTGTTATGATTACTGTACACACACATATCTTAGCGCCTAGTACCTTTGAACAGGCCTGAGCAAGCTTAAAGATCAATGTTGTGTGACATCTTCGAGTCATTACACATTCTGGAAACTACTTCCTTAAACTAATTTGTCAATCAGCCCATGCTCCGCTGTAGGTGAGCCACGCACGCTACGCTCCTGTCGATGCAAAGTCAGATTACTCCTTGGGTTTTAACTCTTTGATGCTTCCACTGTATAATTGGATTGCAGCGCGGGCCTCGCGGTCCCTGTCACGTCAGCTCCTAAGGTCAATTTAAGCGTGTTGACAGCTGGCTAATTACAGAGTCGACGCACAGCCACACACGCAGATACACAGGATGTATGTACACAAACAAGCTGCAGGAAAAGTTAAACCGTGTGTGTTTACACTGCAGTTAAACACGCCTGATTAATCACTCCGAGTCGTCAAATTACACCCAAACAAGATCTGACATATTAATTGCAAAGTTACAAAAAGTAAATAAATGTCTTACTTTATTGCAGATGTAGCTGATACGTATAGACATAATCATTAACAAACCAGCACTTTCAGGCATGTGTGAATGTTGGATTTACTGTTAACAGTGGTTTGAATCGACATGCGAAAGTAAATTATTGTTCAAATAAGGCTGTTTCATGTTTGAAGGAGAAAAAGACCAGCAGAGCACGTCTTCCACCAAATACTGTCAATCATCAATATAAAAAAAGGTATGTTGAAGCAAATGACAGGAAGATTGAAGATAAGCAAGCAGCAGAAAGGTCAGAGCATAGACACAAAAGGAGCCAGAACAATAGAGTACAGAGGGAATCTGTTCTTTGTTAAACCTGTCCTCTTTATTCTCCAGCAGTACAGAGCGGACAGAGGAGAGAGCAGAAAGGCCCGGTGGAGGGAAAAGAGAGAGGGGGAAAAAAGCAGCTATTTTTGTAATTGCTTTTTTTTTGCCAGTGCTGAGAGAAAAGCGGCGGGGAAAGTTTTGAGAAATTTAAACAGCCTTGACAGCCAGGGTGTAGTGGTATTAATCATTTCAAACAGGGAGAAAACCCTTCTATTATAAACACAGACAGAGACTCTCAGATCAGCCGCAACGTTGCATAAAGTCTGTTTATCGCTGCTGTCGGATTAAAAAAACGTACGCATCCAGTGAGTCAACACTTTTTTAGAAATATACAAGCTGCTGTATTTTGGAAATCATACAAGAAATTATGAAATAATTAAGTTAAACTTGCAATAACTGATTTGTTTTAGCGGAAATAAGCTATAAACACAACAATGACATCCTTTAAGTTGCTCATTTACACATTCGGCAGACACAAAGCAACATTAGCTTTCATTTGGAGTCGTGTTTCTGGCCACCTGATGAATGTAAGTACAATATTCACTCTCCTTGTAAGTCTGCTTCTGGTCTCCACCAACTCCTGAAGGCAACTGCTAAATGCTCCACTATGTTCACCACAGGGCAATTTTGGGCAATCTTTGCCACCGATGTTTGAAATTCGGAAGTACCATCACACCATTTTGATTGAGCTTTATGGGGATAATACCTTGAATTTCGGGCCAATTTTGCCCTTCGCCCCCGATTATTTCTGACACTGGTTCACCAGCTGGGTGCTAACTTTGTCTGTCTACTGTTTGTGGGTTTATCAGAGCTTTTCCACTAAAAACAGCTGCCTGCTGTGGCCTATAAATGGCACTATAAGAGCAGTGAGACTGAACCAAAACAGTAAAGTTGTGGGCCGTGAAACAGAGACGGGTGATCATTGTCTGCGCGTTCACATTACGCACTTCATTTTTTTATCCATTGTTATTATAAAAAATATTGATTATAGTTACGTGTTACTTTAACAATACACATGGCGCAAAATCCCAGGTAAAAAAGGCTTTTCACACACCAGTAAGCCATGTGTCATGCTTTACCAACCCCCAACCTACATACAATGCCCCATTGAAGAGCTAAAAGAAAGTTATCATGACTAATAGTAGTTTAAAAGGAACATCCCAGCTCAGAAAACATGTTCCTTTTCAATTCTGACTACACTTTCATTGATTTTCTGTGATTAATTTACTCATTCAAATGGCTCCAACAGACAGAAGGAAAAGAATTACAAGTAATAAGTCATTTAAAGTTCAGTTTCAGTCCTGCCATGTGTCTGATGAAGAACTATTTAATTTAAATTGAAAAGAAAACTCTAAGAAAACGGAAATACAGACAGAAAGAAAAGAAAGATGAAGAAGTGAGTGTGTAATTGCGTAAAGGTCAGTTGTAGTCTGCTCAGTTAGGAGTTATTAACTGCCTCTGATCCGAGCTAAACCTCCCGTCGGCTCACGCAGCTAATCACACCTGAACGCTGCCGACCCCGCAGAACCCGGGAATCAAAGAACAACATGTTAATGGTACCATCCTCCTCCTACCCTGCTAACACTGTTTTTCTTTCACTCCCTTCACTCTCCCGCCGTCTCCATCTTTTTTTTTTCTGCAAATGAAGGAAGTGTGGCAGCGTACAGAGAGAGAGAGAGAGAGAGAGAGAGAGAGAGAGAGAGAGAGAGAGAGAGAGACGGGGAAAGTTGGGGGTCTAATTTTGGCAGGCGAGACTTTTTCCCCTCACCTTGTTTATTCTGGCTCTATTAAAACATCTCCAAGGAGGGGAGCAGAGGAAGGGGGAATATGGAGAGAGGAGAATGAAGAGGAGGAGCATGGGCACAGTGTACTGATCTTTCTCTTAGTTAGTGATAACTGGTGGCGTTCTGATGAATTCAGGATTAGAAATTAAACTGATTTAGAGTTGTAGATGTGAGACTCTAGACTTGGACTGGAGTCAGACTTGAGTCACTACTTGAGACCTGACTTGGACTGCTGTGAGACTCAGACTTCATATAAAAGGCCGACTCTAACCCCCCATAAAACCACAACGTGTAATTTTTATACTAAGCAAATGAGGTATAACGTGTTAAATTGTGAGCTTTAAAGGTGCTGGCATAAGGATTTATTTACCTTTGGACAGAGTCAGGCTGTCCGTTTCACTCTATTGCTGTTTAACTAACTGTGGTATCAACTTCTCATCTGACTCTCTGCAAACACGTGAATAAGCGTATTTCCCAAAACATCAAGCTATTCCTTTAATTAAGTGTTTTTTTTTTTTTTTAAGTTTTCAAGTTTTGATCATGCAAAATCCTGGAACATTAAAAAATAAAAAGACAGCAACAGACAGGCCTTAGTCACAAACTTACATATTTAATTATCAGGCCTCTATATTGAAAAGACTTGATCTCAACTCAGTAAAACACTATTAACAAATGCTTTGAATGCTTTAAACGGTCAACATCCAGAGACCTGAAAGACTTTCATTTTAACTTACAATATGCTGACGAAAACTCGTAACTTGACTTGGACCTGCTTTCGTTTTCTTATTTATAAACTTCTCTTGAATGACTTGAGACTTCAAATGGACGTGATTTAAAAGACTTTAAAAACAGCTCTGGAAGGAATACTTAGAAATCTAAAAATGCCTGTGCTTCAAACTTCCTAAGCTGACGCGCCAGATGGTTTGTTACACAGAACCATCTGAGAAGCAGTCATTAGAAACTGTTTGGAAAAGGGCGGGCACTTTTTAAATAATACTTGGCAGGTGATTGGATGAACCATCTGTCAATCAAACTCAAAGCCGGTTGGGAGAAGAGCGAAAACGTCTTTTCCATCTCCAGTTCTCATATAATTGATGATGCCATCACAGCATCTTTGCTAAGGAGCCGCTATTGTTGTTTAGAACGAACAGTCGCCTCTCCGTGTCGCGTCACACACACCTATGCCACACCCGTAACTGCCAGTAGCTCCTCACAGGACGCTGATTGGTCCGTGATCTGGCTTGCCGGAAACAAACGTTAAATTACTTGAAGCCTGACAGTCTCCTCCTTCCTGTATTTCTGATCTGCTCTGCTGTAGTTTTCTGCTCTGGTTTAAACCTCTGGGCTGTCAGCTCTCAGTTTGCCTGTGGCTTCTCTCGAAAACCCAACCCTGACGATATATACAAACACACACACTGTAATGTCCCGCACACCGCAGAGTGTATACTTAAGCCCGACGTAGAGGGGATGGAAATCAGAGCACAGACCGGAGCAAAGACAACACTGAGGACATGAAGTTCGTGTTATGTTCAGGTTCAACAAGCTGGGTGGCGAGAAGTTTTTCCCCCAAATTTGTGAGTAATATTAAGGCTAATTTATCCCAAGAAAACGGAAGTCACAGGGCTCCATGTAAAACTCTCTGCTGCATACAGAGATGATGGGAGACAGTGGGAGGTACAAAAAGTATATTTCACTTAAATTGACAAGCTCCTGGACCAGATGTCTTTCCGAAAACTCTGAGTCAAGGAGCAGAAGTTTTGACGTTTGAACAGCTGCGGTATGAGGTAAGCGACCGCAGGTCATCACGTGTCATCATTAGGTGACCCTGTCTCCTTGACGGCCTGCCACCTCCCTTTACAGCTAATAAGTTGGCCGTGGCACTAATGATGAGCAGCAATGAAGATCAGTCCACCGCCGCAGCCGCTGTCAAAGGAGGCCCCTGTCCGTTTAAATGAAGTCTGTAATGACTGTAATGAGACTCATGATCACATGTTGGTCTTCGGTTGACTGCAACGTTTTCCTTCAAATGTTGGCAGAAAAAAAACAACACAAGGAGAACTTAACTTATTCGAGCTTGCAAAGTGTAATGTGGTGTCCTCTGTGTTAGAGCTGTACCTCAATGAGTTTGAATCTTTGAGATTATAGCAGTCCTGAAAACAAGACAAGAAGCTTCTGTAGGATTTCATCAGCTGGAAAGGAAGAAGAAAGGCGCCCCGAGCAGTTGGGGGTTTGGTGCCTTACTCAAGGGCACCTTGACAGTGCCCAAGAGGCAAACTGGCACCTCTTCAGCTACCAGTCTACACTCAGTACTTGGTCCATGCGGGGGACTTGAACCAGCGACCTTCCGGTTCCTAAGCCTAGTGTGTGAAGCCTGTGAAAGAATCTCAGACAGGGCGATGCTGCACCCCGCCCTGAAGGGGATTCTTTCACAACAATGACCCGCTAGCTGTACATTATTCTTCTTATTACACGGCTTCTTACTTAAGAAATCAATATCTTGACACAAAAACGGTCCACCAGAGTCCGTCATCAGAGCTGCGCCCATAGCAACGGTCTGTTATACATAGCAACGGTCTGTTATCGAGAAATTACAGAACGCCGTGATTGACCAATCAGAATTGAGTATTCAACACAGCTGTGTAATAATCTATAATAACGTATTAGTTGATTTATTATAATTATATTTTATATTACAGTAATAATATAAATCTGCAAAGTAATAGTGGAGTAAAAAGTACAATATTTGCCTCTGAATTGTTGAGGAGTAAAGGTATAAAGCAGCATAACGTGGAAATACTCAAGTGAAGTACCTCAATTTTATTTACGTATTATACTTGAGTAAATGTACTTAGTTACATTCCACCACTGACTTTTATAGCCTGTTAATTAACTAAATGATCATGAAGCAAGAGCAGAAAGTATTTTTTTTAATTCCTGAAACGATAGATTTTTTTTCCAGGACAAACAAAATACACATAAACTTATATGTGTACATGTACTTTATGAAAGCACACAGACTTTAATTGGATTAGCAATGTCATCCCGATAATCTCTTACGTCAACATGTAATTTAGCCAAAATCACATCCTTCCATTTCCTAATCTACATTTATTTTTCCATTTTAGTTTATTTCCAGTGTTGTCACAGTGTTTCTGTTTTTTTTAGGCCAGCTTGTTTGATTTTTCCTTTTTATTGGTAACTCCCTTGAGATAATTGCATTGTGATTTCTCTTTGAGCCAACTGTCTCATCTATGAAACAAGCTGCAATTTAGTTGCACAAGGAAAAAAAAAAATCAAAAACATGTAAACAAAGGAATGGTAGAAACAGATGTTTGAAACCGAGCACGCATGTACGCTCAAACGTGTGTGTGCAGTCGTCTCGGTGTGTGAGTGGATTTAGTAAGTGTCTGTATCCACCATGTGCCAGCAGTTTTGATTCACAGGACGCCGCATGGAACATGGCAGCGAGCCTCGCCATAATGTCATTGGGGAAAATCATCCAGCTTAGCTGCTTTGATCCTGCGAGAATCAAACGGACTGAGAAAGTTCTTAGAGTTTTATCCCCACAACACTGAGGAGACGTCAAAACAAAGCAAAGGAAGCTCGCCAGACTCAATCTAAATTTTGATTTGGCCGGCAGCATTGCTCTGGCCAAGAACATGAAAATGTCTGTCTTTATGAATACTTTCTTTGGTTTGGTTTGGTTTCATTTGCTCATCTCGATACCTTATTTAATTTGCTGTACATGTTCATGTTAGAGATTAGGACCGTGGTTGGTTTCTGTACATTCACACAGCTGGCGGCTAATTAGGCCCCTATAAAACGTTATATAACAAGAAACCACAGAGACAGATGTGCGTCATTTTTCTATACTGCTCATTTCCAGGAGACTTCAGTTAATCAACTGAACTCGCTAGTAGACACAGGACATTCACTCATAATTATTATAACTTCATTACAGCCCTGAATGCAGATTAATGTCTCATTATTGCCCTCAAATTAAATGACTGGCACAGGTTTTGAATTTGTTAACATTCTGAGTTGAGTCCGTTACGATTAGAGTCGGCTGAAAGTAAATGAACCCAATTTCTCCAATACTACGAGTCAACATCTGCTTTGTGATTGGTGCGGAGTCCTGCTCCCGCCCAACAGAGACCACATGGTCCACATTCCCACTGTGGCCCACGGCTGAGTGGGTTCAGTTCATATTCAAATGTGAACCATGTGAGCTGTGATGGTCGGGCAGAAACAGCAGCGTAGAGCACCAGACATTTGGGATTTACAGGCTTGTATTAAATATTCATTTAGCCACACCGAGATCTGCACCAATAAAATGCAAAATTACAGACCAAGCCTTGTTATAGTGTGAGTGATTACTCAGTGAATATGCTGCAGAGTGAGTTAGGGTGGCTCTATGCAACCAGTCAATGGATTACTATGAGAAGTATAAGATTTAAGATTTATATAAGACAGTTTTCAGACTGTATCAGCAGACAATATGTCAACAATATGTCTTTAATCAAATTACCAAACTGTAACTTTGTCTTTTAGTTTATCTATCAAGTCATGACCTTTTTTTTCTCTATAATTCAATTTATATTATGGACATCTCGGAAACAGGCCCACCTATGATTATCAGTGTAGATAACAAATTAGTTTATCTCGTTCTCTCCCTTTGTGCGTCACATTTTGACACGTACCAAGGTATCAAAACTAAAAACATACTTGCAACCAAGAGCTCTGCAGGACTTGCAAATCTACCTGAAACGGTCCTCTGCATTACATTCTGGTAAGAAGAGAATGCATAGACTGACAGAGAGAAAAATGGATAGAGGAAAAGAGACTTACGTTGGCCTTCCTGCCAGAAGTGTAGGGAGTGGATCTGGAAAAGAAGACAAGGGGATTTTTTACAACAGGATAAACAATATTGCTCCCAGATTTTTCTCTGCACAAGCTGCCAGCTGCAAGCAAGAATCAGCGGAGACGAGTGTTGCTGACAGGAGCCAGATCTCTAGTCGGAAAAGATGAGTAGGAAAAAATGTCTTTGTTTGTCACAGTGAGTGCGTAAAACACTCGTCATAAAGCCACTTCTACATGCCAGTAAGTTTTAAAATGCTTGGCAGATACTGCTGTCGCCACTCTAACTCTTCTCTTACCGAATTTGACAAAGAGCACGCCCGTCGTGGACACGGTGCCCTGGGTGTTGGTGGCCACGCACTGGAAGTAGCCCGTGTCGGTGGTGTCCAGGTTGCGGATGCGGAGGCGCGATCCGTAAGTCGTGGATCGGTACGAGATCCGTCGCGGCTCCTGCACCACCGGGGCGTCGTTCTTCAGCCAGCGCACGGTTGGCGGCGGGTTGCCGGCCACGCGGCACAAAAGCTCGGCCGTGTGGCCCAGAGAGGTGGTGATGTTGTTCATGGGAGCTTCGAGGCGGATGAAGAAGGGCCCTGGAGGACACAGGAGAGATGAAAGGAATGAGTACAAGGGAGATAAAGAAAGATGAGTTAGGGGAAACATCAGGAGGGAGATGATTAAAGAGAGTAAAAGACAAAAGGAGATGGAAAACATTATTTTACACAAGGCCAAGAACATAAATCAAACAACACTTACTGGACTACATCAGAGCAAGATATATAAAACATGCTGCTGTTAAAAGTAGCAATAGTGGTAAAACAACTGTGTTTTCAGACACACATATTCTAAGCCTGGTTTTGCAAGATGTGTTGTGGTTGCTACTGTGGTGACACCTAATTTCACTTTTCACCATGAAGCCAGAGGGTTTTCAATGAGCTTATGAGGTAACATCACCTGAGTTGTTGAGGAGCTAAACGTTGAAGAACAACAAACAACCTTAAGGAGTTAATATGAGGCTGCAATGAGTGCAATGAGCTAAACATTTTTGTATAATAATCTCCCAGGACCACATTTTTCCTCAAGGTGGTCAGAAAAAAACAATTTTGTGGGCCACCTAAGAGTTTAATGTGCAGAGAAAACATTGGTGTTAATGTCATGAAAAACGTCTGGAAAGTTCCCTCAACCCCAAAACCCATCTTAGGTATGCAGAAATGCTCCTGGTTACACGAACTGGCCAAAACAAACAAAGGAGGAAAAACACATACAGAGGGAATCTCAAATACTCGTCAGACACACTTCAATTTGTGTGAATAGAGAGGCTGAGGAGTAAAAATAGAGGCACACACTCACATATGCAAGGACACCCACACATTTAAATCTTTACCACCCAATGTAAATTCATTAGTTAGGGCATTTATGCACTGGACAACAGAACTTTTATGTTCAAGTTTTTCACTAATTAAAATATATAGCTTTCTGATTTGTTTTTTTTAAGACATCCGTTTGTCTGATGAAATCACATGTCCGGGAAATTGATGATGGATTTGATGACATCTAGTGGTGTGATTGCAGATTGCAACCAACTCAGTACCCCTCCGCTCACTCCTCCCTTTCCAAGGCTGTTGTTAACGTGAGCCACCAAGTACAAAACCTTGGTAACGCTGTTGGCCTCGCTCAGAGGCCATCCTTACCATAATAACGCTACTTTAGGAGCAACGGAAGTCAGGCGGCGGCTGGCAGTACCACGGTTTTTGCACTCTGCGGCTCACGTTACCGAAGTTTCCCAAGCGTGTCGGAGAACTAAGGTGGCCTTCAGGTAACGTAAAAATGTGAAAGGCTCTCTCTAGAGCCAGTGTTTGGTTTGTTCGTTCTGGGCTACTGTAGAAACATGGCGGAGCAACATGGCGGACTCAGTGAAGAGGACCCGCGCCCTATGTAGATATGAAGGGCTCATTCTAAGCTAACGAAAACACAATGACTCTTAGTTTTAGGTGATTATACACTAAGGAAAACATAGTTATGAATATTATATTCCATTTGTGCTAGTAGATCCCCCGAAATGTTACACACTGTTCCTTTAAGGTGTACATACAGTATACCTAAGTGTAGTAATACTACAGAAAAAGGATTACAAGCCAGCAGGAAAAACATGTTAATAGAACAACAAGATAATTATAACACCGGTATGTAATAGTTCTGGTAAGAAGAAAAAAGAAATTCTGTCCTGTAATAGCTGGTATAAACTGGTTTGTGTGTGCGGGTAGATATTCTGCCCTGAATTAAGCCCTTTTTTTATTTGGGGCAAAGAGAGGCCCTTAAACATTAATGAATCTGCAAGAGAGTTACTGTTACAGTTAGTTTGTTGAGGTCAAAGTTAGATTTAGTTTGAGGAGATCACCTAACAGTGCTAAATTAGGAAAGGCAAAAAGCATTCCGAGTGTTGCACTCATTTGCAAAAGAGTAAAGAATGAAAAAATAGAGCCTGCGTACTGTCTCACCTCCACACAGCTGGTCGATCGCGGCATGAAGTTTGTGTAAATGTCAGAAAGAAATGCCAGATGTGCACATGACGTAGGAAAGGTGTGTGTGGAGAGGGATTCAGACATAGTTCAACCATCGGACAAGCACTTTGGCATGCTGGTGCCCTTAACTTGGTACTCTCTGCCACCACCCTTGTGATCTGATGCTTGCAGCTAACATATTGTCATGAGGTGTGTAAAATGAGTGCCTACGTGTTTGTGAAAAAGAAAAGTGGGGGATTTGTCTTGGCGTGCAGCCTCTGTGTGTGTGTGTGTGTGTGTGTTTTGTGTGTGTGTGTGTGTGTATAGCCTCTACTGGAGTGCACACACACACTCACGTTGTCCTCCCTAAAACCCCAGGCTTAACACAGCAATGTGGTACTAACAAGTGTGTGACAATATGAGGAGACTCCCACCATCTACCGCACCACCACCACCACTCTCCTCCCTTCTCACCCACTTTTTATCTGTCCTCCTTTCTCTACACACTGTACACAACCAACGGTCTCCCTTATATGTACAGCCCTGTCTCTGCACGTCACACAACACAGCAGCACTGGAGTCAGAACAAAACCTCCAGCAGGATGTTGACGTTGGTATTAATACAATGGATATCAATTAAACCACCAGGACAACATTCACGACCTTTATTCTTTCCTGTCTCTCTCCTCACTACTCCACTCCACTGCCCATGTGTGTGCACATTCTTATATTATTGCTCTTCTGCACACCACACACACACACACACACACACACACACACACACACACACACACACACACACACACACAAAACATGTAATGCACTGACACAGACCCCTGTGTCCTCTGTTTTCTTCAACAAACCGTGTAAATAGATTATCAAGACAAAATCTAATAAAAAAAGGTAATAGGTGGTGTAAAGGGTTGTGGGTAAAAGTTGATATAAATCCGTTGCTCTGACAGAAAGGGAATGCAAAAGCACAAATAAAATGTACAATGTGCATGAGTTTTAATTTAATCTGTAGCGTCTGATTGTGTTACCATTTAATCACTTTAAATGTCATGAGGCGACTACTGAGACGGAAGACGGGACTGTGGTCCTTCTGTATCAAGCAGTAGGCCAGTTTCATTCATTTATTATTTTGTGTCTGTGTCCTGATGTTCGACTGGGTTCAGCTTTCTGTCATACAAATGGCACGTGACATACCTGCAATCAGTTCTTCTTCGCTGCTCTAAAACAGTAGTTGCCAGTGGGAGCCATGATACATCCAGGGGAACAGCACAATGAAGGCTACTGTTTTGGAGTGGCGAGAATGGACTCCCAGCTAAACAAGTTAATTTTTTCTGGGTTAATAAATTATGGTATCAGATCGTTGCATAGACTGGCGTACTCGCCGATACCTGATCCCGAATTCTGAGCAGTATCGTACGCACTTCCTAAGCTGGTATCCGAATCGGGACAACACTAGCTCCAGGTGTTTGTTATGTTGCAACACTAATCACAGTACACTATCTCTCTTAACCACAATCTCACACACACACACACACACACACACACACACACACACACACACACACACACACACACACACACACACTGCAATGCTGATACCAATCACAGAGGAGTGCAAACACTGGTAGAAGCTGAGGTCATTGCTACTGGTGGTGATACATCTGTCTTAATGAGGGTGTGTTACATTGTGTCTGTACATGCTTACTTCTGTGTGTGGGTGTGTGTTTTCATTTTGATTTGACTTCCCAACTGTCAACCCAAAGTCATGTGGGGTCTGCTGTGAATCTGTGCTTGCCTCTACACTGCTATGAGTGTAGCGGACCACATCTCACCTACATGCTGATGCAACCCTTCACCAACTTAATGTGCCTGTTGAGTCTGACTATATTAACTAAAAACAAAAAGTACTTTCTATATTAAATGAGAACAGACCCACTCTTAAAAAAGACACGTGTTTTGCCAACGGCGGGGAGGTCACACAAACTGAGTCACTTTATCACTGTCTCATTAGTTGAGTTGATGGAAAAGAAAATGGTTTTTGGAGCTGTGTTGCCTGCACACTTCATTAGCTGTTATAATAACTGTCAATAAAGCAGTGGGGGAGCAGGAGAAAGGAAGCCGAGACAAGAGGAGACGACAGGAGATGATGAGAAGAGAGGTGAAGGGGAGAAAGATGTCCTGCCAATGTCTGTGTAACAAAGCCTCTCTGTATGTAATTGTCTCGTGGTGAGTGTTGTGGTATTTGGCACCGGGAGTACTGTGAAACTCAAACCATCGCTGCGGACTGTCCCTTTAATGTGGCAGGCGACTAAACGGTGCCCTGTCATCAGCGTGCATTTGCTTGCCGCGGTTTCGTACAATCAAACACTCACACGCAGGCACACAAACGTAAACACGTGCACACCCACACAACCGCAACACACACAAACTATACATGTTACGAGTTACACAATACCTTTTCATCTCAC
This sequence comes from Sebastes fasciatus, assembly GCF_043250625.1. NCBI lineage: Eukaryota > Metazoa > Chordata > Actinopteri > Perciformes > Sebastidae > Sebastes > Sebastes fasciatus. The sequence goes on from NC_133799.1 coordinate 8,946,518, forward strand.
CAACAACATTGTGTTTCTATATGTGAATACGCAGTATGTATGTCTATATTCAATTACACACACAGGAGTAAAGCTGTGCTAAGCAGGCTGCTCTCAGCAAGACACAGAAACCTGAGTGGCTGCACAGCTAACTAAACATAGTCAGTAGATGTAGACCGAGGAGCCGAGGCTGTAGCATCGCCAGCTACGGCTAAAAGGTGAATTTCATTAAAGTTGGGTCACTCTCCAACAGGGAAAGAGAGGGAGAGGAAAGGAAGTAAAACGGATAAAATGAAACAAAGGAGAAAAAAAAGGGCGAATGAAAGAAAGCCTCAGGGAAAAGGAGTTCAGTAAACTATCATCACCCCTGATTTCAGCCCAATAATGAGCCTCTTTCAGCGTGATAACTTCCTGCTACTGATGCATACTGATAGAGCCACGCTACCTGAATGCTGTCTGCTCGGTCAATCAAAACCATTCCCTGCCTGCAGACAAAACAAGTGGTGCAATCACCATCCATCCATCAGATAAGAAACAGATGTTAGTCACGGGGCTGAGCTCAAATAGACACTCAGATACACTACTATATGAACACACGGGTGCGCGCACACACATACACACACACGTGCAGCCTTTGTAGGTTTTTATATTTCATGTTGTTGTGGAAAAATAAAGCTGTCTCTATGATTTGTTTGGAACTACTCCTCATTGTATTTATGACTTTTTAAACATCCTTGATTGGTCACCATAACCATTATCTAAACTGCTCAATCATGTCCAGAAACTACCGTCTTCGTTCGTGCTCCGTGTGTTTAACAATGCATGTTTTTGTGTACACAGAATCCTCCGTGGGACGGATGTTGTGGGAGATTCGGCTTTGCAAGAGATGAATTAAACAAACCAGATCAAAATGAGAGAGTTGAAAATAAAGGTCAAGTTCAATAAAGTTTCATGTTGAGGATCTTCCAAGTCAGTGTAACTTTGTGGGGGAATAGGCGGATGTCGGCTTTCCAAGCCCGGAGGAAACTGAGGAGATTTGACTGATAACTCTGGGCAGAAAACTTTATGGATCTGACTCAGTTGTTCCCGCAGTGCTGACAGGAGAACGGCAGTTTCCTCCGTCAGGATATGCTGATCTAAACCTGGGCAGCTCCAGGAGACGTTGCCATCCTCACCACAAAATAAATAATCTTATTAAACTGGCAAGAAGCCTTATTGATCAAGGAAGGGAAGGAATGAGCTGACCACGTCTATGTGGGAGAGCCAAGCAGCCTTTAAGGCGTGTTTCATGTCCATGCTGCATCCTGCAGTGCATTTTCTTGGGGTTTTGGAGGTGGAGTGTGAGTTAAATCTGACTTCTCGACAAGTTGTTTTCTACAAGTTGTAGAAATGTAGAAGCCATTATTTGACGATGAAACACCCGGAGATCTAGCGCACATCAGTCCAGTGCAGGATCCACTGAGAGTGGAGTTAATGATGCGTTCATGTGTGCATGATGGCTACTCTCTATGCATCCTGTTGTTCCTTCAAAGCGTTGGATGTGTGCATCCTCAGATATTTAGGCCATTAAACCGATCAGTGGTTGGAGCATTGTATCAGGATGTCAAGTAAAGTCAGCAGCAAACAAAAAACAACAAGGATAATTTTTCTGCTGCAATCTCCTTAATAGTAACAATACAGTAACCCCGTCAAGTGTTGAGATCCGGTGAGCTTTGATGGCTGTTTTCCTCGGCTGGATAAACAGTCCACCAATCAAAGCTTTTGTAGGTGAGATGTAATACAGAATTCACACCAGGCAGCGGCGAAGTGCGGCTCGCAGCAAACGTACTGTAAGAAGCACATTTTAAAGCTCAACTGGTTGATTTAGCTAAAAAGACAACTAAAAGTAGGTCAATGGAAATGAGAGAAAAGCAGTGCACCTGTGGCTGTATCCTCACATGTTGAGTAGATCAATGTGTAATTCGTTCCATCAATTATCCTCAACAGTGGCCTACACTGCCTGTGACGATGGGTGTTGTCTGGGTTGCAGAAGGTGACCACTCACAGAGGATGTGTAATTTTTAACACATCATTGAATGTAATTTCCAACAACACATGTGGGGTTACAGTTCAACGCACCATGTGTTAATTGGACTGTGAACATATCATCATGTATTGCTTGTAACAGATGTGTTCACAGCTATTACAGTTTTGCTGTAAAGAAGTTTGTTAAGGACGTGTTGTGTGTGTGTGTGTGTTTATGTGAGCCTTTACCATCACTAGAGGTGTTCCATGAAGTGGTAGCTATCACACTGGGGTCTTGGGGAAACTCAGACCCTGTAAACAAGAGGAAATGGAGAAGACTATTAGCATGTTTTGTGGCTGTTGGGCTCTACCATTTTCAATTGCTATTTCACTAGACGGATCATGAACCCTACAATTAGAATAAATGTGGAAGGGCAAGTGAAATAATGACAAGCTGTGAGCTTCAGCACCCTTCACAAATACAGACTGGAGATGTGAAAGACTCTTTGTGAATTGATTCTTAAAAACATGCTGCCACTTAATCAAAGAATCAAAAGTTTCCCAGTGGCGCTAAGTGGGGAAGCTGAGAAAGGTTCAACCTTCTGCAAGTGTTGCATAAGACTCAAGAACATAAAAGTACTTCAAACAACATGGGAAAACTGTCACAGTCAGCGGCTTTCCTATTCTCTATGATAAAACATGCTGCCGGGACTTGAATGAGATAAACGATGGATGGAAACATCCCTCGGGAAATTAAATACTAAGGGCAAGAGAAGAAAATAACAGTTCAATGCTAAACACACACAAGTCTGACTTTGAGTCAGTATGTGTGAACAGGGGGTCATTTCAAACTGCAACAACAGACACACTCTCGCCCAGACCTTCTGTGCCAATGGGATGCCCCTAAATTTAAAGCCACGACAGCTATGAACGGTGCATGAGAACAGCCTGCTATAATTTAAGTCAAACAAAGTCAAATAACAAGGTAAACATCTGTGTGGTGGCTAATACTGCTTATTATCATTTATGAAATAAACAATCTCGATGTTGCAGCCACTTTTCAGCGTAACAGACAGCACAAACACACTGCTTTAAGAGTTTCCCCATCTTAAATCCTGCGATAGCATTGTACATTTGCTGGTGCAGATCAAAGGTCTGAATGTATAACAGGGAGCCCATCAGCGAGCCATGTGGACCTAATGCTGCGTTATTACCAGCTGACGACAGAGCGGCCCTCTGCTTTTCATTACGGGAGAGAGAAGACAGCAGAAAATGGGCTTCAGTGTGCACTGCCACGGGTCACAAGGTGAGTCCTGACAAATGAAACAGCCTGCGCAGGGCTTAAACATGCACGACTGACATGGATGGGACATGAAACAGTTTTATCTTTGCTGTTTCTTTGGACGCCAGACAACTGACAAACACGCATATGTTATCCCACAGTTACAACGAGTTCTGCTTTTCAGGTTGTGTGCATGTGTTTAGCTCGGCGCAGGCTGGGATAGTTTAACATGATGAATGAGCAAATGGCTCAAACACATGCAGAAACGCAAGCATGTGCATACACACACACACACACACACACATTATCTGTAAACATAACCTCCCCTGCACACATACTGTACTCATGTTGCAGCAACACATTTAAAAAGAAAGTTTATATGCATGAATTTCAAACAACAACTTGTTAACATTATTGTTATGTGTGTGGCATGCGGGGTGACATTCGGGGAGAAAGTCTGCAGTGAAACGAGACCGGGCGCCCGACACGGGGTCATGCTAATTGGGTGATAATGTGTTGTTTCACACGTGCTGTGCCGTGTCAGGACGGTAATGACTGTGTGTGGTGGTGCTTGTGAAATGAGCTGTGTTAATGAGCAGCTCTTTGGGCCTCTGCACCTGTTAGTCAGGGAGTCTGGAGGCTTGGCAGCAGGCGAACAACAACAGGCGGGCAGCTTTATGAGGGTCAAGATTGTTACAGATATGCAGTAACACTGGAGGAATTAATCTAAGATAAAGACAGCTAAGATAACTTATAATTAAAAAATATCTGCTAGCTATAGGTTGTAATATCTTTACCCTTTGCTTTCATATGCTTCTGAGTTGTGTTATGGGACCCAAAATGACTGGTTTGATGAACTGAATGATTTGTTCCTGGAGGCTCCTAAGACGACAGTGTATTATGGCGAGCCTTGGCCCCGAGGTGAGTCTAAATTCTCTCCGTGTTCTGGGCTGATAGGCTTAAAGAAACACCGAGCTCTGTGGTTTACAAAGGACAGAGGAGAGGGGACGTCGCAGCTCACTGGCTTCACTAACACAAAGCTAGCCAAGTGCAGCCAGGTGAGAGTTCAATAGAGGGGCTGAAAGTGGGAATACGAGGGGAGAGGGAGAGGCGTAACATTAGGAAGTTTATAAAAACGGTATGGAGTTGGCATCATTTCTGAGAAGAAATGGTGTATTTTCAAGACTAGTTACATTTTTTATTGCAATTTAGTCCACTCTTAGGAAATTAATTTTTTTATTGAACAACCAGTGGCACATATGATTTTTTTTATATTATAGGGTTGTCAAAGTTAAAGCGATAACGCGTTAACGCAAATTCGTTTTGACGCCACCAATTTCTTTAACGCATTAATGCAACGGTTTTAGCCAGTTTTATTCCCTCATTTTTCTCTCTCTTCCACTTTATCTCTTCTCTATTTAGGTCACATCTGTTAGTTCTCTTTCATTGAGACAATCATCTGGAATATCGGGGATGAACTGCAGAGTAATTTTGAGATTAGCTCTCTAATGTTTTGCAGTAACAGAGGGAAGCAATTGTGTAAGGCCCATTTGTTAATGAGGGCCTAAAAATAGGCACCTTCGCAGCGCCTGTGTCAGTTTGGATCAATGGTTCTTGCCGTTGTGGTTCTGTCCCCTGATTGGATCATGATCCTGATTCTGATGTTCTCCCATATGTTAACTGGCCCTGTTTATTATATAAAAGATTCTCGTCTGCCTTTATCAATCACTGAAAAGGATGAAAGGGTTTAGATAGTAGAAAGAAACTATTACTGTGATTTTTGCTAGGTTTGAGCTGAAATACTCACGGATACTTGTCTGACTTTTTTTTAAATAACAGAGATACTAACGTTAACGGAGTTGCCATTCAGTTATTATTATGAGGCGTTCAAAGTCTGTTTCGGGAAAAAGGACTATTGGGCGAAGGAAAATTACAACGTTATCATGATGTGTTCAAATGTAATCTCGTAAAATTAAGTTTTAGGCGAGAAACTTGATTAAATCCAGTTGTTTGAAGGAGATTTTTTTTACAGCAGATCTAAAATGTTATTCCTTCATTTAGCGCACAGATTACAAAAGTGGCAGATAAAATTTCTGAGTGGCAGACAAAAAAAAATACTTGCCTGCCACAGTGACGGGCAGTGAAAAAAGTTCATTTCAGACCCTGCTCGCGTCCACACTACTGTACTCCGGCATTTTAGAACCCCTAAAACGGAGACGTTTGAAAACGCTGCTGACGCCGTTTTAGAAAGATCTTAAGTATCAAACAAGACCTTTTATTAAACGTAATACAATACTCCGTTGTTTTTTCTGTAACTAAGCAACCAGTTAAACAAAAGTTAAACAGTTAAAACAAAAATGATCTCCGTACACACGAGAAAACGTATTAGTGTGGATGTAGCCTAAAATGTTTTGCTGCCAATAGCGTATATACCACCATCAAACTAGAGGTCAGTTTACAAGAGAATGATAACATCACCGCCATCACTTCATATGTATGTGTTTCACACCTACAGCTCCTCCTGAAATCCCCAGAATTTATCAGCATCGCTCAAAGTCTGTTTTGTGCCGTCTCTCCAGCCAAGAGCCGAGCTACCTTTTAGCTGCTTGTCTATCATTTCACATCACTTCCATTTTAGTCACCTTCCCAGAACTATTAGTGCTCTGATAGCATCTCAGCCTATTGAGGGTTTTTTATTAAAACTACGATTATCTCAACTGTTAAAAACCCAAATTTTACAGCAATTTCCAAAGAAAAGCAATATAACCTGGATCTTAGCCATGCACATATTTCCATAGCAGGCAGTGATATGTTGGATGGATATTCTGGATGTTTGACAACCTATAATATATATATATATATCACATCCCCCCTCTTGGCTGGTATTGCATGTTTCACACAACAGAAAGTTCTGGACCCTGGCAAAATATATAGTAAATGGTTAACATGAAGGTGCCTTTGAGAGGCCCAGACATCAAATCTCCACACAGAAAGTTCCATGAGAGCAGCCTCTGATCCTCATCCAGCTGTATTTGGCTTACGATGATAAAAATCACGCAGGGACATGAGCTTCACTCCTATAAAGCTCTGGGTATTTGGTGTGACTTTACTGTGACAGTGTGCAGCATGTGGGAATTAGTGCAGAACTTCAAACTCATGGGAATGAGTGAGAGGCCGGAGGTGAAGTAAAGGAGAAAGTGAGAAAGAGGGAGCCAAGCAGAACCAAATCAGAAATGTTCAATTTGAGCGGTTATGCATAGCAACTAATATGCTGTTATATGGTCTGGGGGGCTGTGTTTGGAGCCAGGGTGGTTGGTGTGGTGAGTGAGACTGATGTATGAGCTCTCCCGCTCTGTTATTAGGGCCTCTCCCAAGGTCCTCTTCCATCCCTATTAGCTGGAAAACTAACCTAACTCAGGGGTTATCTGGGAGAACAGCAAACCAAGCATTTTCACAATATAACCATGTCATATTTCTGTTTTAAAGAGGTGAAAGATGGATATGTGTGGATAAGGAAAATCAGGAATGATAATCATTTCCTTCTCCAATTTGTCTTCATCAGATCTCTTTTTTTGTCCAGCAAGTTTCTTTCTCTCTCCTTGTGTCCTTACTCTCTCTGTCTTTTGATTTTTTTAATTTAGGTGCTTCTACCGAAAAAATTCTCCTCCCAAAATTCTCTTGATTTTTCCTAACAACCACGGTCTCATCTCACTGAACTCCTGCATGCTTACCATAAGGAAGTTAAGTATTCACGTGAACATCTATTCCTTTTGTATACCCAACTATGCAGTTACAGACAATGAGAAGAGTGAGATAAGCAGCTAGTTTTGCATGCATATAAGGCTCAAGCTGTCTAAGTGAATTATTAGCGCTGCACAATTAGGCTGAAGATTGGAAAAGGAGCGGAAAGTTACAGTCTTGGCGAAAGGACAAGGATTTGAGAAATAAAGATTATTTCGTGCCAAGAGGAAGAGAGAAAAAAAAAGAGTGAGGGAGAGAAAAAAAAAGTGAGGCAAACGAGAGTTGAGGACTTTGAGATGAATGGAGGGAAGAAGACTTGGAAAATGTGAGAGTGAAGAAAAAAAAGACAGCAAGGGAGAGAGAAAACAGAGACTTCATAATAAACTCAGAGTGAAGGCGCTTGTAAAATATGCTTTTTAAGAAGTGGGCTTCTGTCCCACCACGCTGGTGTTGGCTGGAGAGTTTATTCATTGTGTCAGATGTAAATAACCGTTAAACTGGTCATACATGGCCGTCACAGAGTCGAGGGACTGATGGCCAGCCACGGGGAAGGAGAACACAGAAAATAGATGGTAACTAGTGGTTCCAGTTTATTAGATAAAACCTGCCAGACTTACTTTATTATTGGGTCTTGCGTCGTAATTTTGGCCATTTCTATATTTAACAATATACTTGCCAAAGTAACTGCTGAGATCTGGGAACACAGCAACAGGCACTACAACAAAATCCGCTGGGGCGAGAAGAGCGAGTTTGATGATTTGACAAACTGCAAACGTTCAGCAAGTACACTATTACGGGCACCTGTAATAATTCTTTGTTGCACAGGAAAATGTTCTGTCTACAAAACTACAACAAGTAAAATAAATAAAAACCGGAGCAGGATATTAGTCTGTAAACTGCAGTGGATATACGACATACTGTACTGTTGACAGTTTGGGAAATAACTTTACTGTTTGCTTTTTTTTTCTCTTCCAACTTGTGTCTGATTGTCTGAATTCTTGTGTTTCTTGCCAAGTCGGACTTCTTTTTAGGGATATCGATGAGTTCCCAACTTGGTACGTACAATGTTTCTATTACAAATAATGCTAAAACTACCACCAACAAACCTGAGTTGAAATAACCTAAAAAGATCCTTAAAAGAGATATGGAGATGCCAAGACAATACTGCTAGAAAAACCAATAATGATGGCTGTGTCTGAAACCACTACGTTGTTCACTCATTCACAATAGAGTAGTGCAGGAATGAGTCCTAAAACACAGAAATGAGTTAGTATTTTAGCCCTTCTGTTTAGATGCCTGAAATAAAGTCTGTGGTTAACACAAGCTTACGTGATTTAAAGTTTTATTCTACGATGTAAAATACGTCAGCAAATATTCCACTTGTGAACTTTGAAGCTTTTACATGTCTTAAAAAAGGCAGTTGCTAACAAGTGGTTAATGAGACTACTAAACATCATCACGTCGAACGCTAGTCTGCCTTTAGCTTAGTGGTGGTGACGTGAAGTCATACGACCGTAGTGTAGTTTGTTTATAGCGTAACGTTAGCGTTTTACTTCTGGAGATTGCATTTACATCATAAAAGTGGGAAGATTATCTTTCTGAACATAACGTGCAAGTATCATAAAGGATTGTTTGCCAGAGAGCTTATTTTCTGCAATAATCCCAAAACTCAATAAAAAAATCCCACGGGCTTTTTGTCGAGGGAACCCAGGGTGATGCTAACTTCCTGGTTGGCCTACAAAAAGACTTCATCCCTGCACCACTCTATTCCTTATTTAATTATCAATAAATAATTCACTCAATCATGAGCAGTAAATGAAGATATCGGACAGTAAATTGGAGAGCACTATATCGTAAATATGGAGGGATATCAGATACAGCCGATTTGTACCACCTGTGCATGTGCATGTGTGCTTGTACTGTATAGCTGCACCTGCGTGTGTGTTTCTGCAGGTGTTTGTTCCCAGGCTCAACTGGAGCATGTAGAGGAATAAAAGCAGGCCCAGTTCAGTGTTCACCTGAGGACATCATGGACCAAAGAACACAGGAACCACTAACAAACACACACACACACACACACACACACACACACACACATACACACACACACACACACACACACAGGCCTGCATTGCCTCAGAAAATTCTGCTCTGTAACCTTATAAGACCACAGAAGGGGGTGATCGAGAGAGAGAGAGAGAGAGGAGGGGGAGAGAGATGTGAGCAGGATAGATGACAGGAGGCTGCGTGTCAACCCTTTTTGGATCTGAACAATAGACAACGAGAGAAAGAAAGAGCTCATGTTGCAACAGACATTTGCTTCAACATGAAAAAGCATGGTTAGTTAAAAAAAAAAAAAGTAAAAAAAGTATTGCTTCCCCTCCAAAAACCACACAGAGGGAGCTGAGCAGGGAGGATATTTTATGCAACGTATACATGTTTTGGGAAACTGAATGGCATTTGAAATTATAGTTTGGCTTGACCACAAAATTCGCAATAAATGTCGGAGGGAACTTTGGCTCTTTGGGTGTTTTTTAAAATTCTTTTTTAAATATCATGGAGCGTGATCAAGCTGAGTGTTACATACTTTACTTACTTACACAACAAACTGATTTTAATACGTAGCTGAACATTAAATCTGAACTCCCAACCACTTCAGAGGGTTTTTTAAAACTGCTGTAGAGCTACTTCAGAGGAAACTTGAGTACTCCAAGAATAAAGCTGACACAGACCAACAAGTGCTGAGCAGGTTCCTTTAAACAGCGCCTCGTCACTTCGCTGAAAATCATCTCACAGCGTCGGGCTCACACGGACAACTGTCACTATCCAGCATTCCTTCCTGAGTGGACGGCACGGTGACGTCCTTAAGAAACACACTGAATCAATCCTTGCAACCTCTTGGGATGCTGGTCTGCAGCAGACGCTGACCTCTGACCTCTTGTGCAAAATGAGAATTTCCATAGAGGCATCAACGGGGATGTTCTTGTTGTAGTTTTAATCTCAACAAGTAGTTTAACTTCATCTCCCAGTCTCCACCACCACTCTGTCTAACCACACGCAACACAAACCGAGGGGAGGGGCTGCACTGAAACCCTATAGGAGCTTCTCTCCCTCACAAGGCTGAATTGGGCAGCAAAGGTCACACTAAAATGTAACCTTTATACCTTAGGATCTCAATTAACTGACACTCGGGTTCGGCATATGTCAATTATTATCTTTTATTGACATTCTATAGCATTTCAGTAGAATCACATCATGATAAAGCGATTGTATTGTGTTTTTCAATGTTTTTATTTTGTTTAAATTAATTATTCCAAGCAAATTATAATTAAAAACTAATCCTCAAAATAAAATGCTCTTGTTTACATAAGTTGTGTCTGATAGAGAGGATAATAGTTTGCTAATTTTATGTCGTCAATAAGTAGGGCTGCAACTAACGATCATTTCCATTGTCGATTATTTTCTCGATTATTCGATTAGTTGTTTGATCTTTAAAATGTCAGAAAATGGTGAAAACGTCGATCCGTGTTTCCCCAAACCCAAGATGACGTCCTCAAATGTCTTGTTTTGTCCACAACTGAAAGATGTTCAGTTTACTGTCATAGAGGAGTAAAGAAACCAGAACATATTCCCATTTAAGAAGCTGGAATCAGAGAATTTTGACTTTTTTTTTTTTTTCAAATGACTCAAACCGATTAATCGATTATCAAAATATATGGCGATTAACTAAACAATTGACAACTAATCAATTAATCATTGCAGCTCTTGATCAATGTGCATACATTTGCCATATCTAGATTTACAGGGAAATCAGAAATATCAGGAAAACAATATTCCTGATAATATTGTGATATTAATTCAAGCCATAGAGACTAGATTTAGCTGACAACTCGATAACTGCTAGTCTTCTTCCTGGTCAAATTGAAGTCCACCAGACTTGTACTTGCATGTCTTTGAAATATGGGAGGAAACCTGAGAGTGCCAAGGAAACCCACGCAAACACACCGCATGTAAACCGGACACAGAGAACTTAAGTCTATTGGGTTTGCTTGGATTTATGTACAGTGAGGGCAATTTCACACATCTCCATTGCAGGGAAAAAAAGGCTGGCTCTGTGTTATGAATCCAAGTTTATAATAAGCTACAGTCCATCTTACACATTTGTCTGTTTCATCTTGACAGAAACTGTGCTCTTGGAGAAACTTCATGCTGTGCGTATGACTCTGCAGAAGTCCTGCCGTTGCCCTGGTTGGCCCTATAGAACTACATGTGGCCCTCGCTGGCCCCCGCTATCCCTGTGAGGCTCTGCAATGGAAACCACACTGATGTAAGGCCTGGTTAGCCCATTTTGGGTGAGGCTCCCCTCGGCTCCTGTTACCAGCGATGTAAGCAGACTAGTGAGGAATGTGCACAAGCATGTGCCATGTTACCACCTACTGTGCAGCTCATCTGTTTTAACCTGACAGGTCCAGTACAAGTGTGTGTGTGTGTATGTGTGTGCAAGCGCTCAGCTTTCTGGAAAACCTGATCGCTTCCAAGCAGATTGACGACTACCTCCGCAGATTACGTCAAGGTCTCCGGGCTCAGTCTGTCTGTGGAATGTGAATAGAGTCATCGCACCTGCATGTCAGTGTGTCACTTCACTGCAGAGGATGTGCTACTCTGGTGTATTGTGCAGCAATGAGACATAGCGTTTAATGATGTGAATATGGTGCACGTTAACGTGTTGAGGTATCCGTGTGTCATCATGGGGTCAGGTGTGAAGAATAGAAGATTTAAGACCTAAAGCTAAAGTCAGTCAGGCTGTCTGTGTGTGGTGACGTGAATAGAGTCATCTCGCTTGGCTTTTTGTACGTGACTTTTCTGTAAATAGTGTATCATGTGTGCCAACAGTGTGAATGGTGTGAATAAGACACATGCCATGTTGCATGCCTGTCTGTCTGTGTGTGTGTGTGTGTTCAGGTGCAGTCAGGGACACGCACATGCTCCATAAGCTCACTGCCGGCGTTCCGAGATTCCTCCAGGATGACAATTTCAAAAGAAGAGGCCCCAGTAGATAGGATCTGGGAATGCCAGGATATAATGCTCCCGAATTTCAAACATGACTCAGATTTAGACATCATGTGACTACAGTTGAGCTGGGCTCCGTTCCAAAACCATTCTTTACGTATTTCCTCATTCGCCAGGCTGAATCTCGCCTCGTTTGCAGGACGTATAATGACTGAATACTGTCGGCAGGCCAGATTAAATCAATGACAGTATTTAGGGCCAGACAATATTAATAAAACACCGAGCGTGACCATCTCAAGCTAAAGATGTTGGATTTAAATGACACATCAAGCACAGGGATGATGTCACTTGGAAAACATTATTAGCCAGAATGCTACTGCTCCGTCTTCCATCAGGAAGACTGCTTTGACTCTTTTTGACAATATTGCAATTTGGTACACATCTGAATATTCCTCTGTTGTTTCCAAACACATTTAAAGGAGCAGTGTATAACAATTAGAGGGATCTATTAGCTTAAATGGAATATAACATTAATAAGTACGTTTTCTTTAATGTATAATCACCTGATAATGAGAATCGTTGTTTTCGTTAACTTAGAACGAGCCGTTTATATCTACATGGGGAGTGAGTCCTCTTCACGGAGTCCCCCATGTTGCACCACCATGTTACTACAGTAGCCCAGAACGGCTTGGGGCGGAGTCGATAACGTTACTCGCTCCCGTCGCCGCCGCCCTCTCTCTCTTACTGACTTTTCTCATACACACACACTCTAAGCACTGGCTCTGCTCCAAATGACCTATGCTACTCTTACAAAAACTGTCTCTAAATAAAGCCATTTGTGTTTTTGCGTCGGCACCGTAGTTCCTCTACACACTTGGCACACAGAAGAGGCTTCAGTTGGTTGCCATCCCAACCTCACCGCTAGATACCACCAGATCCTACACACTGCACCTTTAAGATAAGTGTATTATCAATCACATAAATAAAACAAATTGTCCAAGTCTTTTTTGCCGTTTAAGCTCTGTAGGAGATGTTTCCACCAAGAACTCCATTCATATAACCATTGTGGTTACAAATTTAACTACTGATGGGTTTCAGACTGCACAGATAAACCATGCTGAATAATTTTGGGATGCTTCTGGGAAACTGGGTGTGAGACATCGTGTCTCCATCAACTCGTGACTCTTAGTCAGCTCTCAGCGATTGACGCTGTAGGATAGGCTCAGCCGCAAGAAACCTGACTCTGGGCCAGAGAGAAAGTCAAACTGGGAAAGGCGGAGAAATAGAGAGAACAAGTAGTGAGAGAAATAAGAGAGGGAGATATACTGTAGAGACTAAGACAGAGAGAGATGAAAGCGACAAGAAAAATTCATTCCAGTAAAAACGTCCTGTGTTATTCTTATTCTTTGGTTTTCTAGCTCTTTATTGCAGACTGAGTCTGGACTGCCAACAGTGAGACTCTGAGGCAAACTGAGAAGCTCTGAGCCTTTCCAGCACGCTTCCCTGTCAATCACACCAATGCTCTACGGGAACTTCTCCCCGTCCCAGGTTAAGAAAATAAGCACCAGCATTCCTCCGCTTGTTTAGAGGGAAAGGTAGCCGGCTGATGAGGAAGACAGGAGGATGGGAGAGAGATGAGCGGTGGGAAGGGAGAAGTGAGAGCTTTGTGTCCCCAGAGAGAGAGAGTGAGCTGAAAACAAGCCAGAGAAAAACCCACAATGTCTGCGTCCAAAAGGCTTTCCGCTACAGAAGAAAAACGTTTCTACAGCCAGGGAACCAGACAGGAGCATTTCCACATACCATACCGCAAAAAACAGATTTCACATACATTTCAAAATGTGCCGAGAGATACAGCATGATTCAAGAAACACTGGTTGATAAATGTATTTAAGATGTGACACGACTTAATTTGGCACTTAATTGAACAATCACTTTTGTCCATGATGTACTGTTGTGCAGTGATGGATCTGCAATATGAGCGCTGACAAGAAAAAGCAGGTCTCACCTACTGTTCTACTGTCTAAGCAGATAATTCAATACACTTTGTGAAGAACTGTAAGGAAAACACGAGACAAAACTATCCAAGAATAACTCTCTAGCTTAGCTTGAGTTGTTAATGTTGAAAAGTAAAGAAAAAAGATATAAAGGAAAATATATTGATGATAGATCTGAAGCTTCTTCACATCAAGTCTCAATCTCAAAGTTCGAGATTCATCTGCAATGTTGGTTTCATTATAGTGAAATATATGTAAAATGTAATATTACAGCAATGCTGTGACTTTACATGAACCATTGCATCCAAATCTGAAACTCAAGACTAAACTGTCCTATTCTGTCAACTCTGAACAGTAGTAACTACATACAACTGTGGCATCTATAAAAATGGACGCAATCGAGTAAAAATAATACAGGCCAATAAAAAAAGAAAAGGCAGAGGAGTGGCTGTAGTTCAGTTGGTTTTCTCATAAAAAAAAAAGTCTCATGCACAACAAATTGTAGATCTTCACTCTTTTAATGACCTGCCCTCTACAATAAAGGTTACAGCGTTGGCACAATACCAACACTTTCACTCAAAACTGAGCTTGTAATATATATTTTAAGAAATATAATATTAGCACCAGAGTAAAAAACAAAGACAATAGCCTTCCACTTTCCACCCCAAGCATAATTAGTACTAAACTTGCTTGGTAAAAGTGGAGCAATGTAATTCTGACTGCCAAGAATGGGGATCAATCAAATCTGCATTTATATACCCTCAAAAAGTAACTCTAAAGTCTGATTTGAGCTTGCAGAAAAATGACTATTCCACTGAATTGCACAGCAGTGCACACATAATTAATTTCCTGATGACACTAAAATAATAAATTAAACATATGTAAGTTGTTATTAATGGAAAAAGAATACTGCTTTACACAAGTGAGAGAGGTTTTATGTGATTCAGAGGCCCAAAAGGCTTCTTTAATGAGAGGGATTTGTCAAAAGGGATTCTCTTATAATGACATTACTCTTCTGCCCAAATAAGTGAAGAGCCAGATGGGCCCAAAGTGTTTGTGTGTATTCACTATGTGTGCGCTGTAGAGACAGATCATCATCTGTAATGTCTGGAAGAGGGAGGGAGACTGAGGAGGAATGGAGGGGGGGGACACCTGCTCTGGATCTACCTCAATTTGGTGGGAAAAAAAAGAGGGCAACAATATGTAAAAAGAAGAACAAAAGAGGAAAAAGAGAGGGAGAAATGTCAGACAGATGTAAGTGATGGAAACTGTGGAGATGATAAAAGGTAAACTTGACGTTGTGGGAAACTCGCTGAATGGAAACAGACTTCTTGGAAAAAGACACCAGGCAAACTGAATACAATCTGAAGGAGAAAATAGCAGCAAAAACAACAAACAAACCCCAAGTTAAAATATACACAAATCTCGGTTTGTCTATAAGGCATAAAAGTGGATAAATTGCGTTTAAAATGTTATTTATTTATTAGTAAATGATGGATATACATACATTTTTGCTCTTTTCTCCTAAAACCCACAGTGCAAAGTTAAGTTCAAGTTTGTCTTCCTATTTAAAGTCTCATCATTTGTAATTTAAACCAAGAACAATTTATTATGATGATAATTTATGATGCGTGAGGCCTCAGAGTTCAAAACAAATAACCATGCTGGGTGGAACATCACGTCTGATCTCACTTTTATTTGACGTAGTTTTCCATTGGCTGCAACTGTGTGCTGATTATGAAAACACTTCCACCCAAAATCATCGTTGTGGATTAAACATGGAGGACTTCAAAAAAGTAAAGGGGGGGTGGAGATGACTGAGGGATTTAGAAAGCCTGGATCGTATTTAAGTGGGCAAAATACAGAAAAAAAAGCAAGAACAAGACGGAGTGCCAGAGAGAGAGAGACATAAAATCTGCCACAAGAGACAAAGACGATCACAGTTCCTCTCACATTTCCAAAGCTTGTTGTAATTTCCATCTCATTTCACCAGACGACTGGTGCGGGGGCTGACTAAGCACACCTTGTAAAGCATCTTGCTTCTGCAAACAGAGTCTCACCTCACCTCCCATAAACCCAGCTCTCTCAAACACACACTTCATAACCCATCTACCTCCACCCCAGACGATGGAAAGGAGGATAGGCAGATGGTGGCGCGGTGAAGAAAGAGGTGTCAAAGACTACTACAGGCACAAAGATCTCTATTGTATTACCTCATTTCCTGTTCACAATCTCCCAGGTTGCAGAGATGAAATCTGTTTGATTCCTCTGAGTGCAGGATCCAACAGCCTGCTATGCACCTTTATATGTTATTTCTGCGGCAGTTCAGTCCGTGGGGTCTTGGCTTGTAGGGATGGGAATCACCAGAGGCCCTACGATACGATATTGTAACGATACTTAAGTCATGATTATTGCGATTTTAAACATTTTGCGATATGCTGAGTATTGTGATAACATACATTGCGATATATTGCAATTTATTACCCCTTTTCAACCGTTTGTCAACATCTGTTTTATCTAATAAGATACAGTCTTCACTCTGTTCATCTCAGAGTTTTCATTCACATATCTTGAGATCAGAGGTCAAGCGAACCCTTTGAAAATGGCTTTTTTCCTTGCCAAAATTTTGTGTAACTTTGGAGCGTTATTTAGCGTTCTCCCCGACAAGCTAACATGACATGGTAGCAATTGATTCCTTAGGTTTTATAGTTTCATATATATACACCAGTATATACCAGTATCTCCACTCCAGCTTGAAAACTGAACAACCAAAACAGAATAGTGATTGGGCCTGCCGGCGGGCAGATAATGAAAGATTGATACTTGACGTCCGTGTATCGATACACGCAAAATATTGCGATACTATGCAGTATAGATTTTTTCCCCCACCCCTATTGGCTTAGGAACCGGAGGGTCTGCAGTTTAAGTTCCTGCATGGACCAAAGTACGCCTCCTGGTCACTGCCGAAGTGCCCTTGAGCAAGGCACCGAACCCCAAACTGTTTGGGGCGCCATCCAGTGAGGCAGCCCCCTTGCTCTCACATCTGTTCTGCATGTGTATTGGTCCTGTTTGTGCATGTGTGTATTTGTGGCCTCTGTGTGTGAATATATATATAACAACAGTTTGAAAAAAAAAATTCCCCTTGCTGGATAAATAAAATATACATTCTTCTTCTTTCTTTCTTTTAGCACTGCAGATGCAAACAGGGACTGCAATGTTGCCATGTTGTCAGCGGTTCAGCTGTGGGCTACACCTGGTCCCAGTTTTTTTTTTTTAGCGTGAAGTTGTTTACACTTGCACCAGGCTAAGTTACGCTACATTAGGTGCTAATATCCATTCCTGTTTGTACTGTAACCATGGATGTGCAGGCAACAGTCAACTGAGTTTGTGAGTAAATGTGTTAAGTTCTAAGCGAGATCACAGTGACAAGTGGATGAAGACATTTTCTGGTTGATTATTTATTATTGATTTTTATGAGACTGCTGTGGATGGAGTTAAAGAGAACGGGTGGGGTGACAGAATGTGTGCAATACGAGCTTTCAAATGTGGTGAGCTGCGTGAAGGCTCTTGTCATGAGCAGGCCTGTGTGTGTGTGTGTGTGTGTGTGTGCGAGTTAGAGCCATGCATGTGCAGTGTCTATGTATGTGTTAGAATTGGCAGCAGGTTTGGGTATTCTGGCCTTGATTAGGCGTCTCTTTCCCGTCCAGCAGTTGCTGAGTGAAGCAGTGAATTACGCTGCCATTTCAGCGGTGTAATTGGGGACACATGCAGCCCTAAACCCCTCCTCCATCCCTCCTTCCCTCCCTCCCTCCATCTTTAGGTCAAAGCAGCAGTAAGATCAAATGCTCTCCTCCTCAGTGGAGCATTCCTCAATAAAACAACAAGCGGGCAGGAGAGAAGGGGGAAGAGTGAGAAAAAGGAGAAAGAAAGGAAATCAAAAGAGATGGGGCGAGTCAAGCAGAGAGGAGAAAAGAAGGAGACAGAGGTGGAGACAGTGAGAGCATATGGAACATGTTTACAGTAATATCGCTGGGCCCTGATGTTATCGTGGCGCTTCATTTGGTGGATCAGAACATCTCATCAAATTGCAGTAACGTCTGTCCTCTTCTCTTCCCTGCCTCGTCACTTTTCCTCTCTTCTCTGTGCAAGAGAAACCCGCCCATGCATGCATACTTTTACTTCATTACCCTTGCAGGAATTCCCTTTTCCTCAAAGTCTGTCCTACTGGCATACACTGTAAACTGTGTCTCTCTTCTGTACACATTACGCAGTGTGTCCCGGGTCCTTCTCAAAGCAATAAAGCCACGATGGGCTCAGGTCTGGTTCATGCTAACATAAACAATCCTCCCTCCTCTTCAAACGGCAGAGAGAGAAACAGAGGTTGAGAAATGGGCTGCTGGGCTACTGAAAAGTCCACTGACTTGAGATACGCAGTGACGAATGTGGACACAAAAATAGTTTGGATGAAAGCAACTGCGTAGTTGGTGAGAGAACAAAACAATTTATCACGAGTGTGGGACAAAGATGAAGGGATTTTTTTCCCAGTTCTTTGATGATACAGTTGGAGTCTAATGACGCACGCGGTTCTGCCATGTTAGACTGATTTCACAGGTTTCTTAGCTGTTTTCTGAAAGGCATGAAACTGCTGTCTAAAGGTGAAGGAAGCCATTTAGGGGGATAAACTGAACCCAGGCCTTGGATATTAGGTTTGATAGATTGTGAGATGGTCTGTGGGAGCAAGTGAGCAAGAGAAAAAGAAACAGAGACAGATATAGAGACAGAGACAGAGAAAGATAAGCAATGAAGAACTCTGATGAAGTAGAGAGATGTACTATTAACTCTACAGTGTGTGTGTGTGTGTGTGTGTGTGCATGTGTTGTATAGCTGCAGGCTGCAGACAGACACTGGAGTGTGTCAGACTCCACATCTGGTGGATGGGATCTGTTAGCTCTCCGTGTGTCTGCCTATTATTATATAGTATGGAGCCTTTGAACTGAGCAGCCACTGCTGACGATCACCAGACTCCAACACACCGGGTCATTCCCTGATTTTAAAAAGGGAGACGGGCCGCAATCCTTTCTCACTAAGTGTTTTCGCGCTGTAAAGACACAGTACAGTATGTTGATTTCCCCGCAAGGTCAGAAAATGTGACAGCCAGGTGGAGGGAGAGGGAAGAAAAGAAAAGTTGCAGGAGCATTTTAGGAAAAGTACCTCATACTGTATCATGTAGGACAATTCCTGACGTAACAGGGAGGTGGTGGAGACAAAAAAAAAGCATGCAGTTAATTATCCTTCCTCCCAACCCACTACCATATTGGACTAAAGTTGTGACTAAAGAGTGAAACTTAAAGGAAAGGCGAAAGCCAATGTGTTGCCTCACAAAAACCTGCAGACCAGCTGGATCCAACAACTGTTTCTTGATGTGCACCTGTCATCACTTTGTATGGAATGGCCTTGATATATTGATGAAGTGCCTCAGCACATTTTGATACACACAAGGCCTTCATAAGTCTCTCACAATGGGAAACTGGAGGTGGTGTGTACTGGGTGGTTCTCTTGAAATATATGGAGACATTCAGCTCTTCATGCTGTTTCTACTATGAGTCAGTCCCAAGACGACTTATTAGGAATTTAACATTTGAAAAGACTTGTTTCTGGCGCTGACAAACAATTTGAGAGGTTAGGTTTAAAATGCGTTGTTGCAAACCCCATTGAGAGATCCACCAGAAAGCGCAACGGTGTGGCTCATTTATGGGTTTTTAAACGTTTTTGACAAAAATGAGATGCATCACGCATCATGCTACATGAACCTCCAGCCCGGTCACAAGAAAAGGGCGTATGAATGACACAATAATGCGCAAGGCAAAAGTGTGCAATAAGAAAGCCGTTCTTGCTTTTGGTGTGTCATTTGTACGCCATGTAGCCTGTACTGACTGCAATGTAAATTGCAACTATTACACGCTTTGGCGTGATACTGGGTACCTGGAACCTCTCAGCGTCTCCAGCCAGACGCTTGTCAGGGTCAAGGCTCATCCACTGGAGTGATGACATCCTCCTGATGAGCTGAGCACACAAAGCTAAAATAGAGAAATACTGGAGAACGGTCCAACCAGTGCTGATGACATTTACAGCCCCACTCTGTTGGTGACATGGTAACAAACTAAGTTCATATGCGTAGAGTATACAGTATGTGTGTACTCTTAGCATGTGTACTTTTGGGTTGTGTGAAATAGCAAAGGTGTATAATAAAATCCTGCAGCCATGTATGACAGTGAGTTGTTACATTACACATCAATTTAAGTTGACAGTAAACACAAAGAGAGCCAAAACAGCAGAAAGCAGATCACCTTCACGAAGCTGCTTTAGGTTATGTAACTAGTGAGAAGATAAAATACATTTATCAATACACTTTAGAAAATAGTAGTCAATTAAAGGACTAATGACCCCCTTGAATATGAGATGGCACATCTTAAGGGCTTATTGCTAATAAAGAATTCCCAAGACGAAAAAAGATTAAGATAGCTACCATAAAATGATACCTTGGCTATAATTTGGGCAGCTTGTTTGTACATTTTCACCACCACTTTGTAACTTAATTAGATTGTAAAAAGAGAATTATTGTTACTGACTGCTTTGTAAAAGTGGATGTTACTTTGACAGTGTATTGGAGTTAAGCTGAAGATTGAACCAGGTGACATGAGAAGAAAAATCGACATAGGGAGCCAACATTCACTCACTTTACGTTGGCAGCAACAGAGTCCGGTTCCATAAGAACTGGGCGAGGTTGGTGTATCTTAACGTAGCTGCCAAATCAAACTATCCTTTCTCCAACTTAATATGATGATTTTCAAAAAAATCTGAAACATATGGTCTTCCAGCAAAGGACTATGTTGCTATTAGACCCAGGTCAAAGTCAAATAAACAGTTGACGCAACCATAAGCTCCTTTACCATCAGGACCAAAGCCCTGTACAGCACTCAAAGCTAAAACCTCACATACTGTACAGTACGTGCACACAAACCTGCTCTCATATAAGACACACTGGATTCACCATAACGAGTCAGCACACTGACACACTGACAGCTGTTGTTGTCTGTTGGGCTTGAGTTTTCCATGCTATGATTTGAGCATATCTTTTTTCTGCACAATATCTGTCATTGTTATGTGTTGTTAATTGATTTCAGGCCTACCAAGAAAATTGCTTGTACTTATGTGTACGTATGCCCTGTAATGGTGTAAATGAAACCAATAGGATAAAGAGTGAAGTCTGTCAACTCAACTTCACAGTTTTCTGCAAATCACAATGCATACAGCCCCATCTACAAAGTGAGATCTTTAGAAGACCCAGCGTTATTAAAGCATGTGAAGGGACGAAGCTGAACAGAATTAAACTGAAATCTGAAAACAGTTTATTTGTCAGAATTTACCCAGCCAACCGCTCCAGCTGCAGTTTTACACACATAGTTGGAGGGCAGCGTGTGTGTGTTTTTATTATGTGCATGTCTGTGTACTCACACACAATAACAACCACACCAGGTCTAAATAACCATATAATACCGTGAAATGACTGAGAAACAAGCGCATGCAAAGAGAGCAATACACACGAACTGGGTCACACAAATATCTTTGGATAACTGATCCCTTATTCCTCCATTTTCACTGCACTAACAACATACACACACTATGAGAGCCAACACATGCATGCACACGAACACACAAAAAGCCACACACCACACTGTATTGTCAGCCCCCTGATTTAAATCACTTGCAGGCTCAGAGTTTTTCCTGCTCGCTAAACGCCATATTACTCCTCCTTTGTTTGACTGGAGCGTGATTTGAGCTCGGGCCCTTTTTTTTTTTTTTTTTTTTTTACATTCTTTCATTACGCTCCAGTCAACACACAGGCGTGCCAGAGGGACTCTATGATCCACACTTGACTTACTTTGATTGTTTTTGGTAGAAATTGCTATTCTGGCTGGCACTCTCCTATTGGTGTAGCACGCCCGGGGTCTGGTAAGTGGGCTGGTCTGTGCACGTGGTGGTCTGTTCCAAAGCATATCACTGTTGCATGATGAAAACCTCCTCAGATTTTTGTGATGGTTGTATTTTAAACTAAATTGTAGGATTTCATGCTTCTCTAAAAGTAATAAATTCCACAACCCCTCGGCCTATTAACAGAAAAAGACTGTTTGTATTTCAAGGCTGTTCCTGAAAAGCTGATATTTCGGATATGTGGCTATTTTAGCCACGCTAAGCGGTGTGGCTCTGGGGTTGGCAACGTCTGTCTGGCGGTCGGTCCACCACTTTGGTCCAGACGGAAATATGGCAACACATATTGGACGGATGGCCATGAAATTTTGCACGTGCATTCATGGTCCTCAGAGGATGAATCCTACTGACTTTAGTTCTGACTTTTCCTCTAGCACCACCAGCAGGTCAATGTCTTCACTTCATTATCTGATTTGAAAGTTGCGCAGTAATTGTACTCTTGTGTGGACCAAAACAACCGGTCCGAGACAGCTTGCGGGAGGTGGTCTCGGACTGTTTCCAAGCAAACCGAAACGTCTGTGTGGGCATTTGTTGAGAGGGACACAAGCAAATGATGAGTGAGGGAGGACTGACCTGGACTTCTGCAGAAGTCCAATGTTTGCTTGACATCTGGGCCAAAGAGAACATACAGAATATAATAAATAAAGTCCATAAAAACAGTGACCTTTATAAAGTCCTTCGAGATGAACTGGAGAAGGCATTTGTGTGCACAGTAGATCAGTGCCGAGTCAAAGTGAAAAAAACGTTGACGGCAATATTTCAAAGTCTGCGATTTCCTGCAAAGAAGTGGCAGCTCTTGAGACAAAAAATATAGATTTGTTCCTTCGTACACGCCCCTAAGCAAATTATTATTATTTTAAAATTTGGTCCTCTTCAATTTGAGCACTGTGAAACCGACCCAGACTAAATAGAAAACAAACCAATTTCATTCTGATTCTGACGAGCCAAACCGACTATGGATTGTGACAGCGCCGTGAGTCTCGATTCATTTCTGCACTTCATTCTCTATTCAAGTATATGTTGGTTTTGCTGCATTTAAATGATTTCATGCTCGTAAACACATCAATATGCGGAGTATCTGCAAAAGCTTTTCTAATCTGATCTGGCATCCAGTAGAATGGATGGAAAAGAACATGGATTCTCACTTATGTCACTGCAGTAATATTGTATGTGTCAAATAAGAGCATTCAACTCTTCTTCATTTAGTCTGTGGGCCCCGCGAGGCCCCTGCAACAACCTCAGGGCTGTCCAGCTGGACTGAGAATCCAATATTTGTCAAGGTCACTGCAAGGACAAACCATTACATATCAAGATCCTCGGTGCTCTGTTTTTGCTTTCAGACCAGATGACAAAACAGCAGACATAACCGTCGGCTTCACCGGCACAATGGCAGCAACTGTACCATCCGTGACCATCTGACCTTTCATTAGAACCAGAGTGACAGTGAGGCAAGGCAGCTGGGCAGAGAGGAGAAAATGAGCAGTCACTCAGACTATGAATAGACCTTTGTATCATCTCCTCTTTCTACAGGAGAGGAGAGGAGAGGAGAGGAGAGGAGAGGAGAGGAGAGGAGAGGAGAGAAATTAGGTAGATGATCATCTCAACTAGAGAGGATGAGAAAAAAAGATAAAGGGGAGAAGAAGAAAAGAAAATTGTAGACAAGAAGAACAAAGGGAAAGCAGTGACCTGGATGGTGTTAGCAGATAGCAGGAAGCTTCTCCAGAGTCCCATTTAACCAGTTAGCATCTGAAGGATGCTTACTGCTGTAAATCCACTGGAATTCCGAGCGTGCCCGCTGCCTAAAAAACAAAGCTTGTGTTTTCCTTCGGCCTTGTCGTTTAATCACTTGCACATGAGGGGAGGAACAACAGCGGAGACTAAAAGACAGAGACGAAGGGGAGCAAAGGGATGAGAGGAGGAGGCCACTAGGGGCCAAAGCCTTTGATGCCCTCTGTGTCTTTGAAGCTTTCCAACAGTTGGGGAGGACCGAGAAGACAACCAGAGCAGCCGCACAGCGAGAATAAAAAAGGACCAAACAAGGAAAGGATTGTGAACAGAGACAATACGGGAAAGAAGGACAATAAATTAAAAGAAATAGGAGGCGAGATCAGCTTTATTTACTGACACAACTGTGGTCTCCAAGAGCATCTTTAATGAGGAACTTTTAAGATACTGTATCCCAGAGGGCAACTGGTGAGATCACACGTCCATCACCTTGACCGTGAAACCTCTCCACATCTTGTATCTTGCACTG
The DNA here is from genome assembly GCF_043250625.1 of Sebastes fasciatus. Classification (NCBI taxonomy): domain Eukaryota; kingdom Metazoa; phylum Chordata; class Actinopteri; order Perciformes; family Sebastidae; genus Sebastes; species Sebastes fasciatus. The sequence goes on from NC_133799.1 coordinate 8,970,831, forward strand.
ACTCGCCTTATTCTAAACACTGTCCTTGTAAAACTGTTGAAGTATCAGACTGCGAAAATACGTCATTAGAAAGACTACACACCCAAAAGTCGCGAAAAGTGACGTCTCTCTCGCTGAAGCCACGATGCCTGTGTGTTTCGTACCGGGATGTACTCACACCAGCAACAGGTCTGATCGTTCTGTTCTCTTCCCGGCTGATAAAAAGACTAGGAGTCGCTGGATAAAACACATCCGTTATGATAAAGTTTTAGCACTAGCTAGTTACCTAGTGTTGCTGATGTATATTGTGTGAGACGAGAGATGTAGTTCAGTTTCACACAACACTAAATTATACTACCGCAAACCTACGACAAACAGACTTTCTTGACCTGCAAAATTAGGTTTTAAATTGACAAACATCATATATGTGATTCATGGCGCAATTCAAACGGGATCAAAAAATATTTTTCTCTCTCAATTGCCTGATGTTCATATTTTTTAAGAAATAAGGGGAGGGACTTGGCCTCTCTATTCGGCCTCTTATAATATAATCAATAGGTGAAAACGTTGCACAAACCTGAACTCCAACTCTCCATCATTCACTCCTTTAAATAATACACTTGTGTGCATTAAACCTGATAACAGCCCCTCTGCAGGGCTGTAACAGAGCAGACTATAAATCCAGTCCACCCCAGGAGATCTCATCCCTCTCTGTTCTTCCACAACACGTAACTCCCGCTTTATATTCTCGCTTGGCTCGCTCCACTCATATCTATCCCAAGGATAACACTGCAAAAAATAATAAGCATAGCTTATCAGGTCTATTTTTCAAACTTTAAGTTCATTTCGTCACTTTTTAAAACTCAGATTTTCTTGTTCTAATAGTGGGCTGTTTAGTTTCATGGCAATGCAACATCTTTCAACATATCTACATGCCAAGTCTTTTTTAGATGTTTTCCTTCATCATGACAAAGTGATGAAGTAAGTAATGTCATTTCTGAAGTGAATTAATTTGATTTGAAATATCTCAAAAGAAGGGTAATGAACAGTTACTAAACTCTGACAGTTTGATTGATTCTTGTTGATTGACTCAACTCCCAAAGGCAAACTATGGCACAGATATTATGTGAATTTGCAAACAGGAAACAACTGCTGTTGGCTACAAAGGGTGGTGAAAACACTGAACATATAATGTATATTTTAGAAAAAAAAGAAAAGAAAAGAAACAAGTGAGCAAAACCATGTACGCCTGGACTGTAAAATGAGTTTGAAATACTGCAGTTAAAGTCTAAAAGCACGGCTGCTACAATGAATTATAACTATATTGTCTTACAGGATTCCCAAAACACCTTTCATGTCTTATTTAATATTTTATTTGTGTGTCTGCCTCCTCCCCTCTCTGTGCAATAATCCACTTATGAAAAGTCTCCTCTCTTTTTTATTATTATTCCTTCATAATATTGGACATTTTGCTCGACACTTGTGCCAATCGTCACCTTCCTTGAAATCCTAGAGAAGCAAAAGTGTAATTTATGACAGCAGTCCAACATAAAGACAAGGAGCCATGGTTCTGAATTCTGGGTAATGTGAAAGACTAAACACAACAGCTGAGGCTCAGAAATGAATTTCATCTCCTCCAGACACATAAAACATCTCAAACATTCGGCCCAAGCTTTCCATTGCGCGCACACACACGTTATTACTTTTCATTATCTTTGATGGCCATCTGTGCTGCCAAATCCAGCTCTGTGTTGTTCTTTTGGCGGTGCAGCACAACGCTAATCCAGGGTCTTGACAGACAATCCTCCTGCGATTCAGTTTATACTTCAGCTTTTATTTCATTTTAATCCTAATGTATATGCCGAGCAATACAAGCCAACATTATGCTTACAAACTGACACTTACTTCTTCACTCTTAATATAACACTACCACAATCATTTTCAAACAGTTAAAGCCTTGCTTATAATTCTTCTGCTGTTGAAAAGCGGCTTAATGCAAACTAATAGCAAGCTAAGTAAAATTAATCATCAATGAGGATTAATAAGTATCATCCCATCACCTGACTGCCATTGCACATTATCTTCCCAGTATTTCTGAATGGTTAAAATGATTATCTCCCTTAACTCCCACTACAAAACAAGAGCAGAAGTTTCCCTGCTTATAAAAGTACAAGGCAGCCAAACCCAACTGCTCTTCACTGACCCAAATAGGAAAATCTGGCATGCCCATTTCATGCAATAAGGGATTTTCACGTGAGCTTATAAATGGGCACCGCATTCCTTGTTTGCCCCGATGTTCCTAAGCCTTATGTTTGTTTGAGTCTTCAGTCTTGAATCCCCATGGAAATCGCACTGTGCTTGCAATGTTAGCCAGTTCAGGATCTCCGAAACCTCAGAAACATCCCACCGTTCCCACCCAGGGGCCAAACTGGGCCACTGACCAGCACTGAAAACTCCAGCCGTAACACTAACAATGTCAGACTCGCACCATTTACCCTTCTCAAGAGCAAAATGATGGTGTGGCCAAAGAAGCAAACTTGTCTTTGAGGAGTTTAACTAGCGTTATTAGTAAGTAGTCAGCCTTGGCCTCTGCCATGTTGACCCTTTGTTCTGACAAAGTCCACATTAACTACCACTGCTGCATTTATTCAATTTGGTGCGCTTCTCCGCAAAGACGTATTGTTCCTATTACAGTGATGGCCATTGTTCCACATCAAGCATCTGTGCTAAATTAATCCTGCAATTACTACTTAATACTGCAATCTGTTTTCTCAGTGACATTTGACACACAGTAGAAGTGCCTCAATACCTGGTGAAGGTCTAAGACCAAAAAATCCATCCTTCTATTATCTATACCGGCTCATGCTGAACAGACAATCACCAAAACATAGTTTCCTTAATACATTTTGTGCTGACAGTGTGTGGGAGATCACCGCTTTCATTAGATCTAATTTGCTTTGATCTTACAGGTGTGCATTAATTTATATACTATTCTGCTACAAGATAAGCATGCTGAAGCCCAACATCGACAAAAAGTAACAAAAGGAAAAATAAAGAGAAAATTTGGGGTTTTTAAACCTTCTTTTGGGGTTGTACTCTAGACCACTTTCTTCAAGTCAAAAGACCAAAGCAAATCAAGTTGTACTTAAAAACCAAACCAGAAAGTAAACAGAGTATATATGTCTTCTCCAAATGTAAAGTTGATGCTTTAGAAGAATCAATAGATGTGCAGATCTCTCTGTGAGAGCGTCAGACTGTATCGTTCAGCATCAGTAAATTAATCCATGTCTAATCAATAAAAACTAGTGCGGTGCCAGAACCGGCCAATTGCTTGGCCTCTGGTATCGCTGGTTGCAGCTCTCTCGAGAACTGCTCATCCAAACAACTTCCCACTCGACTCTGCACTTCCTTGGTTCCTCGGCAAAAAGCCTGCCAAGTGTGACATCAGTTGGATGAACGGTTGCCGAGAAAATCGAAGGACAAACAGACACATATACATACAGACTTAGACTCCTTCCATTTTAGTTAGATACGTTTAACCATTATAAAATACATACAGTATACTCATGTAACCTTTATTTTCTTTTAGAGCTACCTGAGAAAATCGACATACTGTATATATTGGACCAAGTGAAGAAAAATATGTCATTAAAAATATATAAAAAGGTAGGAAACTGTTACGTCAATATTTAGTAGTGGCTGAGAGACAAAACAGGCCTAAGAGCAAGACTCAGAGAAAAGACCCAGACAGGGTTCACAGCGCTGCCTCTTTCTGTACGTACAGTATTGTTGAGCAGCAGAAACTACACATAATGAGAGGGCTGCTGTAATCTACACCCAATCCTTCACCTGCCCATAACTCTTCATCCAGTAACATTAGAAGACCTGGACCATTTAAAAGCTAAGCCCTGATCTCACTATTTATGTATCTTTGCCACTGCCAGATGTTCCTAAAAAAAGGCTTCGGCTTCCTATATGATGTTGGGTAATATGGATTTGTGGTGGGCAAACACAAGTAGTAAGGCTGTAAAAATAGTCCAAACACCAGAGTCTGGGCCTGTCGAGCATATTGTGGGCTGTTAATGTTGCTCAAAGGACTTCTCTACCCTTTCGCCCCCTCAGTTGGTGCCCTGGATATTTTCTGGTGTTGCTGGCAGACGTATTACAGTTCATGCACATTTGTCTGGCTGTGTGGAAGTGTATGTATTTTGTTTCATCAGACAATAAACTGTATTCATTGCTTCATATGTGAGTATAAACATCATAAATTTGTTTAGTAACGTTAAGAGCTTTCTAATTTTCCATTTTTTGCCTCATGTAGAGAGGTGTGACAGCTCTGACTGCTGCGTCCAACAACGACAGTCCCAGTTCTCAGTCCAGTCCCATAAAGAGAGCTCTCCTAAACTTTTACAGGCTGACAACAGCCTGGCTTCCACTAGCAGCCCAAATAATCACAGTCAGGTTTATATTATTTCTATGCAACAGTTTCCACTGTAAGTTAGGAAGCCATAGGACCAAATTGAAACTTGAGACAACAACTGATCAAGCTGCAGCACTCTTATCGACACCACTAAAGTGAAACCAGGCTTGTGCAGCACCTACTGGAGTTCAACTGTAATGCACGTAAAACAACATTAACATTAGCTCAGATGCCACTGAACTAGAGGCTACTTTACACTAGAGCCCCTGCTGAGAGGTAGTAATGATTGAAAATGTGTCACTCCAGTAGAACTGCTATAAATAGCAGAGGCATAATCGCCAGTCTGAGTCGCCTCGCTTGTGGAAAAGAACTGTCTTTCAAGCCACTGTCTAACAGATTTGGCATCGCTCTCCATCCGTCTGCTCAGACATACAGCCTGGCAACGCTGGGCAGCGTGGAGCCAGATCCGATTGTAGGGTTTAAGCATGTTACTAACATTGTCATTATCCCCGGAGGCCTTCGGAAATGCCGTGCCCTGGAATAACTGCAAATAATAAGCAAGAATAACTGGGAACGGCTGGTCATTCCTATGGTGATTTATGAATGGTGGTTGACAGTGTGTGCCATCTGAGGGCGATTGTATATCCGTACTGTATTTTCCTGGCTGATCAACACGTCGGCCGTCTATATCTATCTCAATCTCTGGGGTGAAATCAAACTATTTGCAGCTCTTTGATGAGAGCTTTTCACATCATTTAGAGCAGCTTGTCAAAAGGTCAGTTGTCCTCCAGGTTGCATGCGTACTGCAGAGTGAATCATCTGGGTTTAATGGCCCGTTGAAAATGGGATCAGAGAATTGAGACAGAGAGGTCTCTAAACTGTAAACTATATCTGGGGAGGCCAGAGGAGGGGTGAAAGGATGGGAGAGAGGAGAAAGTAAAAGAGAGCAATGAGAGGACTCTAATGACTAATCCAACCAAACGATGTGTCACAAAGCACTTTCATGCACACAGTGGGAGACGGACAAAGCAAAGGAAGGAACCCAAAAGAAAGGTAATAAAAAGCAGCATGGATCTCTTTAATTTTCACGCACGCCGCGACTTTTACAAGCCGCTGTGCCAGAGCTGGGAAGCGGCGGGTGAGTAAACGGGGCAGGAGCGAGGCCCCAGGCGCCCACATTGCACTGCAGCACACGACCCTGCCTGGTCTTATAATGTGATCGCAGGTGGGGGCGCGTCCATTCCTGAGCAGAAACGATCCAAAAGCAGCACTGTGTAAAAGCACGTGTTGTTTTTAACACTTCTGCAAAAGGGTGTTTGGTGGCAACGACGTCAACACACAAGCGTTGTGTTAAGAACAACAAATGAAATTGAAGTGGAAAGAGGGCGTACCTGAAGATTGAACTCATCTCTTAATGCTCCACATGATCTGCTCTTATCTACAAACGGGACACGCTTTTACAATAAGCAGGCATCCCTGAGCTGAGTGTGCTGATGCTTGTAGCTGCGTGTGTTTGGGAGGCGTGTCAAGGTAAGTATATTTTGGGAGGGGGTGGCGAGTTGTGTGATATTTAAGGGACAAGGTGTGTGAGCTCATTGGAGTTTGGCAGTGTGATTTGATGTGTTTACAAGTATGTGTGTGTATGTGTGTGTGTGTGTGTGAGAGAGAGTGAGAGAGAGAAAAAGAGATTTGATTTCAGATGTGTGAGTAGAAAATAGCTCTCTGGTGAGTGTGATGATATTCAGTTTTAAAAAGATGCTGACTCAGAAGACTAACCTGTAATTACATGCTCTTAAGGAGTAACATTATGGATTAATGTGGAGTGTGTGTGAACAAAAGGTTCGCGATGTGTGCACATGACTGCATGTAGTGGTGTATGACTACCTTTGTGTGTATGCGATCAGAACTACTTTAGGGAAAAAAGCCTTGAGGCAATTAGGGGCCAATAATCCTGTGTGTGTTGGTGGTGTGTGTCAATCTGAGGGCTCTTTGGTGGGCGGAGGACAAGACACTGATGTCAAACATGATACGGTAACAGCTGGAAAGTTCACTCTACCTCCGCCCTCTGCATGCTCTCTCTCTTTCTCACCCTACTCCCCTCAGGGCAGTTGCTCTGGTTGGCATGTGGCTAACTTGGCAAAGTTCTGCCGTCCGTCTGCTTTTCAGGGTGTGCGTGCTGCACGCGTGTTAACGTTTCTGTGTGTATTTTTACTTTATTATCTCGGTTTCTCAAATGTCAATGTCATTTTCCATTAATAATCTCAGTTAAAATAGTTTAAGTTTTATGGGCTTGGCAGCGTCATACTTTCACCAGGCTCCCGTCCATGCAAATACACATTTTGTTTTCGGAGTTTAACAAGATAATTAACTCTTCAACATTTAGAAAGTGCGTGACCCGGCAGCCATGTTGAGATCAGTTGAGGAAATACCAAGCACCGCCCACCAGCCGGAGCAAACTTTCTCATTTCACAGCTAAACAGTACACTACAAGTTGTTTCTGAAAACATCTGAGGTGAGTAATAGGCATTACAGTTACATAATATTGATTCATATTTGATCAGCGCTGCCTAGTTTGACCGGAGTTTGTGAGTGATTGACAGCTGCTTCCGTTGAATGAACAGCCAATAGGAACTCTCTCTCTGAAATGACCTGTGATTGGCCAAAGTCTCCCGTCACGGGCTAGATTTTTTAAAGCCTGAAAACAGAGCCATGAGGAGGTGTAGAAGTCCAGTTTTCTCTCAGAACACTTGAATTACAATATGCTGAAAGGTTATTAGGGAATTTCTGCCCAATGGTGCCAAAAAAATTCTGCCTACTGCAGGTTTAACGTTGGATATCTCCATTACATCCATGTGTTATTTGTACTCTGAACCCCCTGTGGAGCACTACAGGGAAATGCAACCACTAGGATGACGAAATACCCGGAAAATGTTGGTCATGAAAACTGGATTATGTATGAGGAAACCTAATGAACGCCCATTATAATATTTAAAAAATCCTTTCAATGAGCCTCTTTTAAAAAAAATTGCCTCTCATCTGACAATGTCTAGACATCTCTAGCCACCTGGTGAGCAAAGATTTGCCTGACAGACAATCAGAGAGTTATTTACTGCCTTGTTGGGCTTCTCCTAACCACTCCTTGCTGCCACTGTTGATAAGTGAAGTAGAATCACTGGATTCCTCTTTTATCTTCACTATCTCTGTTCATCTCACCGTCAAACTACAGGGCACGCTGCGTCTCCGAGCTCTGCTATGTTCTTCCACTCCTTCATCTCGACTCTGGTTAAAGAGTTTAGATCAAGGACATATTAGCTGAATGTCTACTCAAAGATTCACCTTATGGTAATACAATGATCTCTATTGTGGAATTCACCCGTTAGCTTTTATGTCTATCTCTGCACATTTTCTACCTCTCCAGCCTTTTGTTCACCATCTCCACTGCTCTTCAAGTCTTCCCTGTCTGTTTTCCTTTAGGGGAACCCTTGTTGCTGTCATTACACCTCCCACCCTGATGAAAACCTCACAGGACCCAGCAGCTACATTCCTGCTTGTTTTACAACCGTCTTTCTACTAATGGCTCGGTATCCAGCTGCCTTCAAATAAAGCCTCTGTCATTTTCACCCTGCCTGCTGCTGTCTTTGCAAACACACACAGAGAAAAAGAAATTACCCACCCTTTTATTATATGTCTGTTTATCCTTTTTCTATCTTTTTCTTGGCAAAGAAACTTATTATTAATTGCCAATCAGGTTTTTCTGTTTCTTCTAGACAGGGGAAATGTACAAAAACAAGATGGTGTTTCACATCTGGGAGGTAGAAGGGTAATTCATAGTGGAAGAAAACAACAGTCGTTGGCTGGAAACTGAAGTTGAACGCAGCCCAAAGATTACAATCCCACTGTTTGTGACGTCAAGTTCGATGTAATTAAATTAAGCTGATATCCAGCTAATGAATCATTGGATTCCAAACATCATGGCTGAAAGACTGACTCATTGTTTCTGAACAATCAGTTCTTTAGTCTGCGTTATTGTCACAAATGGGTCTCCTGTTTGCATTAAACACTGATGGAGGAAGCATCCAGATCATTTACAGAACTAACAGTAACAATACCACTAGAGCCACAACTAACAGTAACAATACCACTAGAGCCATAACTAACAACTGTTTTTGATGTCAATTAATCTGCAGGTTATTTTCTCAGTTCATCTATTAAAGGACAGGTCCATCTGTTCCACCCACTCAGTCGTTGCAAAAAGCAGGGACGTAGGTTACCAAAGTAAGATAATCGATGCTTATCAATAAGGTTATGAATAATGTGAGCGCTAGCACTAGCTGTTAGTTCAGATTTTTTGGAGTGGGTATGTATGTATACTTTCATGTTCTGCAAGGTAAAATTACTGCTTTTGTGAATGTAGTCTGGTGGCTTTGAAGAGAGCAATTTAGAGGCTTCAGCTCCCCGTCGGAAAGGGCGTCTGATGGCGAGGTAAAGCGGCTGTGTACGAGATCAACACAAGAATGTATTTTAGCCACCTAAAAAAATCTGTATAAGTGTACGCTCAGAATATTTTCACCGCTTTACCTCGCCATCAGACAGCCCTTTCTGACGGGGAACTTTATATCGCTGTCTTCAAAGCCAGCAGACCAGACTCCATTAACAAAAACATAATTTTACCTTGCAGATGATGGGAGTTGCTGGTCTACCACTGCATTAAACGGTTAGTTTGTTTGTGTTACTGTGTGACTTTCGGATCCGAACTAACGTGGCGTCCACGCAATCGTTTAGTTTATTAATCATTAGAAAACCTATGATAACTATAATATCCAAGAGCCCGAAGTGACTTCATCAAATGTCTTGTTTTGTCTGACCAACAGTTCAAAACCCAAAAATATTAAATTTACTATAACGCAAATGGATTCCAAATGGATTATCAAAAATAGCTGCCGATTATTTTTCTGTCGATCGACTAATCGAGAAAATAACCAGCAGACTAATTGATAAACCTGAGTCTCTGCAGTGGTGGGCGAGGACTTAACCCCTGCACCTCCTACAGTATGTGCTCGAGTTTAACAAACTTAATGATTTCTTGTAAAAAATTAATTCCGACCAACTAAAGTAGCACATAAAAGAACAATGCCAACTTTCAATTTGACACGCTTCAAAACACGATCAGTGTTACATCACGAGTCTTCTGTTATCACCTACAGCATAAATCATATGTATATCGTATATCATTAAGACAGCTAAAGAAGAGACTCCAGGGTCACACAAATACTGCAGTACAGATGACAATGTTTCATTCTATCACTCACACACACACACACACACACACACACTAGACAAAGGGCCTATTGAATGCAGTGAGGTAACAGCCCTTCATAATAAAGGCAAGCTGGAGCTGACTGAAAGAGCGAGCACACAGCCAGGTCCAAAGTCTTCATGAAACTGGACATTCGATAGCTGCTTGCGGGGCTGTTTGTGTGAGATTGTGACACTGATACCTTCTAATAAAACAGCCGCCTGCATCCATGCATCCAGCCAGTCGAAAGGTCACTCCTAATAGGTCAACCTCGGACAGATGGGCATGGACAGAGAGGGGGATGTCAGTGTGTGTGTGTGTGTTTGGAGGTTTTATTCCCAGAGAATTATTAGGCTCCACAGGCACCACACTGCTCTCCATCTTATTCCACTAATATATAGTACATTGATATTAAAAGGTACAGTGAGAGAGGATTGGAAGCAGTATACCGTATATATACTGCACACACACCTCATTTGGGAAACCACAGTCACTTCTGATTGTTATGGAAAAATATGGTAACAGTAATGATGATAGGACGACCTGCAGTCTATAGGGTTGATGCCCGTGTCGCACTGTATGACTTTGAGTAGAAGGTGGCTGAGGTCAGGTGTGTGTGTGTGCGTGTGCGTGTGCGTGTGCGTGTGTGTGTGTGTGTGTGTGTATGAATAATGTACAGCATGTGTGCGGTAGGAGGGTAATTTTGAGCCATGCTGCGTTTACCATCTTTTCTGGACTGCCCCTGTTCCTACAACTTTGTTAAATTACTCCCAGATTTGGGATAACCTAACACACACACACACACACACACACACATACACCCAGCCCTATGTACAGTACAGCATGCTTGGAGAGGGTGTGTTATGCTCATCCACGTCCCACTGCCAAGTTCTGACAGGAGATATATGTCTATTAAGTCCTTCCATAGACTACGCCTGGACTTTCTTTGGAAAATTTGAATAGACGTTGCTTTGAAACACATACACTCACCGGCCACTTTATTAGGCACACCTGTTCAATTGCTTGTTAACACAAATAGCTAATCAGCCAATCACATGGCAGTAACTCAATGCATTTAGGCATCTAGAGGTGGTGAAGACGACTTGCTGAAGTTCAAACCGAGCATCAGAATGGGGAAGGAAAGGGGATTTAAGTGACTTTGAACGTGGCATGGTTGTTGGTGCCAAACGGGCTGGTCTGAGTATTTCAAAAACTGCTGACCTACTGGGATTTTCACGCACAACCATCTCTAGTGTTTACAGAGAATGGTCCTAAAAAGAGAAAATATCCAGTGAGCGGCAGTTGTGTGGACGGAAATGCCTTGTTGATGTCAGAGGTCAGAGGAGAATGGGCAGAGTGGTTCGAGATGATAGAAAGGCAACAGTAACTCAAATAACCACTCGTTACAACCAAGGTATGCAGAATACTATCTCTGAACGCACAGCACGTCCAACCTTGAAGCAGATGGGCTACAGCAGCAGAAGACCACCCTGTACTAGCACCGGACACTTTATTAGGTACACCTTGTACAAAGTGGCCGGTGAGTGTATATTGCTGAAGGAGAAGTCCAGAGTGCTTCATCTCCCTCTATCTTAAATGGTAACTTCTGTATTTTTCCACCATGGAACCTATTTTCCCATGTTTTTGTGTCTAATTGACTAATAAGGACAACAATGTCTGAAATTGGTCAAGTATTGAGGGAGGCATATGCACATGCTATGCAGGCGCTCTCCTAGTTCTTCCTGAATTCCTCTCTTGAATGTGAGTGCTGCACAAGAAGAATCTAGGTACTTTTGCATGTTGATGTGTACGGTGTGGATACATTTTTCTATCGGGGTATATATGTGATTTTATATGTAGATATTGATGTACAGTACTTTGAGAAACTAAGTTACTTTCATGGAAGCTCAAATGAAACCATTATCACAAAAAATAACTGGATGAAAATATCTATTTCAGGATCAACAATTAACGTTTGCATCAGTTACGTTATAGCAAAAACTCAGATTGACAGTTGACTAATATCTGCAGTATAATCTCAAGGTATACATCGTCATATCAAACAACTTTAACTGTATGTACATATCAAACACTTTTTTAATCATCTCTTACTAACTTATGTGCTTTAGTCTATTTGTGTGCTTTCATGTTAAACAACTAAACTTGTATTTAAAGATTTTGTTTTGCCTTTGACTCAAGGTTATCCTGTAGCCTATATTTCCATTCGTATGGTATACAGTAAATGCCTCACATGTCCTGGTTGCTGTTCATGCTCCCAATCCATTCAAATATTTCTCCTTGTCAGCTCCCCCATTTTACAAAGTACCCAAGCATAACTCCAGCATGCCACATATGATGTCTTATCTGCAGGGTCAACATGAGCAAAGATATCAATGAAGATGTGCTTTAATCACACTTTCTTCATCTTGACCGGTCCAACAACACACACACACACACACACATGAATACGTGGGAGGTAAGTCTGGAGGGATTCGAGGGAAACAGATAAGACGAGCCTTGAACGTATCCTTTCATCTCTCATACACAAGGTCAGCGTGGTACCAGGGTGGATTATCAGTTCTCCATCTCCACGTACTTTGAGACGCGTTCTGACAGAGGCCCTTGCTGATATCCTCCTCTCTCTCTCTCTCTAACGCACACACACTTAACAAGCTTACAGTATGAAACAAACAAAAGAAAGTTATGTTGATGTACTGCACTGAGTAAATACAAAGTGATGTCCTCATATTAAACATTGCCACACTACTACTGGCCAAAGACTTTATTATGTAAATTAGATTTCACTTCTCTGAAAGCCAAAGCTAACAAAGAACAAACACATGGTGAAAAATCCAATTAACAACCGTCTATTGAGTCACTGTAATAGTACAAAGGATACGACCCCACTAACAAGCATTGATGGATGCCAAAATACCACGTCAACACTATTATATTAGCAGTTTCCAGCGCTCTAAACGAGCTAAAAGAAAACAGCATGCATGGACACATAATGTAAAGATCTATTAAAGCCCATCTCGGGTTCAAGCGTGGACCACTTACAGCATCATTTGGCTGGACAAGGTTGTAGCAAGCAGATGGGGCAATGAGGCTTTTTTTTCTGTTGCGAGCATCTGGTTGCAAGCAGGCAGAAAAACAAGCCCTGGGAGCATTCGAAGGCAGCAATGACGTTCAATTAATTAAAGGTTAATCGTTGCCGGATCTCTCTCCAGCCAACCTGTGGGGCTTGAGGAGAAGCAGGAGGATGTGGGTTGGCTATGAGGGGAGAGTAAAAGTGGTGAAAGGAGAGGAGGCAGCAGTTAAAGGGAAGGATAAAGAGAAAGTAGAGAAAGTAGCACAACAGAATACTGATGAATGACATGAGAATAGAAAAGATGGATGAGGACCTTTTTTAAAATTTTCATTGGACTGTTGTTATATGCCTTTAAAAGTACACTGTTCAGTGATGAATGCAGTTGGTTGGATGTGTCCGAGACATAAACGATGTATGGGAAAGTGTCCATATAAGTCCAGGGCCAACAACCGTGGCAGAGCTTTTCTCTCATGTCAGCCTGTTTCAGTTTGGGTCACGGGTTTAAGGCAAAGGTCAATCGTTTCCTTTAAAGACCTTGTGAACAGAAAAATTATGCTTGAGTTGTTAGACTAGGTTTGCACTACTTAAAAGGTGGATGAGGTTACTCTTTGTTGCATACGAAATATCATTATTGACAGAAATGTATACAAGGATGAAATATTAAGTAGAAGACTTCCTTTATCCATCTTTATAAGATCCATTGTGTTATCTACGAAATACACAAACATATCCTCATACAACGGTGTGTACGATAACTTATGAAAAGTTATTCCTCATTTTTGGTGCACTCTCATCCAGCAACACATTACGCGCGTGTCAATTTTGTGGGATATATAAGAATTACAGTGCATTACTTTTCATAAGTAGAGCTACAAACAGTATGTATGTATGTATGTATGAGAACAGCCGGAACACAGACATTTATACTTAGCCTCGACTGTATGCCTATGTACCTGTAGAACGAATATGGTTACATGATAATGTGTGTGTGAAGCATACATATTCACACCTACACTACATCCTGACATACATGAGAATACAGCAGTTTTGTGTCTTATTTTGGAGTGGAAAATAAGTACGCTCGAACAGTACTACAACTGCAAAGCTGACTAGTAATAACTAATGAAAAATAATGGAATGACGCTCCATAATGAAAAAAAACAACAACATCATGACATTTTTATTAAAGTCATGACACCACAATTTTCATCCCACTGCTGGAGTGGAGCGCAGGAAAAAAGACATGTAGGCTGAGAACAAGCAGAAGAGATAAAGACATTTCAAAGCTTTCATCTCGCAGTGCTGTTATCTGCTCATCATATCACAGCCCAGAGCAGCAGGACAGCTTCAATCACACACACAGAGCTCGTCTTCTCTGGCCTGCATGGACACGGCATACCTGGGATTCCTCTGTGTGTGTGTGTGTGTGTGTGTGTGTGTGTGTGTGTGTGTGTGTGTGTGTGTCAGAGGAGATGAGAGAAAGCGCAAAAGATAAGAGAGAGAAGAAACCAGACAGAGGGAAGATGTAGAAGATGGGTCCTTCAGAGAACTGGAAGAGGTAACTTGGGCTGCAACTAATGATTTTTTTTAATTTTTATTACTGATTAAATTCATAATTATTTTTTCAATTAATCAATTAGTCTATAACATATCAGAATATTATATTAATATGATTATTATTATTAATACTATCATTATTATTTAAATGCATTTTATTTTTTGTGCATTTATTTTCATTTTTTATATTGTATATATTAGTTTTATTGTATTTTATATTATTATTTTAATATTTTTATTATTATTATTGTTACCATATTTTCTCCTCCCTTGTTTTTAAATACTTTATTTGTCATGGTTTAGGTTGTTGTATAATTTTTCTTAAGGAAACAATAAAAAGCGTGATTAAAAATAGAATAAAAAGTACATTGTAAATTCCCAAAGTGGCACCTTCAAATAGTTTATTGTCAACTTTCAGAGGCTGGAAGTTGCACCCTTAGGGCATTTTTGCTTGATAAACGACTGTTTGATCCAATATCATAATGGTTGTAGATTAATCAGGGTTGAGCTGATCGAACTCTTTATCACGAAGATGCTTTCATATTTTGAGTAAGCACACACAGATTTACCACTGTCCTGTTCCTGGCCATCTGTCTGCACACTCATCAACTCCAGGACTGAAATTCAGAGGAAGATGCGAAAGAACAGTGTATGTGTGTGTGTTTATGTTTGCGTGGAAGCCAGAGGGGGGATATATGCAGAGACTTGTCTGTTACACCTCTCAGATGGCACCTGATGGTCGGATATGATTTCTCACCAACACCTTTGATTTACAGCTCTGAGACAGATTTCACAGATTACGCGGACAATATACAAATCTTCCCCTCCGGGGTTTAAATAAGCAGAGTTCAATGAGCCGGAGGTGAAGACCATGTCATAAGCAAACATCAGGAAACTGGAAGCTCTTCAGACGCCTTGGGCGAGGAACACAGTTATCCTGCGTGGTATATGAGATTTTAGATGTTGCAGATGTTTCATGGGTGGAAAGGAAAAGTTTCCTCTTGGCTTAAACAGAACATACTCGGCTCTGGTGTCGGTGGTAGCACATCGGAGTATTCACATTACTTTTTGTAAATTTAAGAAACCGGTTAGTAGTATTTTTTTTCCATCTTGGATTACTATCTAACCTCTAAATCTGTAACACAACAAATTACAATTTGAGCATGTGTTGATGTAAAGTTACTATTTAACTCTTACCCATAACTGTTATTAAAGACTCCGTACCACAATATGCGTGAGGATTTCAGCACAAAAATACCTGCATTCATTTTCAATCAGTTTGATTTTTCCACTTTATTTATCAGTAAAGAAGAAAAGGGAAAAGGGAAAGTTAGATAATGTTCAAGGAAAGAGTAAAGAAGAGTATGCACTACTCTCTACGTGGGCAAAAAAAAAAATTTAAAAAAAATGAAATGGTTCGACAGCTGCAATGTTTTAATATTATTTATCATTTTTACATTTTCAATTTCTAACCCATTTTCCTGGATTCTTTTTATCTTAACAATGAACCCTAATGGTGATCCTTTTCAGAGTTACTCCCTCTATTATCACTAAACCACAGCCTGACATTGGCATAATTAGCACAGTGAAACTACATTAATCTAAACTTCAGAATCCCCACACGCCCATGTAACTGAATAGGTAAGCACACAACAAAAGGATAGGGTTTTCCGTGGCAGCGGCGCTCCGCAGAAAACCCGAGACGGTGAAAAGTGTGGAGAAACAAAAAGAAGGTGGAAAAGAAAGAGCGAGGGGAGCGACGAGGGAACGGAAAGACGGAGGGAGATGAATGGTTGTGTTTTCGCTTAGAGTGGAGCTTTTCCAGGCTACATTTTTTTTGCAACAGCGGTGTAAGGTATCCCGCTGTATAATCCTCTGGTGGTGACAGACACAGAAAGATGGAGGGAGTGAGGGATGGAGGTGGAGGCAAATGTGTGCGAGAGTGCGGTTGGATGTGTGCGTGAGAGTCCGCATGCTTGCGATAATGCTCATTTATCACGGTGTGCCTACTGTATGTCGATACTGTGTGTGTGTGTGTGTGTGTGTGTGTGTGTGCATGATTTGACAAGCCATCTATCCCCCTCTGAGAGCAAATAAGTCTTGTTCACCTTCAGAGTCCTGCTCTCTCTCCATCACATTGTAAAACCCATTTACACTCACTCCGCACTGTAAAACCCTCCGGTTCAACTTCAACTCGTGCAGCTGCACAAATACTCTATTTAAATCACTTGTGACCGTAAGCTGATTAAGTGGTTTTTGGAGCCTAGTACACCCAGGGATATTATGGCTATTACATTGAGATGCATCTCCAAGACAGTTAACTTTATCTTTTTTCTGGCACATAAGCAGGTACAGTTCATGGCATGAAGAGGAGGGCAAGTCAAGTCCTGCAAGAACTGCATTTAATGTAATAGTTTGTCTGATACTGATGTCCATGATGTGTCAAAAACAATGACAAATGAGCAGTTTTGAGCTCAGAGTGATCTAAAAAATGCATTAACATTAAAATATAGGGGTGGGAAAAATTTGTACAATTTTGAAATAGATTTTTTAATGCCAGAATCGATATATTTGCTTCATTTTAGTATGTGCGGAGGTAGAATGAAGTTACGGCTTTTATTGTTGTAGTCTGAGTAAAGTAACGTCATATCCGTTCCGTATCCGTCACCAAAACAAACCGCAGTAGCCGAAACGACAAAGTAGAAAATGGCGTAGGGTCCTTATGGATACGACCTGCACCCTCACATTTTAAATCCAAAGTGGTAACATATACAGTAAAGTATGGAAACACTTTGGCTTTCACCGCCAGGAAAAGCAGAGCTATAGACATCATGGCTAAAGCTGCATGCTAACTCTGTCATGGAGAGGAAATGTTATCGTATTGCCGTAACGTGCGGTCAAGCCAGCCGTCAATCACATCTTTTTAATAAATAGAGAATTTAATAAATAATGCCTGACAATGACTGATATATTTGACTTCAGGACATCTCTGACTACATACATGCTGAAAATCAAATATTTTTACCGTATCAATTTAGATATTTTCCAAAGTAAAAGTCCATAGAAATGTATGATTCAACTTTTTCTCATGGTCTCGTGTTAAAAACGTTAACCAAAATCGCAATAAATCGTAATATCGTATCGCAATACATGTAGAATCGCAATACTTAAAAATCCTAATCATATCGAATCTGCACCAAAGTATTGTGATAGTATCGAATCGGGAGATAGTGTATCGTCCCAGCCCTATTAAAATACTATATGGACAGAGTCCTCACACAACACAAGAGTTTCATTTGTCTGTGCCTTGGTGGTCCCTCTGCCTCCCACTTTTCCTCCAGTTCTTTCCCAATCTATTTTATCTTTATCTCTGTCTTCTCCCACAGGAGACATCAATCCCACACACAACAGCCACTCTCTGAGCCTCAAGCCTGGAAGCCTTATTCAGTGCGTCTTTTCACAAACTCGGCAAGTCACAAAATTAGCAAGCTTCGCTTCACGAGCAGTGACCTGGAGTCTGAGGGGGAGGGGAGATGGCCGAAGGGAAAGATCGGAGCCCTCCAGCCCTGTGAAGTCTGCCACTGCAGGTTAGCCGGGGTCAGGGGGACAAATTGTCAGAGACTTGTTGCTCTCGGTGTCTGCTGTGGGAGCCCGAGGCATCTCGTCCCTCCACTGGGAGCTGAGGATTTTTGCGAGGCCAAAAGGAAACAGGAAAGTGGAGAGCTTTTCCTCCCAACACTTTGGCTCGAGTGGGGTGGGAGAATAGCCAATATAAATCACCGATGGTTTAGATATTGCCCTGCAAAATCTGCTGCTCGAATATACTTTAATTCTAAAGTAAATGGTGCTCTTTAACAGGTAGTGGAAATGCTGGACACTTATTTTCAATAGGCCAGTCATTGTACTGAATTGATATGAACAGAATTAAAAAGCATTTATCCCAGGGAATCATTTCTGGTCTTTGGAGACAGACTCTACGGTGAATCTCATCTCAATCAATCTCGTCTCAGGTTCAGAGGTAACAGGATCATGGTGGACACATTGATATTCCATCTGCTCGTCTGTGTTTATGTGTGTGTGCATGTCTACACGTTGAATGTGTGTCATACGCCTGAAGTGTAGCCAACAGGTGGTCTGGTATTCTTTAACTTCAGCCACTGAGAAAAAGAAAGCCCTCTCTACTAAGAGACTAAAGCAGGCAAAGGACTGGGACTTAGTGAAGTGTGTACTTGCACGTGTGTACTGTTGTATTCTTGTTGTTGCACTTTTCTTTAAAAGTCCTGAAAACCTAATATCTCAATAGACGTCTTCTGACTATGAAAGAGAAAGCACGACTTTCTGTGAAAGTTAGAGCAGTTTTTGTTATTTCAAGTAAGATATTTCTGTTTGTGTTTTTCTCAGACAAACCCATTTTCATACACATATCTTGAGGTCAGAGGTCAAGGGACCCCTTTGAAAATGGCCATGTCCGTTTTTCCTCGCAAAAATTTAGCGTACACTTGGAGCGTTATTCAACCTCCTTCCCGATAAACTAGTATGACATGGTTGGTACCAATGGATTCCTTAGGTTTCCAAGTTTCATATGATGCCAGTATCACTCTAGCTTTAAAACTGAGCCCGTTACAACCTAAAAATCGCAAGTTGCGTTAATGCGTTAAAGAAATTAGTGGCGTTAAAACAAATTTGCGTTAACGCATTATTATCGCATTAACTTTGACAGCCCTGGATAAAAGTTATGGGGTTGTGTCCTCATCATTCTGCTTGTCTATGTTTATGTTATAAATCAAATGTGATCATACCGTTTTTAACTATTAAACTTTTAATAAATACCATCTTAAGATTTATTTCTTATTAACATTTAAGGTTATAGATTCAAATTAAGTTCTGAAAACAAGTTTTCTGGTGTTTTCAAAACAACAAGGAGTCAAGACAAAGTTCTTCTAAACTGTTCACTTGCACAACAAATGAGTTTACACCATTGTTGGAGGGTTTTAAAATGACTGCAGCATTTAACATTTATCTTACTCACTTATCCTTCTCATATCTCTAAGCAGAGATGGAGCTAACTACCAGACTATGTTCCCCATCTCCAGTGAGTCTGTGCTTTTTTCTGAATGGGACTAGGAGTTGTACAGGAGGGGGACATTAATCACTGATACGAGCAGTGGAGGTCAGCAGCAGTTCACTGGGTAGAAGAGATGGAGGCAGAGAGGAGTCGAGAGATAAGGAAAGAGGTAGAGAGTGAAGCAGAGTGGATTAGAGGTTGACTGCTTCAGAGGGAGCAGCAAAGAGAAAGATAACTACAGAAAATAACAACGTTAACTTGGCACGGCAGGGAGTGTGACCTGATTTTAGACTTCTAAGTAGTCCAATAACACAAACCTAATGAAATAAGTAGACCTAAATCTTGAACATTTGCCATCCTATTGAAGCCTTGCAGCCTCTCTTGTTCAGTTGTATATTTATTTCCAACTGCATTATTCCCATCACCCTAAATCCCTGCATTAAAGTTACACAATCACCCCGTCTTGGAGCAGAAGCTTGCATGCATTCATGCATGTGTAAAAACATTTCACAGCAGGTTATCGTACATTGGAGAGAGTCATACTTCCGCTGCTACATATGTCCAATGTATCAGAATTGCTCTAAATCACAGCCTACTCCTGTGCACACACACACACACTTACATACAGTAAACTGTGCGGCTGAGAGGGTCCTTGTGTGTCTCCCCCGTTCACCGTGAGTTATCTCCCCACTGAGGTGTATTTACTTGTTGGTTCGTTCCCAGAGTTCCTGTTTGCGGAGGTGAAATCCAGCACGCAGCTCTGGAGCAGGACTGAGGATCTACTCACACACAGCATGCTGTGATTTAAAGCAGGATAAGAGGATGGCGTCCCCTTGTTAGCGTAATTTACTACATGCGCTCTCCTTATTTTTCCAGAAACTAATTTTAGACAGAACAAAGTTTTTCCTCCCCACCACTTTTCACCTTGTTAAACCTGAGTGCAGAGCGGCCTGGCGTTGCGTGTTTTCTGCACAACGAGGCTCTCTGGGGACAAGTTATGGACTTGTGAGGGGAAATTATATACAGTATGAGCAGTGGAGGTTATGTGGTGCTGCTTTTACTGTACTGTGCACAACGATTTCTTTAGAGAGAACACCCTCCTATATCTGGACCGCGTTTTAAACTTCGTACGGGATGAAATGAGTATGTTTCAGGCAACTGTGCTTTAGTAATCCTCCCCTGGGAGTGCGACTGTTTCTGGATCAGTGACCATAGCAGACTCCGTGAGGCCAAAATGAGTGGGCTATAAGTTAGAGTAGAGCGGTGGGAATTCTCCGTACAGTCTGAAAAATGGCAGGGATAAATATGAGTGGAGCCTTTTCTAAGTCTGACACACACACACACACACACACACATATACAGAGCTGGCCTGTCCATTGGTCTGTGCTGGATCAAATTAGGCTATGAGCACCTAGATTTATCAATATACGAACCTTAAGACGTTTGAAAGAAAACTCTGAGAGGTATGTTCATACATGGACTGTTCCAGATCCAGGTCCGCTCAGTCTAACTGCGAGCTGAGGAGTTTTCATTATAGGAAAAAGCTCATAAATTGTGTCCAGTAAGTGAGTGAGTGCAGAGTTAAGGCTGGGGAACTACAGTATACTCAACTTGGCTTAAAGTAGAGAAGAGAGAATTGTTTCATATAGATACTGACGCACTGTCCCAAAATGCACCCAAAATATGTAGCTTTTTATTGTAAATGTGGAAAAGAGGAAAGCATTAAAGAGGACCTATTATGTTTTTTCCCTTCCCTTTAGTGTGTTATATAGTTTTTTTTGCATGTAAAGGGTCTGCAAATTTACAAAGCCCGAAGTCCACGCCAAAGAGAGTTACTACCACAGAAACACTGCTCCTGAACTGCCTGAATTGATTGCCTTGATTGAAGTCCCGCCTTTTCTTCCGTAATGTGGTGATGTCACCAAGTAACACATTTGCATAATACCTGCCCAGTGGCTAGTTTGGCACGCATTCAAATAAAGCTAGTTAGAGCGGAGCTGGAGCGGAGTCCGAAGAGTTTGGTTCAGTTGACCAATCAAAACAGAGTGGGCCAGATGAGCAATCAGAGCAGACTGGGCTTGGTCGCAAATTGCAAAATCTGATCTGAAATCTGCAAAAACTCTTGTGAGACTCGCTGTCCGACCATCTATCCTAACCTTACCTATTCAAGATCAATGCCTAACCTTAACCATCTCGCGAGAGTTTCCCCAACTCGTGGGTTACCTTTTAGACACGACCACTGGGCTTTTCGGGAGGGAACTTTAAAGCATGTTCTAGTAGAAACCAGAAAAAGGTGTGCGTCTGTTAATAAGCATAATAGGTCCTCTTCAAAGGAAATACCAGTACTGTTAGATTGAGGTAACTCTGCAGTGGTAGAAAAAGTACTCAATGACCGTAAAGGTCCTGCATTTCAAAAGTTACTCAAGTAGAAGTCAGTATGTACTGAAGTTGACTATCGAAAATAAAAGTACTCATTATGCACAACCTTCTGAAAAAAAGTACAATATTTCCACAAGTACCTCACATTTGTATTTAAGTACAGTACTTGAATAAATATACTTAGTTGCTCTCCACTGCTGCAACTCCATTAGCCAAAAACATCTTGAATAATGGATGAGGATGTAAATCCAACTGCACAAAAGAGGTTAACTATAAAATGTTTTTTCAGAACAATTAATTTATACAAATGCACGATACAATATGAGAAACACCTGCTCTCCCCTTTCACTGACGTTTACTGGCCGGAGCCTTGATGAATGAGTGTGTGAGAAAGCGTTTGTCAGGCAGACGCTTGCTTAAAACAATGGAGGAAAAGGGGGAAGGGGGGGCTCATATTTGATCTGGTGTGAATTAGAGAGGAATCAGGAGGAGGGGGGGCGACCACAGCTGACCCTGCTTGAGGCTTTGGAGCTGGGGTTGACGAGGGGGAGCAGAGCCCTGGAGAAGAGAATCTGGACGGCTACAGTATGCAAAGGCTGTAAAAGAGCCATAAAACAGGGTCAACCAGAGGGGACATCAGCGAGAGGTCTGGGAAAACACACCCTGACACACTCCCTAACTCCCTACTCCGCTCCTCATTCACTCATCCACAACACTACGCTGTCTCTCAGTGTGTCTGTCTCTCTTTTCCCAAATCACCGGATCTATCATATCATTGTCTTGTCCGTCTGCTCTCACTCTCTCCATCTCATTCCTTTTGGTTTTGCAATGCCAGAAGCCATATTAGCGTTTCCTTTATAGACATTTTGATCGAATGCTTCCAGGTGGATTAAAGATGTCTCCGGGCAGATTTTTAAAAAGTGAATACGAAGAAAATTCAACATCTGCCCTTTCTGCTCAGCTAGTGCCATTTATAGCACAACTCCCCAATTATCAAGATATGAATATCAAATAAAAATGTGTTGGATTTCAGAATGTAAAGGCCTTTACACAGCAGGGGGTGTGACAAATAAACAACACGGAAATGTGAAATACTCGCCTGCGAATATTATATGTCTAGGAGTTTCATTGTGAAAGGTAAAAATGGAAGGAGTGGATGTGGTCTGCGTTGCATTTGTCAAGGTTGAAAGAGGTAATTAAGTTTGTCGTCTTGGTTTGGACTAAGGAGACTCTGTGTTGTTTCTCTCATAAATATAGGCGCAACTCAACTCGTTACGTACAACTTGATTGGTTGATGCCTTTATTTGCGGCGCGAAAGCTCAGAAAATTGACCTTGTTCCAAAAGAAAAGTATGCCGCTTTTTCGCTTCTGTGTGAATGTATTACAAAAAATACATTGACGTGCAAATTAATCACACGAAAAAAAAAACGACCCCAGTGTGTAAAGGCATTTAGTTGGACAGAAAAAGGAATTTGAGAAAAGGCACGCTGACTTTCGGGACATTGTGATTGTGAAGAATTGAGATTTCTACATTTTACCGACTGGGAGATGCTGCATATCTAAAAAGTGAACACAGTTTTCTTTGGCTTGTTAAAACCTCACTGGGATGAACCCTGACCCGTGAGTTGCCTTGCTCACTCACCCATCATATTAGGTGACCTCCCTCCCTCCCTAAATCCATCTCTCCGTCCTTTCCTCCCTCCCTCTCTGCCCCTCCTTCCCATATGTAGATCCACAGACTGATAAATGCTGCTGCTCCATTATCCCTGACAGCCCTTTCTCCCTCTCTTTTCCCTTTCATCCCTCCCTCTTGCATTCCTTTCCCGCTCATCCTCAAGTCTCTGTCTTGAGGCCCGCTCTGATTACCCATAATCCACCCCATTCCGCCACCGCCCTGCAGATGATGTGTGGGCTGCGTTCAGCCTAGCACTGTCTTAAGTTCATGTTGATGAATGGTGATTTGACAACACATCAAGATAAGCAGGTAAAAAGATGCCAAGGGAGGTGTGGAGTGGCTGACTCAAACCTGCCCATCTGTCACGGATAGTTGTGGGATGACAGTGCAGGCCTGGATGTACTATAATGTGCATTTGTGCGTGTCTATGTGTGGATTTAGTAGGCTTCACTTCATTTATCTCTTCTGTGATTCTATTCATCCCACAATCACTGTCTATTTTTCCAGACATCTTTCTTTGAATATGGCTCAATAATCAACCTGAGCTTCTTTCTATCCTTTGAGATTTTCTCTGCTTGGCTCAACTTCATACTGACGTCTTCAGTTTTACATTACATTACACTGCCAAGATTACACCATCCCAAATCTTTAATAAACATTTACGATTCACTACAGCATATCCACCTATAGGAGCTTAGGTTTCAAAGATATGGAAAAAGTGCCGAGCTGCACCTTCAAATAAAGATATTTTTAACAGTCGCAATTCACTTTCCAGCAGAGCAATAAATAAGTACAACCCTATTTAGTATTATAAAAAAAGGTACGTCATCAGATGATAACGTAGGGGTGTAAGAAAATATTGAAAATATTGAATATCGCGTTATTATGTTGTGTGATATTGCATCAATTCTAAAAACTTTAACTCAATACTTTATTTAGTTTGCAAAAAGATGAAGTGTATAAGTGTAAAGATCAGTGTATGTGCCTTCTCAAAGTAGTGCTATGATGTTGGATGTTACAGGGACTGTGATAAATACAAATGCAGATCCCACTGTTCTGCAAAAAAAACTTTATTGTTTTTACTAAGAATTTATGCATATGGAGGTGTGTTCTTTATACTTTGACAGTTTTCCTAAAATTAGATTTGAAAAAAATCGCAATACATCACCTTGCTTATAGTATCACAATATATCGCAATATATTGAATTGTAACTCCTATATCATGATACGTATCGTATCACCAGATTATTGCTAATACACAGCCCTAATGGTAAATTAGATTGCAATGTCACACCTCACACATTCCTGATAAGTCTCTATGAGGTCAGGGTAGTCCCACTATGAAAAGAGACATTGTGGGAGTTAAATTCACACATTTTGCAAAGTCTGCAAAGATGAAATATGGACAAAGTTGGAAAAAAACAAGACGATTTTGCTCCTTACACTCAACTGGAGCCACAGTAGGACTGGACAAACAAAATGTATCAAATAACCAACATTAGGACCGTCTTCCTGACATAAATCCACTTGTATTATTATTATTAAATGTCTGACAATAAGTTCAACAACAGATGACATATAACCAGAAGTTCAACTAACCAATCAGCCAGCAGCTTAGAATCTTAAACACTGTGATTGAAAACGGCAACCACAACACAAGTGAGCCAACATAAGAAAGGAAAGACATTACAGGCTTACAGGTGGATATATTACAAGGATCGGTCTTTCCGACAAACCACAAGTTTGGTTTGGGATTATACTAAAGGTTACTGTGAAAATACTGGAGGCCCCTAGAGACAACGAGAAAACTTTGCTCTGCAGCTTCACCCAAGCAACCTCACACAGGACACAAGCAGTGTGGGTCTATTTTAGCCTTTCACATCGTGTGGTCTAAATCGGCTACTTAGAAGAGCCACAGTTCTGGAAAGAGCTGACATGGACACAAAGCTCAGCACATTGTAGCCATGGGAAAATGGATTGAGGGGGGGGGGGGGGTTTGAGACACTGCGGCCGCTTAACACTGAGCCCCAACACACCCACCCAGTAACTCCCACCAGCCCCAGCTGGCCTTGACCGAGACTCGGCGCGTTCGGCACACAGTCCTCCTCTTGCCACCTGCCTGTGGAATGTTTCATGTGTGCAGCTGTGTATGTACGAGGCCCTCTAATTGGTCGGCATCAGCTCAGGTCGGCTTGTTGAGAACTCTAATTGACTGCTGTACTGACCCCGGGGTGGCTGACTCAAAGTTCATTAGTCCCTGAGCACTACTGGCCCATGACCTGGCAGGGCCAAGCCGCTTATGAGGTGCTGGTGATAGAAAATACAAAGACATGGACAATTTATTCCTCCTAAGTATGTGCTAAATATTACCGTATTACATTCTGTTTTGTACCCCTGCCCATTTACATGTGAGGTCTTGTGAAAGCCCCACAGTGTGCAGTAATGTTGTGTAACTCTGTATCCAAGCATCACATTTCTTGTGTTTGTAATGAATGTGGAAAAAGAAAAGGATTCAGATTAAAAAACATTCTTTCTCAGTGACTTTAACAACTTAAGCTGACGGTAGACCGTCGGACAGTTTACGGCTGTCAGTGAGCATCTGTCGGCTCAGTTTTTGCGGTGTGTCCCGGCTCTAGTCTGCCCGTTTTGGAATTTTTTCGGCTGATTCAGCATGTTGAATCAGCGACGGTGCCCATCGGTGAAGGAAATCACTCTGATTGGCGATTTAGTTTAAACGAATCAGTGTACGAGAAGAGAAACGGACGGGAGGAAAGCAAGCCAACGAGTAAAGTTGAGGAAAAACACAGAAGGCTCTTTTCATTTCTCATCTTCATCTCATCTGATCATTCCAATACACGGATATTTTCACAATGACACGAGTGAGAGGGGGAGAAAATGGTTGGCAAACGCCTCCTTGTTTCATGTACGTATGATTACAACAGCTTGTATATCCGCAGTCCTTGGTCTTCCAGTTTCCCTTTTTGAATGACGAATACAGACTACCGCCACCTGCTGGTGTGGAGAGTTATTTCATCTCACGCAGGCGCAGGATGTACGTGGTAGTTTGCCGTTGGCTGTAGTCTTTGCGGTGCGCTCGAGTGCAAGTTTTTGGCCAAGACAAAGGCAACGTGAGGCGACGCAGCTGGTGGCCTTTGTCGCCGCTAGTTCTCTGATGTTGGGTTGGTGTGTCTGGGCCTTTAAATGTAGCGACTAATGTTGGGTTCTGATAGCCGGACCTATTTCTAGATTTGATTCAAAGTACCCAAATTTGTTAAACTCAGAATTTTTAAATGAATGTATCTGGAAAAATATTTAGCTCTTTGATTGTCATTTTCTTTCTTTTTTTAGTTTTTGAATATTTAGTTATTATTTTTGCTAAAGCCAAACCTAAACCCATTTAAAAGTAAGAGATTTGAAACGGTTCAGATTTGATATGCAGTGCAATCAAATTCAACAAAATGCTATCAAAGCCTAGTAGCCACAGCTGTCCAAAACAATATCTGCTCAATATTGATTTTATTGATTAAACCTCACTTTACAAGCTCTCCCGCTTTCAATATCAAGGATCATGATTTTAATTCTACTTTTAATTGTTAGAAAACAAACATGAATACAAAATTAACTGTTTAATTAAAAAAAACAGATCTACATGATGAAATTCAAGATTCATTTTCCTCCTTTAGCCAATTTCTTCTCTCATCATTCAGCTCCCGGAGGCCACACTAACCCGCTGACGTCATGCTGAACAACCAGGCTACTTATTCTTTCCTCAGGGCTCACTTGCCTCATTACCGTTGATAAAATGCAGACGTACCTCTCCTTTTACCATTCAAGCACAGGAATAGTTAACGTAACGGATGATGACCACAGCATCTGACTTCATACTCTCACATTCTGAGACTTTATAATATCCCTGAGTGTGTTTGGTGTTCCAACGGGTGGGCCTTCAGCACATGATGCAACTATGGAAGCAGATGCCAAATACATTATAACCCACCGGTATCTTGATATACTCATTACGTTTTTCAGATGCTAGTTTGACCCGTGTGCATCATAAAGTGCTGAAGCGATGCGTGTGCGCTAACTCGAACTCTGCTTAATGGCAATGTGTGTGAATGAGCCAACCAGTCAGGAATGTGGGTCACACATGATGCAAGTCAGCATGCAAGTCTGAGCGCACACACACACACACTGCACCCTCATCAACACACAAACAAACTCAACCCACAGGTGCTGTCGACCACTCGATATGTGTGTGTGTGTGTGTGTGTTCAGCCGATGTGTATTTGTATGAAGTGGTTTAAGTTTCAGATAGGGCCCTATTTCTCAGCCATCCTGTTTTCAGCACTTTGAATTTGACATGCTAACTAGATACTCTTACTTTTACGCTCCCCGCCAACAGCCAGTTGCTGAGAGGGCCCAGCCCGCTGCCAGATTTAGACTCATTAATGACAGCTGTCACATACACCGTCAACAGGAGGGAGACGGATAAATGGATGCATGGACGGAGGCAATGGTTCGATGGGGCTTCTGGGTTTATGGGATATCTGGGGTTGGCAAAGAAAGTTAGACTAAAAATCCAGGACACATACAACTGAATCTGAAACTTCACCTGTTTAAAATAGCCTTCTACATTTTTCTAAAAATCAAATTTAATAACTTGTCTCCAGTGATTTAAGTCAGGAAATCGTCATAATCTCTTCCCCTGGAAAACAAGTGGACATGTTAAAAAGCTAATTGCCTTTGGGCCTGGCGGTTTTAGGAGTCGGGGCTTAAAGGAAGGTAGCGGTGTAGGGGAGTTAACAGTGCAGCGCAGAGAGGGACAGGCGAGCATGAATGGACACTTTGTGGAGTGTACGGCCAGTAATGACATGCAAATACAAGGTCCAGGCCACAAAATGAGAAGACAAATATCCTCCATTTGCCTTGCCCCTACTTTAGCTGTCTGTCAATGCAAGTTTGTCCCGTTCCTTAAATCTGTCACAGGAGGTGTCAGAGGGCAGGTAAAACGCCACTCTTCATCTATGTAATGGTTGACGTCTTGCGTTTTTAAAAGTCTAAGCTCTATACCTGTGCTTCGTTAAAGGGCTCTAATATTGACATAGCTTCAAAAAACAAACCACAGCACACTCATGTTTTCCCTTTTTGCACTACTTCTCTCTTTCTTTCCAAGATTTTTTTTCCCGGAAATGATCGATCAAACACACAACTCTTTCTGCAATCTGTTTAATCTTGGATTTTCCGACATGTGGCACACTAACAATGTGGATTGGCTTTTAATGGACCTTTTCGCTGACAGATAGCGGTTGTGCGCTCTTTATGGGGCTTCTGTTGGACAACGAACACGTTTGTGACCAACAGTCAGGAGGCCTCCGAGGGGCGGGAGGACAGATGACACCCTCTGTCAGCGCCGCCACCACAAACACCATGATAACACACAGGCGACCGTCCCGTACTCCCACAGGCTTCTCTATACATTCGACATCTGTGTTGTTCTGTGCCGCGCAGAGCAACTCGCATAAAAACAGAGATGTGGAACCTATTAAGACCTTTGAGACATTTTGGAACGGTGTTATTTTCCATTGCACAGACGGAAAACACAAAACTGATCACGGATCTAAATTTTACGATTTCATATAATACAACGAGAGGAACTGGTTCCAGAAACCGTCGCCAAAGTTCTTTTTTAATGCAATTTATTGAGGAACTCGAAAAGTGAGAAGAGGGTGAACTGGTGGATTGTGAGGGCCACCAAAGGGCCACTGTGGTTACATAAGAGGCATGGGATGAGATAGATGGTGCAGGTACGAGAGGCAAGAGAGAATTAGTATGTGTCCAGTGTCTGACCAGAAGCTTTCTGCAACTGGAACTGATGATTAAGAAATGTGCTGACAAGTTCTGTAAAAAACTGACTTTTAGTGGTGTGCTGGTGAGATCACGCACACACTGTGACTCATAAGACTGCAATTCTTCAGAAACTGAAATCAGACTCAAAACATAATCTTATTATTAGTTTCCATCTTCCAAAAAACACAGCAAAGGTGATTTTTTCATTCCAATGTTAGAGGTAGCCTTTACCATTTCCTATCTTTTAATGAAATTAGTCCTTCTGCATATATAAGAGAGAGAATAAGCAGCTCTATTGAAATGTGGTTAGTGCAGTTGAGTCCCGGCCAGATTCTCACCATGCAAGAACACAGTTTTTATCCTCTAATGTGAGGGCTGTTACATTTTTTCAGCCTGAGACCAAGAGGAGACACTTAGTCTCTTGCCTTCAGTCCAGAACCATGAAAGCATATTTCAGTACTTGTCATGTGAGAAAAGCGACCAGAAGCAGGTAGGCCTGTGGCCAAGTGTGGCTCTCTAACACATGGTTTCAGAAGCAACATTTAATACAATCCCCTGTTTATACGCTTTTAAAAAGAGAGCTTATAAAGACGGAGAGGAAGTCTGTTGAGGCACTTACTGTTTAAAGGTGCTCTACACGATATTCAGAGCATTATATAGCAGCAAACAACTATTTGTTGTGTAAAGATACATGTGATACGTAGAGTAATGTCTACCTGTGTGTGTTGTAATTAGAGCTTCTACGTGCTTTGTTGACATAGCTGGGCCGGACTCTCGTGCCTTTTAGTGCATGAATCTGAGTGTGCACATTTAATATTACCAAATGTGTTTTAAAAAGTATGTTTAGAATATTCCTGCTCTTCTTTATGATAAAATGTGTGTTTCGGCTCGCATTCTTCTATCTCTTAGTCTACACTGTAGATGCAGATGTGCAAGTTATGTACCTTGGTGTTCAATCTTTTTTCCTCCCCCCCAAGTATGTTTTTTTACTTTACTGGATAGCTTACAGTAGAGAGAAGACAAAAAATGAGGAGAGATAGGGGAGATAACATGCAACAAAGCTGCCTGGACTGACTCAAACCGGGTAGGTTGCAATTACATGGTCAAAGTCTTAAATGCCTAGGCCACCAGGAAACCTCAGTGTTCACTCTTTTCATAAAAACAGGATATTGCCATAAACTTGACCACATCACCTAACGAAAAAAAAAAACAACTCAAGAATCTTCCTGTGGCTAGAATGAGAATTTTTTTGTAGCTGCGGCACAGTCCAGTGTGCCCAATAATTTTGTTTTCGTGTGAATCATGAATCTATTTAACTGAGACATGTCACTTTTTTAAAGCTCAGGACATACCGTTCCTGCTCTGGATGGATGGATGGATGGATGGATGGATGGATGGGTTTAGTTGAATGTATAAGAAATATTAGGGACATTTTGCCAATATATTACTGCAGCCTCCTTTGCACAAAATGTCTCACAGCTTATAATATTTCTGAATCTTTGTGATTATTATTACCATATATGTTTAAAAATGGATTCAAAATGCACAATAAATGCTTGGATTCAGCCAATCAGAAGAAGCCATGAACATTTTTGTAAATGTAGTCCATATTAAAAAGTATATTTATACAGATAGATTATGCTGTGCTGTGTAAATTGTGTTGAACTGCAGTTCCCATAAGCAGGAGTGGCCTCTTGAAACTCTGGTCTCATGTGAGCGTGGTATTCATTCCCCAGCGACAGTCCAGCTCTCCTCTCATTAACATCCCATCTATCAACCGGCCTGCTGTCATCCTGCGCTGCCACCCTGTCATTTAGCTCACAGTAAAGCTACAACACACTCACACTCATTACCCCCTTTAACCAAAGTCTGAAAAGTAAACGTGCATGTTTGGACGGGGGGGGAGGGGGTTGTGTTTTTGAATCACAGTTCGGGAATGTATTCATGTGGAATTTGTGTACGTGCGGTTTCTAAAGCATACTTTCACTTCCATTACATACCTTTGCAATGATAATCTAAGAAGAGGAAAAAAAACTGTTTAAAAACAACTGCTAGTAAAGAGCGCAACGTCTAATTCACAGAGAATGTGAACCATTTTGAAGTGGCTTGTAAATGTGGTCATGTGTGGTTTATGTAAGTGAGGCTGCTTTCTCCTGTAAAGGTTGAGGCTTCGTTTAAGTTGAGCAGAGTAAGGTGCTCCACATCTGTTCATGCTATGCTGATTTCTAATCCATCGTATAACCTGTATCCCATTCCTCCCTCCCATTATTCTCCATTGTACGCAATCTAATAAAACACAATTAAAAACACGCTCCTTTCCACTGACTAATGTCCTGCAGTACCATTTTCCCTGCACAGAGCGTGCGTGTGCCTCTACGACTAAGTTGAGAGGGACATAAAACAGAATAGTGTGATGGTAAATTAACGCTGGTCTTTTTCTCTACAAGTCTGGCCAATAAGCGAGTTAAATAATGATCGGTCTGTATGGGAGTGTGCTCTCTGACCGAGACAGGGCTGGGAATATGGGAAAATCAGACACACACACACACATGCACAAGGTTAGGCCTATCTCCCTCTCTCCCACACAAATATACTGGGACACAATGCACCTGGTCTCTCTCTCTCTCTCTCTCTCTCTCCCCGCGGTCACGGTGACACACTGCAGGTCTCAGACTCCTGAGTCCAACAAAAACAGCAGTGTGTGTGTGTGTGTGTGAGAGTGTGTGTGTGTGTGTGTGTGCGTGCAGCAGTACACTGTGCTGTGTAAGACATGCACAGCAATGTCAATAAACTGTGAGACGACGCAAAACCAAACAGAGAGAGCTTAGATTGAATCTACAGTCCGGCGCGTCTACCACCCTCCAAGAAACGTCTCAGGACTGAGCTTCCTCACATCGTCAAGACTCAGGCCAAACTCCCACTATTATTACATTGGTTTTTTTGTCTAAAGCAATGCTGTAATGTGACATACATTGAACTTTGGTGCCAGAACAGTAGGAAGAGGAGACATGATGCGGTTTGTTTATGAAACACATACTTCATGTATGTTTTGGCGTGTTTC
Organism: Sebastes fasciatus; assembly: GCF_043250625.1. NCBI lineage: Eukaryota > Metazoa > Chordata > Actinopteri > Perciformes > Sebastidae > Sebastes > Sebastes fasciatus. The sequence goes on from NC_133799.1 coordinate 9,003,201, forward strand.
TCTCAACCTCACCCAACATATAAATCAGTTAGCCTAACAAATTTGCCCACTTGCTTCCTAGGCGTTTGTGAGACAGCTGAACTAGACAGAGAGTGAAAGTTAAAGCTTTGGTATTTTTCAACCTGGACCCTATTTTCCCAAGTGACTAATGGGGACAACAATTTTTGGAAATGGTCCAGTATGGTGGGTTAACGCTGTAATAATAACAATCAGAGCCTGTCATGGCAAAAACAAGCACTTTTAGTGGATGTAAATGACGGTGCCAGCTTGCCCCAATAGGATTACATTTGCAGCCTGTGAGCAGCTACCATCTACAGCGCTCTCACTAAATACTGGACCAGTTTCAGAAATTGTTGTCCTTATTAGTCAGTTAGACACAAAAAACATGGGAAAATAGGGTCCAGGTTGAAAAATATCGAAGTTACTCTTTAACTTTATTTGGTCTTTAAATAAGCTTACAAACAAAATTTAAAGATACACGTAGAAAAAAGAAAAAAATCACACAAAATTACACAAAAACACTCAAGTAACGGGGATGTAATAGTGAAAATCTGAGTGACTTCCAAATTTATTCTGACCACTCGCTGCAGATAGATAGGCGTTTCAGCCAGTGGCCTGAGCAAATTTAGTCATTTTTCAGATTTGGGATCATTATTTTTGGCATTTTAAAATATTTGTCCACTGAATGCAAAGCTCAGTCTCAGTGTGTTTCAGTGTGTCTATGAGTTAAATATATGCAGGAGTGGATCTAACCTAGAAAAAGATGTATTATACACTTCAGATGAGGATAAATGAGATGTTGAATACTGCTTAAAATGTACTTATTTCAATGCTTTGAACAAGTTCCCAAAAGTGTAAAGAATGTATTTTGGAAAAAACATGAATGTAGGCCAAGGATGTGGATTTCTTTGTGATTACATGAAACATTAAGCCATGTATGAAACACCTGCAAATTCACAAAATATTCTGTAGTGTAAAAAATCTTTGGCTACCCTTTCTCTCTGATAGTTTGTCATTTCTCTCCCTGTGGGTCTCAACAAATCTTCAGCATAATGGAGAGAATAACTTCCTTCTAAAACACATATGACGCCTCTTCAATTGAAAACAGTGAGAGATTTGAATACACTTGACCCGCGTGTGTTGAAAATTGTTTTATGCCTTTTAATGTTGAAGCCAAGCCCCCTGTCTGTTTCTCTCCCTCCTCTGATCCCTTCATGGTTTCAGTTAGCCAGAGATGCCTGCATTTGATTAGGGCTTCAATGTCAATAACGCCTGTTTTGAAAAACACCCTCAAAGGGCCCTGGAACAAAGATGAAGAAGAGGGCAAGTGGGTGAGAGGGAGACAGAAAGAGAGAGATTTGAAGGCAAGAAGAAACATAATAAGGTATTATGACTTGGCATTCACGTGCAGCCCACATGTTGCTGTATTGCGTGTGTTTGCCCCTCAGCGTGATATGACAGCTACTCTTTAACTGCTAAAAACACAAATATCTAATGACGATTGTCATGGAAACGAGGAGAGAAAATACATAATAAATACAAGAAAAATAGCACATTTATTAATACTGAGAGACAGTGGGGTCAAGTACATTTTTGTCTGTGTGTGTAAGGACGATAAAAATGCAACAACTCTTGTTTACTAGGGGTGGGGGAAAAACTATTCACCTATGTATCGCAATTTTTTATTTTGAAATTCTTTGATGAGTAGAAGGAAGCTACTGCTTTTACTGTTGTAGTCTGACCTGAGTAACGTGATGTCATATCCGCTCAGTATACGTCATCAAAACAAAGCTCAGCTGGCCGCAGTGAACCGAGACGAGAAAGTTGTCATGACCAGGAAACGTTATCGTATTGCGGTAACGTGCGGTCAAGCCAGCAGTCACTCTCATCTCCGTGGTCAAATCAGCCGACACTACAACTGTAGAGCACCCATATACTGACATTTATGTTAAATGCATTCAAACGGCCTCGATGGAGCTGACCATGGATGTATAAAGAGAACAGAGCTATCGCACACTTGATATGCATGAAGCTCAGACGCTGTAACTAAGCCAATCATGACCCCCGTTGAGACAAAACAGCTTGTTTTTGAAATGCAGTGATGGTTGAACGCTTTGCAGCTAAAAAAGCGCTGCAAACCACATGTCAAATGTCTGCATGTAGAGTCATGCTGCAACAATGTGCACTTATTAGTCTGCCAACAGTAGGTGAGCCAAGCAGTCGCCATGAATCAGCAGTCAGCTGACTGACAAATATTGAACAAAATGTTTATATGGGATTGTATGTAGGAGTATATGATGTTGTATTTGGGTCTCACATATCGTGTATGTGTGAACAGATATAATACAAGTGTCGGCGTGTACACAGTGGACACCGCGCCTCCGTTATCAGAGCGGGTATGCTTGTCTAAATCAATGCCCCCGTGGAAGTGTGTGTGTATATTCGTGCCAAAAGAGAAAATCCTTTGCATGATTCCATATGAGACGGAGTGTGTGTGTTTATTAAAAGACTACGGGTGGTCCTTTTTTTTTGTTTCATTCACTCTCAGAAAAAACAGCTTCTCCCTGAACATTGTGTCCCTCGAGGAAAATCATATGATATTACAGCCACCACACTGTCACAAGAGGTTTATGTATCTTTTATGTTAAAAAAAGAGCTTAGTAGAACTTAACACGTTACTGATGTTCCTTCAAGGTATACATATTATTTACATATTTAGAAAAATGAGCACGCACCCCTGTGGGACAAAACATTATTTCCTCAGGGTTGGGAAAACAACATACAGTAAATGCACTACAGGAAAGATTTAACCCTCTTCTTTGAGTTCAGCACACATCATGACAGGCGTTCACCCTGGAACTAAACATCTGCAAACATACAGCACTCTTAACCAAACCCGCAACCTCCAAATACACTGGTGGCTGGCTTTGATTTGTTTCTTTTTTTCATTCCACTATTCAAAAAAAGCTGTCTAAGGAGCCAAACGGCGGCCATGTCCACATCTCAGCACTGTGATTAATCAGAATCACTGTCAATGCAACCAATAGGACATCAGAATTAGCGCCAGGGCATATTGCACTGTGGGTACTCCAGAGGGTAATCTATCATGCTGGTAACAATAGCAAAGCATGTTTAATGCCCCTAATGCTCGCTACAAGCAGGTTTTTGGGGGCTGCTTTTAAGAGAAGTGATAGTCTGAACATGTGTTAAATCCTCAGGAAGGTTAAATCCAAAAACTAGTGGTTGAAAACTGAAGGCAGCTTCACAACAACACTTTGAACTGAAAATCAGAACAGCAATGAGTCCAGTACCAGATGGCCTCAGATGTCTGGAGTAACTTAAAGGTGATCTATATGATATCCAGAGCGTTAATACTGCAGCAAACAACTATTTGCCATGTAAAGCTATAGAGAAGTAATGTCTACCTGAACAGAGAATGAAGTCGCTCTCCCTCTGTGTTGTAATCTGAGCTTCTCTGTGCTTTATTTACACAGCCGGGCCGGCCGCGTTTGCCTTTTAGTGCATGTGAGTGAACCCCACTGGCTAGCTCATGGCTTCCGCTGTGCACTGTGCTCATACGGCAGATAACGTCGACGTCGAAGCATTTTTATGACACTTCTGTTCCTAAAAGGCCACGATGTTATCTACATCAAGGAAGTTCCAGTTATTTGCTTTAGGGTTTTTAATTTACTCAAATATTCATAATTAATGACTTATAAACTATGATCCAGTAATGTGTGAGACATACAGTAGAGGAAACACCTTGTGAAAGACTGACTGGAGCACTGACTGGACAAAACAAATTTCCCTGTGTGGAATAATTATCTGAAAAGAAAAACTGTTGAGGGACAAGAGAACATGTTGGTGACTGTAAGAAAGTAAATAAATGTACACAGAAAACATTATCACTTAGATTAAATGCATTAAACTTCCTCAAAGCTGCTGGATCTTTCTACACAGACAGCCAATGGCTCCATTTCACAGCACTGAGCATGAAATGTAAAAGGGGGCCTTCAATACTCATACACATAAACACACACACATTCAGAGGCGGGAGGGGTAGGGGTGTAACACCCCGTGTCTCCACCAATAACATACCAAATCCATCAAGGTGCCCCAGCATCCAGTACTGAAGGCTGCCACCGCTGGAAGCACAGAGGGTCTAATAAACACCACCAGAGCAAATGAAGGCTTTGTGGATTAACGCACATATAGCGTGCCGGTCATATCGTAGGTTTGACCCATGATTATCATATATAATCCCTTTAAAGTCACATACTATTGACATGCTCTCTCGCCTTTCTGATAAAAAAACTAATATAGTCCTGTATATCTAAAAGGGAAAACCGATGTTGGAAAAAACTTTTATGTTTAGAATTGTTTTTACAAAATGACACTGGAATGCTTCAGTCCGTGTGATAAATATTTCTTTGAAATGCACTCAAGCTGACTGTCACAACTGCTCCAAATGCTCCACTACCCCGTTGTGAAACACTTAAAATATAAAACAAAGGGGCAGTGAGGCAATATGATAATTTAGACAATCCAGTTACGTCATCTTTTCTGTCCTTTTCCCCAAAACCCCATAAACTTTACATAAACGCACAAAACACACACAAACACTTACTCCATTTAGTATTTGGAAGCACACGCCACACCACACAGCAGCTGGCAAAGAGTGCACTCTAAAACAAGCTGCACACAGACAAGGGAAAAAATGCTCTCAGTGTTTACTTAACCCACAAATCAATTAAAAGAATATGGCTCTCGTCTAATTAAAAACAAATGAGATTACTAAAAGTCAGTTCACTTCCTGGAATGTGGCTGAGCTCGGCTGGGTCAGGCCACTGGACTCAGATCGACAGAGCAGTGGGAGCCAAACGGCACTATTTGGAGGATGAGGGGAAGGGAAAGACAGATTTACATATGAGCAAAGTATTTTGGATGATGGCATTCCTGTCCTGCTGAGTCTCTATTCTTGCAGATGGAAAATAAGAACATGTGTCTTTGCTTTTAAAAAAGGCAAAAAAGAAAGAATTGCTGAACAGAAATGAAATTTAGACAAAATAACAGAGATGTAATGCTGTGGAAGATGAGGGGGTATGTAGGTGGATGTGTGTGTGTGTTGGCAGAGAAGGAGATAGAAAGAGAAAGAGAAGCCTGTGAACGAGGAATGTTCCCTGTTGGTTTTAATAACTGACCTCGAGACTGAAGCCTTTATATGACAAGCCAAGCTCCTCGAAACACCCGCTGGATGTCGGAGAGATGAGAGACGATGATAAGGATAATGTACACTACCTCAACGGTTCTTCACTTGATAAGGTTTCCATGGGAACCGAAATTTCACCTCAGATTTGACAAAAAAATGGGACTCAATGTCAAATCAACTGTGAAATCTGTAACATGATCGGTGGCAGCTGTGCTGTACATTAAAGACAATTAGACTGACATTTTTCTACTTATAAACAATGCTGAAGGTCGGTATTCAACTGGTAGTATCTCAAGTGAGAACACTGATCTTTAGTAAGGGTTAATATTGCTTGATATCTTAAATACCCTACAGTGCTTTACTTTGAGCAATACAATATGTTTGTTTTTCTACAAAACCTTTTTGTTAAGTTAAAGGATGTTGTCAAATGTCATACAACATCCAAACACTGGCAGCTGTACAATAACTTTAAATAAAATAGTCTTGAATTAGTCAAAAACGAAAAAGTTAATGAAGATTACAATTTTGAACAGATATTTGACGGCAACTTTAGGAACAGTTTTCCATACTCTGCGTTGCAGACACATTTTGGTCGGAACCATAGATTGTATATATAGATGGACGACACGTCTCCACTTTTTAGTTCATGGCCCATGTTCCATCCACTAACATGGAGGAGGCGGGACTTATGACCTATACTGCAGCCAGCCACCAGGAAGCGATCCAGATGTTTTGGCTTCACTTTTGGAGAGCTGTCATGTCGTCCATCTTTATATACAGTCTATAGTCAGAACCAATATGGGATTGAGGTTTCATATCTAGCCCCACGTTTTAGTAATAAACATACAGTTATTCATGAATCATTCATAAAATCAAATAAGGTTTATTTGGGGATTTACTATACATTTATCACCAAATTCATCTATTTGATGGGTTGAGGTCTTCCTCCTGTGCAGTTAGGGGTCAGGCCTGCTAATAATAAGCCACTACTGCTGTATCCTTAAGGACTCCAATGAGTCCCATATTGGGTTCGCTGGTCCAAAATTCTATTCGGTATAATCATCTCTGGACTCTCACATTAAAATTGACATTGACAGGTTACAGTTGCTCTTCTGTTTTCTCTGTAAAAGGAAAAAAAAGTTAAGCAACTGTGTACAGAGCTAAATCCTACAATAAACATGTTAGCAGATGTGGCGATTTAACTTATTGTAGCTGTTTGGTGGATCAGTCGGCTTATTCAGGCTGCGAGGGGAATAAACAGAGGTCTGCTCTAACATTTCCTACTGTCACCCTTATCACATCACTGTTCTGATCAGTGCTCCCACGCGCACGCGCACGCACGCACGCACGCACGCACGCACGCACGCACGCACGCACGCACGCACGCACGCACGCACGCACGCACGCACGCACGCACGCACGCACGCACGCACGCACGCACGCACGCACGCACGCACGCACGCACGCACGCACGCACACACACACACACACACACACACACACACACACACACACACACACACACACACACACACACACACACACACACACACACACACACACACACACACACACACACACACACACACACACACACACACACACACACACACACACACACACACACACACACACACACACACACACACACACACACACACACACACACGCGCCTGTCTGTCTGTCTGTCTGTCTGTCTGTCTGTCTCCTCGGAGCTGATCAGCCTGCTATCCATCAACAGTCTTCTATTCACACCGACCCGACTGCTGTGAACAAACACGTAAAAACACGCGAGAGAATGGATTCCTATACCCAAGCGCGCACACACACACACACACACACACACACACACGTACGTACGTACACACATAGGCGTCTGACCTGCTCGCCTGTCAGCACACCAAAAGGCTCCTTTGTCCTTTGATAACCCTTGTCCAGCCTCCTCTACAGGAGGCTGTCTCCCTGACAAGTCTTGCCCATGGCAGGAGCTCTGAGCTGGGGGCAGAGAACAGAACAATGCCCTCTCTCCTGGAGCAGGACCGTTCACACAGGGACCTCTAATGAAATCCGTGTCTCATCAGCCTTTCTCATTCTCTAGCAAACCCCTCCTTCTCTTCCTCCTCTTGTCTTCACCTTCTCTCATTTCCTCCATACTTCTTCAAGGAATTCATAGATTTCTGAAAACATAACATAGAGCCGAAACCTGGGCACTTCACGCTCAAAGAATAAACCAAACAGCGTGATATTGCCGATGACTAACTGCACTATTTTCAAATGGAAAATGGAAATGATATATTCACTCTCCTTTTCCTGCCTACGGGTAATCGAGAGCAAGGCATTAAACAATCTTTTGGCCTAAAGCGGGGAGAGGGCTTTAAATCATCTGGCCTTCTGGATTTCAGCAAGACAAATTCCATGAGCCAAAAAGCTGAGGAAGAAGTGGTAAGAAAAGGCAGAAATTAAAAAAGACAGGCAGAAAGGAGAAGGAAGAAAAGCAGAGACAGCAGGGAGAGGGATATGCTGACCTCTGGTTTGAGTGAGATGGGTTGTGAGGAGTGAGAAGTGGCGGGAGCATAAAAATCCTGTCTTCAGTTTCCATCCGCTGTGGAAATCCGTCTGGACCAGTCACCACAACAAACATTGGACTGTCCATGAATCACATTTCTATACTGTCTCCGCTCAGTTTATCCTCTTAAACTTCTCAACTTGCAGTCAAAAGTGAGCGATAAATCAACGGATGGTTGAGCGGATTTTTCTTCCATATGAATATCACGACAAAACATACACTAAAAATGATGCTGAAAAGCGTGCTGACGGCTCATACTAACAAATGATTTCATTATTGTCAAAATGTGTTTAGATGATGACAAACCCTGGCCAAAAACATAATTTCCTGTCTCAGAATTACCACATGACAGTTTTTTCCCTTTAAAGATGCATTTAATTATTGTTAAAGACAAACAGCTACATGTTCAATGTCACTTTCCCTTAAATTGAATTTCTCCATCTTCTCCTCTTAAAAAGAATCTTCTTCTCAGCTAATTTCAAACTTGCTTTTGTCCCAAAACCTCTCGTCAGTGACAGAGGCCTTTCGTGTTTAATGTCTCTGTCAACACTTTAAAAGAGTTGGCGGTGTTGTGAAAAATGAGCCAGAGCATATAGCGGAGGGAGGTGATTTCCCTCGAGCCGCTTGTAATTGCTTCAAGCTTGGACCAGACGGGACGAAACCAGGAGGCCTGGCGCAGGAAGTCGGACAGGAAATTGTTCAGATTCAGCCAGTGAGGCAACACGCTGGCTCCTAGAAGTGGAGCGGGTAGATGTATCATGACATCGCTGTCTTTCATGGCATCTGATGGTGCTAACTGATGAAACGTGTACAGACAATAGATTGATTATTAATAAACGGTAATGACACAGAGCGAAAGACTGCTTCCTATTTACCGAATCACCTTTTCAACATGTTCACTTACTTAAAAAGGTGTGTTTCTAGTCATTTTTAGGTCAGGGTAAGTCCATGTTCCCTTAGCTCCAAGTGGTCTGGTTCCTATCTGGGGGTCAATCTGATGTTGCAGCCCTCTCCAGCCTTCATAAAGAGGCTTTGAAGATCTGTTTTAAATCCAAAAGGGGTCAGACTCTCTCTGTCTCTTCCCATGCTTGGATTGAAAACATATCTGCTCATGCACGCTGACAGTCACAGCAGCATAACGGTCGACACACATATTCTGAACTAGCCCACGTGCAAAAAGTATTCAAGTTACAGATGCCTCTGAGACATGGGCACTATTTAAGATTCTCAGCACAATCTTCTACATTTGTGGAGGGAATTCTTATTGATTTAATCTCCTGAAAAGGTCTCATCTAATCTGAAATCCTCCATCCAGTCATAAACAAAACAGTCTGAGGTGGGCGTTTGTTTCAATATAAATGGCCCTTGAGGGTGAAAATGGCATTACTCACTCCCCTCAGGACTAAAAAGACGAGTGAGCGCTGGGCCATACAGACTGAGAAAAAGCTGATCTAAAAGGACTTCACCTCTCAAATAGTACAGCTGTCTCATTAACTCCGAATGCCTCGATAACTGAACAGAGACCAGTTGGACCACCAGCGGAAAAAGAGAACACCCTAGAGCCATGGAGAGAAAGCAGGTGAAAGTTAGATAGAAACTAGTGAATGGGAAGAGGATTTTTTCTCAAGCAACCCTTTCCATTTCTGCCCAAACCCTGGGACCTTCTTTTGCCATCTTATCGTCTCCTCCCTCTCTCCCTCGCTTTCCACATTTTCTCCTTTCTTCCAGCTAGGATTAGCTCAGCAGGACACCGGCATTCCTTCTCTACTGGTAGTCTTTGTCTCGACATTCCCACTCCTCCCAGTGTCCTCTGTAGCGTCCTACATCCAACCGAGAAAACCAACTGTTCCATAAACTGGAAACAGGTTTTTTTTTTTCCGGTTTTTTTTATGTGTGAACAATTTAATCTATGATTTAAATACAAGAATTAAAGATTGATTTCATAATAAGTTTTAAAAACTGATGAGTTTGTTCAAAGTCAGTCAAAGTGACTGGTAGATCTAAGCTGAGAAATGCCCAATAACAACAGTTAGAAAGGGGTCATGCCTACAGAGCTGCAGCCCGGCTCAATTCACACCCGAGGTTGGGGGTGCCCTTGCAGTGACTTTGATCTGGAGTCAGTTTTGCCTGTTGTGAGGTTTTGTACGAGGGTAAGATAACCGATACACAGTCGGAAATGGAGGGGAGCTGCACTCTACACCGGTGTGCCCCACCAGGGAAGGCCCTCATACTGTTACAGCCATGTGCTAATCCTATTACTCCAATTTTAGTGTTTGTGTTGAACTTAGACTCAAAGTTCAGGCCACATGTTCTTTCTTTTGCAAGTTTTCAACTAACTTTGAAAAACATCAGCTAAATGTAGCGTTAAACAAAGTTTAATTAAATCAGTCCAGTTCTCTATTTTTAGAGATCCAACAATATATTTTATGCTTATGTTTATACAAAGGCACTTGCAGTATTTTAATACTGAATAAATGAAACAAGTTTTATGATCCATAAAGTGTTCCCCCTCTCTGACCTCAGAAATAACCACCGATCACCTTTAAAAGCATTCTTTCCAACGAGGGCCAGAAGATATCAATGTGAAATAAAAGATTTCATTGCTGCATATTTCCATCCTACATCTAGACCTCTCTGCATTTTGGCTGCTGGTCTAATTGTAAAAATGTTTTCTTTTTCCCCTGGAAAAGGCTTGACTGATTTAGCCAAACTGTTTAAGGTCTTTGGAAGTCAGAGGCAGATTAAGGAACAAGAAAACGGTTTATTGGGGGCATCTGGTTTTTAACATGCATAATATGGCGATATTTTCCAGAGGATTTTTGCATGATGGAGCTACTGTAACCATTAGTTCTGTAACCACCCTCCCTGGACCTACGTATATTCTAATTGCAGACTGTACGCTGTTCCAATCTTGCAAACAAAGGCCCTGTTCAGACCTGGTATTAAAGTGCGTGTGAATGCATGTTCATTGTCAACGTGAAGTAACTCTACGTACAGGTGTGAACGCACTCAAGACGCATTGATGACTCATTGAGATCCGATCACTCAGACCACATTCAGAGGTGGTCTGGGCCAAATATGGTCACATCTATGCAAAGCACCAGAACAAAATCACTGACACATCTCCGACAGTATGATAATAATGCACTCCGCGTGCCGAGTCTGATAGTCTGTACATTATGTAGCCTGTATATAAGATATATCTTTTTAGCAGTGTGTACGCGAATGTGTCCTGGGCCACATTAAGGACCGACTACTCAACTGACATCTTGCTGGGATCCGCGGATATTTATACACTATGCAGTGATTGTATCATGCTACAAGTAGATGCTAAAAGCTGGCGAGGTTTTAGACGAGCAAGAATTTACAGCAGCAAAGGGGATAAAGACACCACAGGTACATTACAAGAAGCAGCTGCTCTCAAGGAAGAGGCTGCATTATAACAATATGACAGCTGTCAGCAATGATATACCAAGCATAGGATACAGCTATAGGTTCTGCATACAAATACACAAACCTGAAAAGCACATGTTGCACTGAGATGATGTGTTTCAGTTCTGAATGCTAAACCGGGGCTGAAATCTGTGTATCCACGTTACTTAACCTCACAACAAACAGAACGGTCATTCAGAGGACAACAGGGGAAAAAGAGAGGGAGAGGAAAGACGGGGACTGGGAGATACGATAAAAGAAGCAGATGTACTGTAGCAGAATGGGAATGTTAGAGGACGGTGAAGACAAAAGGCAACATGAGAACAAGCAGAGATGACAAGGAGACAGATGACTGATGGGGCATCCCAAACACATGAGTGTACCCGGCCTTGAGCCTTGACTTGTCACTGCTTAATCCTTTCACCTGGCCTTGACAACTGTCTACACACAGACAAACTGGTGTACTGGTGTTCCAGATAAAGGTACACCAGCCCTGGATAATAGTTTTATTAGTACCGATTCGTCCATAGGGCTTTACTTCTTAATCTCCATGGTGATTTAGCAATGCCGCCGTATGAACACACATTGCTCTCAGTGTGTGTGTGCGTGTGTGTTAATTACACAGACAGAATTGTCCATACACCGTCCAGGTCCCAAAAGGTCCTGTGTATGTGCGCAGGGCTCTCAACCCGCCAGCTTAGTTTACACAAGAAGGTCATTTTAATCAGGTGAATACCAGGCCGCCTAATCTGCGGGTCTTTGCCTGAGTATAAACAGAGGATATCCCCGGGCTCAGCCGGGATCACATACCTGGAGTCGTGGAAAAGTCATTTCTGGAGCTGACCGGAGCAATCCAATAACCTCCTGCCCTCCTGCTCCCTTTCTCTCCCTCCGACTCCGTATCACAATCACCTCAAGGTGCAAGCTCTCGTTCTCACGTCTCCTTCTTTTACTCTCCACGTCCCCCCTCCTCTGTCTCATTCTCCCTATTCCCCGGCTTCGTGTAACATTATTGTAATGGCTTACTGACTGACCCACAAGACCACGGTGTCAAATTTACACTAATGTACAGAAATGAAACACACTCGCTTATACATGTACGCAAGTAATGCAATCTATGACTTTGCTAATGCAGGAATTACATGCATGGTCACACACACACACACATACACACCTAAAAATACACCACACATGGTCATCTTCTCTGGTTTCAGTCACTTTGTGTCAGGGTTCTCTACTTTGGTAGGAATGTCACACCAAAAACTACCTAATTTTTCATCACCACCTCTTATAAACAACGACAAACATGTCCTAACTATTGACTGTTTATAAGATGTCGACGTAGTTACCGTAACGTCACCCATTGGTTTGTGGACTGTTTTAAAGCCTTGAGTTCAGCATTTCGTCCGTTACCATCTTGGCTTTTTGCAACCAGAAGTGACACGAGAGGGTGGAGCTAAGTACAACTGAACACTGACTAAGACATTTTTATGCGACCAAAATGTTACAATTAACTTTGTGAAAACTGAAAACACACTGTGAAAGAGTTAAAGTTGTAAGACAAAAACATAGACAGCTCCCAAACCGGACAACACCGTGGTGGCAACCTGTCAATCACAAGGTAGCCACGCCCTAAAGCACACCCTGCTTTATGGTCTATTTGACTCTAAACGGGACCATAATTTACTAAATGAACATCATGCTGTATTGGAGAAGACTCAAAAGTAGAGATTGAGACCATAAACTCATGTTTACAATGTTAACTGAGGTAATAAATCTAGTGAGAAGTAGGCTCATTTTCTCATAGACTTCTTCTTGCAGCCAGAGGAGTCGCCATCTGGAACTCTTCATTATACTGACCAAATTAAATATTAAAATATTTTTACTCAAGTCTTCAATGACACTGTGTATCAGTATAACTTGACAATATGTTTATTTTATATCTCTACTTTACGTTATTTAAACCTCTACTTCCTGGCACTTTGTGGATATTAAACATTCACTGTTCACTCCACTCAGCTTGCAGATTACTTCAGAAAATGAACTGTGATTTAATGCAAATGCAGGAAAACACGAAAGGGCACAATGATAACACTGCAACAACTAAAATCCCACCTGACATCTAGTCTCATTTTATGAAACCAAATGACATCTACTATTTTGATATATTGCCCAGCTTTGGTTAAACTGTCCAAGACACTCTGGCATGTGGTCAAACATGGGGGGCTTGAGGCTAAGGGGAATTCGGGTGGATTTAGTTTTTTGTCTAGGGCCTGGACATTAGTAGACAGCCCGGCTCTTAATACGATTTGACAGGTCAATCAAGAGCTAAAAAACAAGCTGAAAATAGGAACACAACAAGTTGCTCAGTTAAAAACAACACAAAATGAATAGTTTTTTAAAGTGAGGAAAGTCGTATGAGGAGCAACAACCTCAAAGTAGTGCTGCAATAACCTTCAGGACACCAGAGACCCACAAAGTACAAACAAGAAGGACAATAACTGAATTATTGTTGACCATTTCATAACGCATATACTAAAGTCTCCCAACACCTCCCACACTGCTATCTGGCATGCTGCCTCGCTTCCTGTGGGTGATAACATATCAATAAGGTCTGACTCTTTATCACACAGGCACACCAGTTAAGGTAGTGAGGCAGCCATGAAGTGGCGACCTTGTTATCGCTGTCTGATTTGAGTTGAAGTAGGTAGACGTTTCGCCTTGTGTGCATGTGTGTGTGTGTATGTATATGTGTGTGTGTGTGTGTGTGTGTGTGTGTGTGTGTGTGTGTATGTATATATATGTGTGAGAAAGAGAAAGAGACAGAACAGTACAAATACACTGCATCTCAAAACCTCTCTGATACAAAGCAGAACATGTTCAATAAGATCTGTATTATATCAAAGTAAATTCATTGTCTGGATTAATTACGGAGACAAAGATAACTGAGACTTCTTTCTGGTTAAGATTAGGAACAGAAACCGAAATCCATGTCAGATCAGCTGTTACTGACATTTAACCGCTTATTGGAATTGGCTTTAAAACATAAACACAACAACATTAAGGGGAGACACCCCAGGTGAATAGAGTAAGGTACAATTAACTATTAGTATATCACCATGAAACTTCCCCGGTTCATTACTTATATTAATAATTATTTTATTACAAGTTTTCTGAAAAATTAAATATCAAATATATGCTAATTTTCATACATTTCCAGAACCGAAATCTGAACATTTGATAAAGCCAGGTTCAAAATTCTTGTTTTTTTTTGTTCACATATTAGAGTCAAAGGTTTTACAGAGGGGATTTTGGATAACTCTTTGTATTACTCCATAAATCAGAAAATACTGTCAACAGCTATAAAAAAAAAAATCTGTTTTCACCATGTTTTTAGCAATAAAATGTTCTATAAATCAGGATATGAACAAATCCCTCTGTAAAAAAAACCTTCAGAATATAGATAGGAATAAAACTGTAAGGTTTGGTGCTGCTGTAGTGGAGATTTCTGTCTCAGAGTCTGAGAACAAAACTAATTTTGAGAAAACAGTCTTTAAAAGATATTGTCAAATTTCATACATTTTGCAAGACACTACAGTTGAATATGGTAAAACAATGTTTAACTAATAAATATCACCATGAAACTTCCCCAGTTGATTACTTACTTTAAGGCACCTGTTTTTTGTATTACAAATTTTCTGAAATTTGATGTCTAAATATGCAAATGAGGCATTATCTAATGTTAACTTTTGGTGAATTTAGGAGAAAACTACAGACGCAAATAGACAAAGTAGTAAAATAAACACCTAAATGTGAATGTTTTCTTTCCACTAGTCTGAAAGAAGACGTGTTATGGAAGCAAAATAGCCAAAAATCTCAAAATATACCAGTGCATGAAAAACAATGATTTTTCCTGCATGGGATGTCTTCCCTTAATACAACAACAACAACAATACGTGCTGGCAATAGATGGTGTTTGCTGACTAGAAGGGAACTTTGTCTTCTTTTCAAGTCTTTAATCAGGACCAGTGCAGTAAATTGTTGTGGTTGTTACTATTCTGGGTCTGCCTCTTATCCATGTGTGTCTATCAGTGCTGCTCTCGTCTGGAGGGGACTGGAGCCTCTGACAACCCTGGAGCCCTGCTCATTGACTGGACAAGTGATTTACTCAGTGTGTGTGTGTGTGTGTGTGTGTGTGTGTGTGTGTATGTTGCTGATCCTGAAAGGTATGCCAACCTTTGGAAAAGCATGTGTGAAAAGAAATCAGTCAGTATTGAAATGCATGTGTTTTGTCATTATAAGGGACAGTGGGAGAAAGACAGATGAAACAGAAACACAGAGATTCTCAAATGCATTCATCTTAGCAAAAAGAAGTTGTCAGTGAAAGCATACCAGAAGTGGGTTGTGTGTGGGTATGGGTCACTGTTGGTGCTTGCTGATGATCTAAGTGTGTGAGTGTGTGTGCATAAATGAGTGAGTGTGTGATGATAAGTGGTGATTCAGACCAAAGAAGCAGCCACACGGCTTTCTTCCAGATGTTGCACACTGCTGTCTGAAGTTGCTCAAGGACACAACAAGACTCATTGTGGGACTAGAACCAACAGTTTTTCAAAGACTAAACCGTCATCGTCTCTGACACGCTCTTTATGTTTTGGCAGACCAGAAGATACACACTTGTCAGCCATAACGACTTCCAAGCGTTCCAGTTATCCTAAATGTGCACACACATCATTCACACAATAGAGGCTCTGTGAGTCATACTTAAAGGAGAGGGGTCAAATGAAAGCTATAGTGTCTGCTGCTATTAACCATCCCTTTGACTCATCTGTCCAAAGACACTTTACAATAACAATACTACAGTCTATACAGTGAGCAAGCCATGAATCAGTAATGCCACAGATGTCTATAACTTAGTAAACTCAAAGATGTTCATGTCATAAACCTCCACATAAGCATTTAAACTGTCATGCTGAGATGATTTCTGACCTCAGTTTTTATTCATTTGGCAACCCCAATATATCAATCTGAAAATTGTGTCACAATATATTAATATTAAAAGGCTATAAAGGTAAATACTAAATTCTACATGGACTTTTATTTTTATTTTTTCAATGGATCAATCAAGAAAATTAACAAAATGAATATAGCAATGCATGACTTATTAAGCCTGAGATAAGGAGAATAAAGTTAACTTTTTAGTGCCCATTTAAGCCAACCAGCTTAACTTTTGAGAAGGAGCAATGGCACACATCATTCTACATAAATCTACAAAATCCAATCAGTGAAGACATATTGTGTGACGCATGGAGTCTGCCTTAGAAAAAACAGAAAAGGGCATCTTAATCAAGAGTCATTGCATAGACTCAATATATTATTAACCTATGAAAATGAGACTGCCAAAATAAAAGCCACTGGAAAAGATGCTAACTACATTACATTTAAAAGGGCAAAATGTATAATCACAGACTGGTTCAATTTCGTTTTTACAAAATTACAAAATCACATCAATCAGCTGCTGCCTGTTTTTCCAGCAATCAAAACTGGATTTGTGTACTATTCTGCTCTAGTCCTGAGCTGGAGTTTAACAACGCCTGGAACACGATGAGAGAACACGTTTTTTACGTCAATCCAATCTAAATTAATTTGCCAGCTGGGTCAGGCAGAGTGGAGCAGTGGGAAAGCTGTCCATCTGCTTAAAGCAACAGGAGTTTTATACGATTTCAAACCACAAAGCCAGGTGGTCCCGCAGCAATGGGGAAAGCACACAGAGGAGAACTGTGGAAAGAAACCTGGGATTAAAGGAAAAGGGGTGCAATTTTAGTGGGATAGATTAGATCAGACGGATAAGGTGGTTGGATAAAAGCTAACAAAGGAAGGTAACAGAGAAAGAGGGAAATGACTAACAAGTGTCTGTTCTTGGGCTGGTTAGCGGTAGTCTCGGTGGACCGGTGTCGGTGTAGGGAACTAGAGTAAAGGAGAGGTGGGGGGTTGTAAGGTTTGTCATGGAACACCTGCCTCCACTTAACCCCTCTCCCTCTCTTTCTGCTTGAGCTGCCTCTTTCAGCCATCTCTTCTCCTCCTACCGAGCCACCCCCTCCTGCCCCGTCATTCATGCACGGAGTATCCTACGAGCTACCGGGCCCAAGGCTTCTTCTTTTCCCAAACATGGGAGGGCCCCCATAGCCTGAGCTGGGGGCCTCACTAGCCAACCACCCAGTCAGTCAGCCGGTGAGCACTACTTAAAGCTCCAGTAAGCATTATTATTGCTATTAACACTGATTCAAATTCCCTCTTGTAATGTGAAAGCATCGCCATTACTACCAATCCCACTGAGAATCAGCATCAAACTTCGTAAGAGAAGCTTTGAGCTCATTATGTTGGTTTATAGGTGTGCATGTTTGTCTCCCAACAGCTCTCACAGGCGACAGGGAATTCAACCTGTGCAATGCAAAATGACCAAGAGCTGAGTAAAATAAATTGTTTTGTAGAAAGTGGAACATCTAGCAATCAAAGAGACTCCGGTGAACACAATCAGCACTAAAACCGGAGCAAATATTAGATTTGAATTGGGTGCTCATGTTGCTCTGTGTCTGCTGGATATGCAAGTGGGTATTTACTTGCTCACACATTATGTATTAGAACTTAATAAGCCAACGCGGTCAGTGCTCTATTGCTGTTAGTTTAGCTGGAGGTACGAAACGGCTATCATACTATACTGTACCACCATCATGTCCTTTCTACAACTGTCAAACTCATTCTCAGGCAATCTTAACAAATACGAACAAAATATTTTAAATACTCTTCACATAAAAAATTTTACTTTTTTTAAACCATCAAGAGTCAGTAAGTTTGAAAATCAACAAACCAATGGGTTAAAGCCTTCACACACCGGGGGCGTGGCGAATAAACGACACAGAAATGCGAAAAACTGCGAATATTATATGTCTAGGGCTTTTATTGTGAAAGGTGAGAACGAAAGTAGTGGATCTGGTCTGCGCTGCTTTTGTTGGTTAGGTAGGATGAAAAGAGTCCTGGTTTGGACTACGGAGTGTGTTGTTGTTGTTTCATAAATATAGGCGCAACTCAACCGGTCCAGCACAACCTGATTGGTTGATGCCTTTGTTCGCGGTGCGAAAATCAACCTTGTTTCTGGAAAAGTGACGTCAATTTTTCACTGCGTAATATTCACGTTCTGTGTGAAAGTACTCATGACAAAAACCAGTTCAAAAAATATCTTGACGTGCGAAACACTGTTTGTGTGTAACGGCAGCAACCAGACACTTTATTTAATGCTATTTCAGTCCATATTGATACAAAACTCATAGACTGTGCACAATCTGATCTAAACACAAATGTACATCTGCATTTTCACACATGATCCACAAATTCACTAAGACTTAATCTCAAACGTCTTATAATTTTACAGTGATGACAGAGTGTGTGTATTTTCTCACACATTCACACATCCAACCGGTTGGTTATACCAATTAAAGAGCTGTGTTAGGTCAGGAGTTATTCATTTGACATTAAAGAGGACATGGGGTCCCCCTATTCAGACCCACCGCAGGCATCAACTCCACCTCTCTCCTCTTTTCACCCCGTTTTCCATGCCTCATAAAAGACTTGCCTCTCGCCTCCCCACTTACCCTCCCCTCTCTCTTGTTTGCTCATTCTTCCTCCTTCACTCACTCTTTATTTTCCTCTCACTCATTCTCTTCAACTAACTACCTCTCATAGACCCTTACTCCCTCATCAGCGGGACTGTCTCCAGATCGGATATTATATTGAAATGATTACCAATAACCATCTCTCCCTCTTCCTCTCATTCCCTTTCTTGTCTGGCTGCTGTCCCCCTTTTTACCCTCTGCTGGCCTCTCCTCTTTTCTTTCCATTCATGGATGGTAACTAAAGATAGAGCTGGAAACTCCACCATTAGCCCTATATCTGTAGAGCTGGTCTGCAAGTCTTATCCCAGCGTTTCTGTTCCTATTTCAGCTGGTGGATGTGCGCTGTACATGAGCCTCTGCAAGACACACAGCCATGTACACACACAAGCGCGTGGTGAGCTGGAGGGGTCACTGGCCGTCAACACTGTGTTATACAGAAGCTCTCCCAAAGGTCTTTTACTCAATGAGAGACACAAAGATGCAGTCAGTTATTTCCCTCATTCTTTCCCCTGTTTAAAACGCACCATTGCCCGACTGGCGGTCCAGCAGCTTCTAATGTTCTGTGAATCTCTCACTTCTTCCCTTTGCAACACCAAATTCACAAAAAAAAAACACAGACAAAATATAGGCCATGTGTGGGATCCAGGGAGCTGTAAATAATGCCAAATCAAGTTGCAAACAGAGTGAATCAGTGAGTCCAACAGCAGTTCAGTGTGGTCACCTGACAGTTCATTAAACAAACAGGATAACGCTGACAGACATTTCCACCAACACTTGGTGTTTTAGTAAGTATTTTGTTTTTTTTAAATGACACAATAGTTGCCTCTGTTTCTTGGCCTTTTGACGTCTCCTGAAATAGCCGTAGTTCACCTTCCTGCGAAAGCTTTCTTATTGTAAGCCAAACTGAGGTAACGAGTTAAGTGAATTCCACAGCAATTACCAAAACAGGTGAAACTTAGGTCAGGGCTATGTTTAAACAGGAAAACATGTAGAGAATATATCAAAAAATAAATGATGGCTTATGTCAATGTGTAAAAGAGATAAGAAGAATAGCATAGGGGCTTTAGGTAGTTTGTAATGTAACTGCATTTAACACTTCAGTGAGGAGTAAACAGAAACTAGTCTCAGGATTTCCACTGCAAAGTCACGGTTTCTACATAGCTCTTGTTTATGGACGCTAGTCAAAGGACGGGTCTGACTGGTGGTCTTGGTGGTCCAGTGGCACTGATGGGACTAAGCCAAGTCAGATTTTGAGGAAGTGTACCGATCTGCATGGGCTACTTTATAGATCCCAGTAGGGACGTTTTCTTTTCATTTCCCCCTCTCTACAGGGATGTCAGAACTGCAGGGTCAGTTAATGAAGAGCTCTCCGAGGGCCGGTAGGCGTTCACTGTCTTGTTTAGGTACACTTGAAGGGCGTGGGTGTTCACCAACACAGGCTCTTGAACTCAAGCCCTGTGGTTAAACAGGGGCTTTCCTTACTCACTACAGTACACCACCCTGATGACTTATGATCTCTGCTACTTGTAGACGATTCAATTTTAACTCCCAAACGGGCGGTGCAATGGCAAAACACATCATATAGAGCAGAAGACCGCAGCAGATTTGTGGCCTTTACGTAAAGGGTATAATGACATCAGGACAAAAGAAGGGATGAGAGTCAAACTTTGGGAACATGCTGCATCTATGCTATAAAGCCGAACAACCTATAATAGCCTCATTGTTTTGACAGTCTGCTGATCCCAAAACCTAGAAGAAACTGATTTATCCTGCCAGTTGAAACAGAAATACTGCAGACAGTAAACTCAGCCTCGGGACACAGGATGCTTATCGTATCACACAAACATAACTGAATATTGCCAGAATGATGAAAACTGAATACACGAGTTTTTACAAACACACTGTGAGTAAAATATTGGTGTACATGACACGTGGAAATCCTGAAATGACGGGTTAAGAGCATAAAGGCGGTAAGCCTGCTAAATCTCAGCTGTGAGCCATGCTTTGATAGACACGATGCCTGAAATTACTCCCCGGCTGTACGGTAGCTTTCTTCCTGTCTGGGCAAGAAACAGAAGGAAGAGGATGAGGATGCAAATGACAAAAAAAAAGTTAGATAATAGAGAGGGAATGTAATAATATGACAAGCAAGCAGGGGAAAAGGTGTGGACGGAACAAAAGGAACAGACGAGAAGAGAGAGGGTAGACTGTTTTTAGTTAGCAGGCTGACTGAAGGGTGCAGATAGCTGCTGATGGACGCTCCCATTTCTGGATGTCAGTGCTAAATGGTACAGTCCAGGCTGAAGACAGAAAACTGATAACGTATTCTTTTTGTGTGGGAATGCGGGCAGAGCAACATCTTGCCTCAGTATTATTATGAAGTGTGCAGACGTGCTTGATTTACACACAGTTTGGAAATAACTCAAATGTTAATACAACATGAGATAGGAGTTAAAACAACTTGTAACCCTCGCTCTTATTCCGCCTCTCCGATATACTGTACATGCAGGCAAACCCCCTGACAACATGTCTTGTTAGTCAAGGTCATCTACAATGTAAAAAGTGCACAGATTTATATGACTGTTAGTGTTTGATCTATAGCTGGCACTGATTCTGCTCTGTTTACTTTGCATTTCAAGTCTTTCATCTTGTTGGTTTTTGCCTCCCTTTTCCTCCCCTGTGTTTCTAGTTGTGCCGTATAGTTTATGATTCGCTGATAGAACCGGCAGGCAGAGGTCTCGAAGGGTCGCCTGAGACAAAAGCTGCTTTTCAGCTCTCCGGGCTGATACCTCCCAGCTCTGCTCCCTTCAGATAGCCCAAATATGTATGCTGGCTGGGGGTTTGAGGTGAAGGGGTGGGAGGGGTGGATGTTGCTCCTGGCCTCCTCTTCCCACAGCGGCCGAGGTGAAAATGACTTTACCATGTGAAAGGGGTTGTGGTCGCTCCCGCTATGTATGTAACCCTGCCAAACTGTCCGTCATGTCTTGTCTTAATCTGAATGCCGAGGTTATGCTAGGACGCAAGTACAGAATATCTTACTTAAGAGTATGGTGATGTTTCAGGCCGGGGTCACGTGTGCATGTTTTCATGCTCCCGTAGTCAGGCTAAAAAAAGGCATACGTATCGTGGAGAAAAATGCAAAAAACAGTAGGCTGCTTCAAGAGTGTGTCTCTGTGAGTATGTGTGTGTGCATGTTTTGTGGAGAACAATGTGAAATGGGGCGAGTTTGTGGCAACAGAAAGTGCGAAAGAGAAAACAAGGAAGTCAGACGGCTCTACACCAGGTGAGTTCTCCTGAGGGCAGCTGGGAGTATTTTTCCCCTCATTTAGCAGTTCATGAAAAAACCACAAGCTGCCAGATGTGACAGAGGGCATGCACCCTGCTCACACACTGTAAACACACACACACACACACATACACAGAGGGGGGAACTCATTCTAACCCAATGTGAATATGTGTGTGTGGCACCGATTTACTGTATTCCAGCATAAGTCAAAGGCAGATTTCTATCGGGGGGGGAATGTCCGACTCATTAAAATGAATGTCAGATGAAGTAAACGGAGGGTGAAGACATCAAAGAGGTCTGCAGGGAGTCAAATAAATCTGGGTTTAAACTCACTACAAACCCATTTACGTCAGGAATCTGACCATGAACCCTATCAAGAATCCAAAAATAGTTTTCCTTGGAAGATGAAAAAGTTGGAAGAAGAGTTTTGTTATAATCTTTAGAATTTTGACACATGATCTATTCAATTTCTTTAAGGGTTTTTATTGGTAATTGTTATGGGCCAAAAAGAAAGTGCTAAATTAACTTCAAATATGAATTTCGCTTACCTACAAAACATATACAATGCCTTCTCCGATGTCTTCATAGTTTGGAATAATTACACATTGTCAAAAAAGAAATGCCATGGCCGCACCGTGTACCTATGGCTCACCGCTGACCTACATTCCCCTTTGTTATTCCACACATATCGGCACTCTGTAAAACCGCTGGCTGCTAATTGCTTTCACATTACAGAGCAGCCGGGTGATCTTGGTGGCTTTCCAAGACCACCAACACTGGGACATGGGGCGTGCACATTTGCAAATGCATACCACCAATCACTGGCTGCATCACTGTGTAAGCACAGACCGAGGGCAAACATGAAGGCTGCTATCTGCTACATAACGGGCAGTAAAGTACCTCTCTGCCATTGTCTGGGACCATCTTAACTACTGTTTTATTGCTGTCGAGCCAGGGAAGCCCATGTAACTTTACTTGCGTGAAAAAAATGCATGGTTTCCACATTAAAAGTAAAGAGGCTTTGTTACACACTTCTGGAGGCACCTTGTGTAAACCACTGAGTGATGTAACTCATTCAGCGAGCAGCAGAGCGCTTGTGTGACTTCCTAAACACATTTAACAAGCACGCAGTACACTCATTAGCAACGGGTTATTTGTGCCAATTAAACATGGAGGGTA